>NW_006442484.1:9043048-9077999 GCF_000325575.1 Pteropus alecto
ATTAAATTTATTGAGGTGACAGTTAATAAAATTATATATGTTTTAAGTTTATGATTCAATAATATGTCATATATATATTGCATTGTGTGTTCACCCCCCCAAAGTTAAATTCCTTCTGTCACCATATATTTGACCCCCATTATCCTTGTCTACCTCTCCCTGTCCCTCTTTTCTCTCTGGTAACCACTAAACTTTTGTCTGTGTCTATGAGTTTTTGTTTGTTTGTCTTGTAAATTTGTTGCTTTCAGTTTTATATTATACGTATAAATGAGAGCATATGGCTATCAACTTTTCTATCAGACTTATTTTGCTTAATGTGATAATCTCAAGATCTATCCATGTTGACGCAAAAGACAGTATGTCATCTTTTCTTGTGGCTGAGTAATATTCCATTGTATATATATATATATGTATATATGCTAGGTAACATATACTAGTAAAGCATTAACTAATATTCTCCAAATACAAAATTTTCCTTTAACACCAAATGAGTAGCGAGAGCAATAATGAGCAATTTAAAAAAAAAGGGGGAAGAAATTATCAGAAATTATCAGAAAATACATACTTAATCTGAGATAACAAATTGCTCCAAAAATATCGTTTCCTATTCTACCTCAGCTAGTTAAATATCTGTAGTTGGCATAGTATTTCCTCCCTGCTTACAATTACCTTGTTAAATCATTCTTCAAGTCAGTTAAATGCTTTAATGATCTTTCTACTTTCACAAGTTAGATCATTTTACATTTACATCACCTGCACAACAAAATGATATTTAACACTTTTGGTGTCTTAAACATAACTCATTGATTGGATCTTTAAAGTTTACGATACCTATGGTATCTGCAGTTTTGGAATTCTTTTGGGCAACATTACTCAGTAGGCAACTTATGTTGGATTGTTCAATGTACAGTCAGATGGATGTCACAAACATTTGTTTCTTTGGATGTCTTATAGAAACATTTGTTTCTATAAATGTCTCGTATGGCTGTGTGACTGGTGTTAAAACTAAAATGTTGGTAAGTTTTTAAATGATTATAATAGGCATAATTTATTAAGTATTTTCTGTGTGCTACACATATCTTTAATTTTAATAATATCTTGTTTAGTTACTTTTCTCATTGTACACATCACATTAAGACTTAGAGTCTAAGAGAAATTATGAATCTTGCAGAATATCACAAATATAGAACATAAATGACAAGAATGAAAATCCAATACCAGAACTATATGATGAAAAATCTATGTTCTTTTTTTTTCAGTATGTCACTATTGTAGGCAAAGTAATGGCCCCCCAAAATGTTCACATCTTGATCTCTGGAATCTATGAATATATTACATGGAAAGGAGGAACTAAGATTGCTAATCATCGGGCATAGATTATTTTGGACTACCTGTGTGGTCCCAGTGTAATCATGAAGATCCTTAAATGGGAAAGAAGAAATTAGAATAACCGGATCCGAACAGAGCTTCACAGGAAAGACACGACTGTTTGTTACAGGCTGTGGAGGAGATCCATGAGCCAAGGAATGTGGACTGCCTCTACATGCTAGAAAAGAAGGAAAATGGATTCTTCCAGGGGCTCCAAAAATTCAGGCTTGCCAACATACTGATTTTGCCCCAGAGAGACCCATTTCTGACTTCTGACCTCCAGAATTATAAAATATAAAATTTGTATTGTTTTAACCCACCAAGTTGATTGTAATTTGTTATAGCAGCAAAACAAATACTTCACTTCTCCAGTTATACAAGAGACATTCTTTTGTGCCTGATAGAAAGCCATTATGTACATAGGAATGCAATTGAAGGTAAGTAGGAAAATTCACCTAGAAGAAGACAGCAGGCCTATTGAGAGGTGGTCTGGAGATAAAACAGAAAATATGGAGATAAAAGATGCAGATACTAGTCTTAATCATAGTACGTGTTGAACAAATACTTGCCTAATGGAAAATAAAATGCTGAATGAATGAAAAGCCTGCAGACTAGTACCAATTTATATTTCATCAATCTTACAGAAATATAATTGCTAATTTTAAAGGTGAAGATGGTATCCCATTGTTTTAATTTGAATTTCTTTGATTATTATGCTGAAAGTCTTTCACATGATTATTAGCTATTTGTATATTCTCTTTTGTGAATTATCTTTTGACTACAGGGAAATTAAGGTCGTTATTTAATTTCAATTTTGTAAGGTCTTTAGAAAGTATAGCTATTAACCTTGTATTTAGCATAATTTCTTTTGCAAATGTAATTTTCCAGTTTGTTGATTTTCCTTTAAATGTGTTTATAATACCTTTGAAGCACAGATTTAATAAATATTTTGCAACTAAATCTGTGAGGTTTTCACCTTGGTGACTTCCATTAATTTTAAACCACAATCCTTTTGGAATTTGTTTTAGAATATTATGTGAAGTTAAAAATTATTCTATTTTTTAAATAATTAACTTAATAGCTACCTGAGCATCTGTTAAATAATTTTCCCTAATAGCTTATTATGATACTTCATTTAAAATACTTTATTACATTTGACATTTTCTTGTTTCTTTTTAAAGCTATCTGTTTTAGTTCATGGCCTTGCTTTTTATTCTGTGTCATTATTTTACTATGCTAAAAATAATTACAGATTTATAGCATGTTTTAATATTATTTATAGTTTCAACTGAGTCCTCATTCCTATCATATCAACTTTACTTTAAAAAAACTATTTTAACATGTTTAACTGTCTTAACTTTTAATCTTCCATATAAAAATAAGAATTTTTTTAAATGCAATATTCAATCGAGCTTAGTTTAAAAGTATAGGTGGACTTCGGAAGATTCGTCATAATTGTAACATCACTTTTCTGCTTAAGAAGCTTGATATGAATTTCCATTTATGCAAGTTTATTTGTTTGGCTCTTGATATGTTTGTGTAATTAATACTTTCCCCCTCACAATGACCTTGTTAATTTGTTTAAATTAAAGTCATGGTATTCTAATTTAAAAATATTCTTTGTATGGGAAACATTTATTACATCTTCAAATAAAAACATTATTAACATTTGTATATTTATCTTAAATACTTCAATTTGCTGAGATAGATTATTAACTGTAATAATTTTTAAGATGGAAATCTTGGGTTGTTTATGTCTAAGAGCAAACTTCTGTCTTTTTCAAAAAATTATACCAATTATTTCTTTTTCATGCTTTATTTCAATGACTCATTTCTGAATTAATAGTATATAATAATAAAAATAATAACTATCTCTTATTGCTGGGTCTGATGAGAATGCTTTTTATTGCATTATTAAATCTATTGTTGACTACTAGTTAAAACTATTATTTTTAAGTGGTTCTTCAATCACTAATTTATTTACTAAGGTGTTTATTGTTATGAACGAATATTGAAATTTTATTGAGTTTTACATGTAGCAAGTATCTGGTAGCTAGCAATTAGCTGTTGATATATTTGATAAAAAAACTGTTCTAGATTCCTTGATCACTACTTTATTAATTATAATCTTATGGAGATAGTTTATTTTTTCTCAATAATTCAGGGTCTTCATTAAAAACTTCCATTTTTATCTGGATGTGACTAGTTAATTGATCTTTGCATAATAGACCCAGTATTTTTTTACTTTCTTATTTTTTTATCTATGATATAAATTGTTTGTGTCTCCTCGATAGTTCTTTCTATACTTTTAACAAAATTTTTTCTGACATAGGCCTAAAAGTTTTTCTTTTCAATTTCACAAATAAAAGTGAAAGGATTTTGTGGGAGCAGTTTTACTGACTCAAAAGGAGGAAATAAAATTGAATGTAGGAAAGAAGCAGGAAGAAGCATAAGGAGACATGGAAGCTAGCGATAGTAAAAAAGGGATGAAAGATAGTATTCAAAAGCATGGTGAATGAATTTATTTTTATTGCATTCAATATGTTACACATATTAGCTTATTTAATCCTCTCAATAATAGTGAGTAAAGAAAAGTTTAATGAAGATGCAAGAATTGCCTTAAATTTTCCATGTAGCTTTGCATCTTAAATAAGGTTTACCAGCAGGATGCAAAGAGGAAGTAAAGTAATTTTTGCTGCCCACTCTTTCTCTTTTAAGTAGCTCAATGGGGCTAGTGTTTCCCTTACCCGATTATGTGAGTATTCAGGCAGCTCATGATTTTTTGGGTTACTTTCAAGGAATATGAAATCCTAGGGTCACTTTAAATCATAAAATACAATTCCCAATTACAAATTAAAACAATTACAAATTAAAATGTCTCATCCCATATAATTATTAACACTGCTCTCCGCTGGGAAGTCTTTAGGTAGGTGGACATGAGTATCCAGAGAAGGACAGTCAATTTCCCATTTTTACAGCTCTGGTCCTCCCATACCCATTACCCAACTGCTAGTAGACCCCAGTTTTCTAAAGTTCACGTTATATCACTTTGCTTTTACGCAAGACTTATCTTAGGACCTGTTTTCGCTAACCAAAAGCTATCCAAAACAGATTTTCACTTTTAGGCGGAAAAAGAAAATAACGTTTGGCATCTGTTTTGCAACAAGCCGTTTTAGAGGCAGCGCACATTCTCAGCAGCAAGAGTGGCCCTGCCAAGCTCCCTCCCCAGAACTTCACTTAGGGTATCTCAGCATCAAGCCGCCAGAGCTCTGAACGGTGTCTATGAGCGACTGTGCTTTATTCTGACTGATTGTGTGTACCATTAGAAAGACGTGTCCTAAGGTATCAGAAAAACCTAAGAGAGTTTATAAGGGTGTTATGCTTAGCATATAACTGGACGTAATTAAGCGTTTCAATTGTAAAAGAAATAAAGACATGTAAATTAGTAGTAATTGCTTCTTTGTTTTATGCCATTTCGATTTATAAAAGATTTCAGAAGAATGCTCTATTTTCGGATAGCGGAGGAAACCGCTATTCGCTTTGTATTCCTTGTGGCTGACAGATCTTTAAAGATGACTCTTCTTCATTTGAGCGCATTTGAAATCAAGATGTGGGTTCTCTGATATCTCCTCCCAGTCCAATTGCTAGTGATCTCTCTCTCTCTCTCTGGGAGATCTTTTAAGCAGCAGAGTATTGACTATAGTTTGGCAGGTGGCTTGCAAAGACTTCTGCAGAGATAAAGAATTCAGTGGCTTACCGCTGTTTTTCCTGCTGGGGTTCTATTGCCCTAAGTTGCCCCACAGTGTAGGCCCTAACCTGATCTTCTGCTGGCTGTCTTTTTTTGCTTAGGATTGAAATCTGCTCTCATCGCTCAACTACAGAGTAGACTTATAATTTATAAAACTCACTGATGAATATTTTTGAGGATATTCTCACTAGGTTTGAGAGAAGGGGCCTGTGCCTCACAAACGTCCTTCTGATATAGCCATGGAACTTACAGCAGAGACTTCTCTAGACAAATCCATTCCTCCCCACCTCACCAATCTGCTCTTTTACTGACCTTTAAATATTCTTAATGGGGATAGAGGATTTTAGTCATCTAACTTGGGTCTGTGTCAAAATTCATTTTGGAATTTAATATCTGCAACATTAGGATCTCAGCAAAAATTTTTAATTAGCAAAATACCATCCACTTCTTATGAAAAGTGGAGTACTTAAAATCAAGTTTCTCTACCTCCAAAGACTTCCTTTTTTGCCTTACATCATACTTATAACTTTAAACTCTCCTCTAAGTGGTCGAGATTTCTATAAATGATAATTATAAATGATAGTTATAGAAAATGTGATGCTATAATATATTTTCTACTATAGTTTTGAATCATGTCTCTATTCCCAAAATATTTTCTTGTAAGAAAATACATCAAGTTCCATGTTAGACTCAGAGAATTCAAAATGGAAGAAAAGGCAATTGTATTAACAGTCCTTGTGAGGACATTAATTATCATTTTGCCAACTGAAAAAAAAAACTTGTTTGGAGCTAGCAAATCGATATGTATGAAAATAGGTCAGACTCTGGAGTATAAAACAGTTTCATTTCATATTAGTCAAAAATATGTTCTTTTATTTATTTAACGTAAGGAGTCTTTTTTTAAAATCTTAGGCTATTTCTGTTTCAGTATTAGAATTAAAATTACAAGATATTTTCCCTCTAGACCTTCTTCTTAAAAATTAAACTGCATGAACAAAATGATTTCATTTTCTCTCATATTCGTATTTCACTGAAACTCAATTGTCATTACTTTCTCCTCTGCGTAATATCTGTAAAGTCTCTGTTAGTCCATTTTTCCTCGACTGCATTGATTTTCACACTTGAGCCATATATTTCTTTTTGTAAATTCTCTTCACTGCACTCCAGATACAGCAATGATTTCCTCCTTCAGAAACCAATGGTACAGATAGTTGAAAAAATAACTTTTTTTCATTAACAGATGTCTTTGGGTTGGCACTGAATCTGCTTTTCATGAAAAATGTCCTCTAGGATATGGGAAAATAGAAATGAGGCTCGTGTAGAATAAAGTCTAAGACCTGTGGGAGCCAGTGACCTCACACAAAGTGGAGAGGGTTGCTGAATCTCTGAAAGTTAGTGCAGAAGAGAAGTTATCTCAGAGCAACTGTCTGAAGGCTAGGCCACTGATCCATTTCCAAGGGCTCAGGCTAAAGCAGTTCTTGTATCCCATAAACATGCAAATAATTCATTTGACTTTGGAATCTTGAGTAAATTTTGGCCTTGATGAAATTCCAGAAGGTTTGAAGCAAAGATCAGGTATGTTGACTCTGAGCAAAAAGCCTAAATTCACATGCTTTGATCTGAGTTCTACTTTTCTTGCCTAAAGTTTTATTATTTATTTTCTGCTACTCACCTTTATTAATATTGACTCTTACTTCCCAAGAAAGAAAGGCAAGGTCTATGTAATATAGAGAAGGAGGGCCTGGGTTAAGAGTCTCATGCTTTGTCTGCAATTATTTTGGCCTTGGAGAGGATCAGTGTTGGAGACTCTGGATAGACTAAAGCACATTAAAATAAAATTATCTTAAAATGATAATACCTAAAATGAAATGAACCCACAAATTTAAGTAAAGTAGCGATATAAGTATACATCCATGAAACACTGACACAATCAAGATCATGGACCTTTCCATTACCTTCAATAGTTTCCTTATGCCCCTTGATACTTTCTCACTCTCATCTTTCCCCTACTGTTCATCTCCCCAGGCAACCACTGATGGACTTTCTTTCACTGTAGATTAGTTTGCATTTTCTAGAGTTTTTATAAATGTGGTAAGCGTTTTATTTTGGCTAGTGACTTTAACTCAGTATTATTATTTCAAGATATTGTTGGGTTTATTAATAGTTCATTTCTTTATATTACCAAGTTATATTTCATTATGTGGATATGCCAGAGTTTATTTAGCAATTCACCTGTTAATGGACATTATGCTTGTTTCCAGTTTTGAGCTATTACAAATAAAGCTTTTTATGTTTATCTGTTAAACATCACTGTCTTGACAACCACTATTTCATATATATATATATTTTTGGTTGTTTCAGATGTGTGGGAGGGAAATTTGTAGTTAATGCAGTCTCTGTTACTCCATCTTGACCGGAAGTGGAAGTTCCATATAAAGTTTAAAATATATATTATAGAATACATTTTTATTGTGCAGTAAGTACTATTTAAAAATCCTTGTTATTAAATTTCAATGATTCATATGTAATGTGACTGAGACAATGTTTTATCAGTTGGTTTCATTTTCCTCTGTGACACACAAGAAGGCTACAATTCCCAAACTCCTTTGTGTTTAGGTGGCACCATGTGAGCAGAAGAAATAGAAGCTATGTTTAGGTCTGGTTTGAGTTTATCTTTCTCAACTCACTTTTCTCTCTCTCTCACACACACATACATGCAGCTGAAAGCAGAGGCTTCTGAGGTTATTGAAACACAACAGAAGAAAACTACATTCGAATCCCTGCTTGGAGAAAGGTCACTCAGGGAAGATATTCAGATGGAAATACATCTGTTGGACTTCAAGTGAATGAAATAGAAATGCTTTTCATAATAAAAGTAGATTTTGTAAGCGGCACATATCAAAACCTACTATAACTAATACACGTGGATATATGGTTAGATAGCCACTGTTATGAAACTATAATTCTTAACAAAGGTAAGGGTGAATTCAGTCTCCCCCACATCCCCAGTGGACATTTGGCAACAATGAAAGACATTTGTGATTCTCACAAAAGAGGAGAGGTGGTCCTTGCATCTACTGGTGGAGTCCAAGAATGATGCTAAACACCCTACAATGCACAGAACAGCCCCTGCCACAAATTATTTGGCCCAAAATGTCAGTTGTGGCAAGGTGGAGAAATCCTGATATATAAATACTCAAATGTTCATTAAATAGTATTTCATTTGCATGTGATGCTTCCCAAAGTAATTTCACTATTCTGAGTATGGTTGATAGACTGTAAGTGTACAAGGAAAGATCCTGTGCTGCTGAATTATTCCAGAGAAATGAGATACTTCCATGTATGCACACAGTAGTTAAGCCATAGATATGGGTGTGGATGATATTCATAATTAAATATTTGCATATGTTTTCAATCAACTTTAAAAAATATATACTGTGTGTGTGTTTTGGTCGGCGGGGGGAGGAGGAAACAGGCACTGAATAAAAATATAACAGACTGATTTCAAGAGGCTTATGGACACTCCATGGAAGATAAATCTTGTTATGAAGAATTATAACAAGAAATAACTTATGTTAAGTACATTTAAGAAACAATACATAAGTTCTAAGCATACAAAGATTTGGTAGAAAATCATTCGGGTAAAAGAATTCAGAAAAATCCTTATAGTGAGCTTTAAAACATAGGTCCAATTTAGAAAGAAGGAGCTACTATAAACACCAATGCAAATGCAGGCACAAGCATGAACAACTTGAGGGTGGAATGGTAGAATGGAACCACTTTGCTACAGGTGTAGGATAAAGTATATGATTAATTGTGCAGGCAAGGAAAACTGGGAAAAGTTTGTGAGAAGAAAATACAGTGTACTTTATCTTCAATATACTTTTTAAAATAATATTCTCTAATTGGAGCAAGTTGGAAACTGGAAGTACTAGTATCATTTCAAATTGCACAATTGAGAAGTGACACAGAACTGAAATATCAGAGTATGGAGAGTTAGGGATACATTTCAGAGATAATTTAGAGGTTGAGGGCACCAGAGATGGCAACTGGTTAAGTGTAAATAGGATAGCTGAGGAGGGAAAAAACGTCACAGATGATGCTAAAATGTGAGCAAGCGCACCGAAAGTCATAGAATTGAGAATTAAAGTGGCACAAAAGGAATATATTATAGAAGGAAGATGATCTAATTAATTAAAAAAAATAGTGGGTTTGATGTGGTGATAAGCATATTCGAGAAGTAATACCTATTAGGCATTTGAGGACATAGGATGGAAAGTGGAAAGAGAGATCAGACATACAAACATCAATTGAAGAATTATTAGACAAATTTTGGTGAAATCTGTGTCTAAATGAACTAATTCAAAGACTGTCTGAAGAGAACTGGTAACAGAAACTTTTAAGGAAGAAGGCAGGTAACCCAGAAAGTGAGGCATGCAAAGAATTGTTAGAGAGATAGGAAAAGCAAACAGTAATAGTTTTAAAAGCCAAAGTCAAGTCCAAAAGAAAGTGTACTTACAAAAGAATATTGAATACTTTAGGAAGTTGTAACAGAGAGACGGTCAAGAAACTATCAGGGAATTTAACTTACTCTTTCAGTGGAGGTAGAGAACTAAATTACAAGCTAGAAAAATTATTAGTTATAACTGGGAATTAGAATTTTTGACTGCCTAGAAAATGCTCACATCTTTGAGCCTAGAAGACAAAAAAAAAGAGAGATTTTAGAAATCTGAGAACATAAAGAGTTTAAAGACATTGAGTCAGTAAGTTCAAATGAAATCATCTAGAGTAAGTGTACATAGGAAAGAAGATTGAAGAGAAAAAGGAACGTGAGAGATATGGGAAGACACACAGACAGTCTCTTGAATCTTATATATTGTACTTCCCACTTGATTTTGAGCCCCGGCAATACCAAACTTCTAAGTGGTCCCTCCATATCCTATGTGTGATTCCTTGCCTGTTGTTCCTTTTCTCAAGCTGTCCTTTTTTTCTAGAAGGCCTTTTTCTCTCTTCCCTTGACTTGTGTCAACATTATCTTTTATCTTTCCTGCAGGAAGTCTTCCATTATCATCTCTCTCCATCTTGTTAGTCATTTCTCCCTGGGGTTCCAGATAATTTATTTTCTGTACAGATCTCTGTGCTCCTTCTGCACCACTGCAGTGGCCCCTCATGAAATCATCAAAGAAAACTAAAATAAGACAGAGGCTTGTGTTGCAAAAACTGGGTACCCACAGGAAAGAATGAAGTTAGATCCTTATCTCACACCATATACAAAAAAACAACTCAAAATAAGTTAAAGACTTAGATGTAAGACCTGAAAAGTAAAACAACTAGGGAAAAAAAAAAAAAAAAAAAAAAAACAGGGAAAAAGCTTCTTGATATTGGTTTGGGCAATGATTGTTTTGAATGTGACACCAAAAGCATGGGAAACAAAAGCAAAATTAGACGGGTAAAAAGTTATCAAACTAAAAACTTCCACAACACAAAAAATTCAACAGAATAAAAAGGCAACCTACAGAATGGCAGAAAATATTGGCAAACCATATATTTGATAAGGGGTTAATATCCAAAAAATATAAGAAACTCAAACAACTCAATAGCAAAAAATTAAAAAATACTCAGTTAAAAAAGGAGAAAAAGACCTGCAACTGACCAACAGATTTATGAAAAGGTACTCAATCCACTAAATTGGCGGGGTCCATTAAAGCACAGCATGGTGACTGGAGTTAACATTACTGTATTGTATACATGAAATTTGCTAAGAGCAGATCTTAAGCATTCTCACTATACACACACAAAAAATAACTGTGTGAAAAGATGGATATGTAGAAATGTTAATTAGCTTGATTATAGTGCTCACTTCACAATGCATACATATACCAAAACATAAAGTTGTAAATTTTAAGTGTATATACTTTTATTTGTCGATTATACCTCAATAAAACAAAAAAATAGTATAAGTAATCCCTGCACACTGTTCATCCAAAATCTCCTAA
This sequence comes from Pteropus alecto, assembly GCF_000325575.1. Taxonomy (NCBI): domain Eukaryota; kingdom Metazoa; phylum Chordata; class Mammalia; order Chiroptera; family Pteropodidae; genus Pteropus; species Pteropus alecto. The sequence continues at coordinate 9,054,161 of NW_006442484.1, forward strand.
TGTTAGCATTTTATATAACTACAGGACAATGATCAAAACCAACATTGCTGCAACACTACTATTATTGCTATGTTTTTTTAATGAAAAAAATTAAGGTCCCCTTTATGTAATTATTGATCATTTGGGTTTTCTTTCTGTGAAGTCTGCTCAGGTCATTAGTCAATTTTCTACTGGGTTGTCTAATTTTCTTCCAGTTAAATTTGTAGCTTCCTTGTAATTCTTGTTCAATGAGAATGCTAAAATATTTATGTATTAATTCATTTAAAATAACAATGATAAACCTATACATGTTAACGCAATATATTTAATAAAAATACATATTTTTTCAAAAACAAAAATTAATATCAAGACTAGCATTGTTATACATTTGCAGTTCTCTTTTATGTATGACTTAATAGAAGATAACTGATTTCATTTGCCTGCTTCTTCATTCAATTTGTCATGATATGTGTTTTTATTAGCCTGGTATTCAGTAGTGACAGTTTACTAAAGTTAATTCACCTATTACCTAATCAATGGCTATTCCCTTTGTTTCCAGTTTCATGGATTTTTGTTTTGTTCTGTCTTTGCCACAATGGATAATGCTTCAAAAAAAATCTTTGTATATTAGAAAAAAATGAAAGTAACAAATGAACAAGACAGAGACTCACGGACATGAACAGTTTAGTGGTTGTCAGAGGGAAAGGGTTGGTAGGAGGAGATAGATAAGGGTAAAGGGGATCAAATATATGGTGACCAAAGAAAATTTAACTTTGGGCCATGAACATGCAATGCAATATACATATGATGTATTATTGAATTGTACACTTGAAACCTACATAATTTTATTAACCACTGTCACCCCAATAAATTTATTAAAATACATAAAAAAAGAATGTGACAGAGGCTAGTTTTGATTTCTAACATTTAAAGGCACATTATTTGCTTCACAGTGCCACTTGACATCATTGAAAGATATGCCTCAGTGACTTTAGTCCAGCTCAAATAATATTTCAGACAACTTTATGTATGTTACATCTTTCCCAATTTTACCATCTTCATAACAAGCCACTTACCTAAATAATAAACTGTGGACAATGGAGAAGCAAGAAAAAGCAAATACGATCACCTCAATTATAGAAACTCTCATCCCCAAGCTTGTCATCTTCTGATCTTATTTTCTTCATCTTGCCACTGGCCATTATATGATATAGATTACCTACCTATCATTGTGGGAAACTTGTCAAGTTTTGCACTGAGGGTAGTGCCCTGATAGTGTTTAAATCCTAAGAATCCATTCTAATTATATAATAATCATAAAAAGAAGCCTAGGGAGTAAAAATAGTAATAGATTAACAGAAGGATAAAAGGATGGTTAAAGGATAAAAGAAGGCAACAGATATATTGCCTGGGGAATAAAAGGAATAGGAATGTGCACTCTATCATGTAACGTGAATTTCCAGTATCTACAGCCCACACCCATTTGGCATCGGTATTTTAGTAATTTATTCATGATATGTCTTTCCTGTTAGACTGTGACTTCCCTTAAGCTCAGGCAGCACCTATTATCACTTCTTTTGTCCCTAGCACTTTCCATGAAGCCAGGCCAAATATAGATGTTTTTGGTTTTGAGTGGTTATTTGGAAGAAAATAAACAAATTGCATTAATCTATTCATTGAACAAATATCTATTAAGCCCCAAACACTATTTTTAAAGTTTAGGATACATAAATAAAATAAAACAAAACAAATAAACAACAACAACAACAACAAAAGGACAGAAGCAAACAGATTCCTGTCTTGTGGAGCTTACATTCTAGTAGATAAGAAGTAAATAATAATTAATAAATATAAACTTGAATAAATTATGTAGTATAATAAAAAGTGGTTATCGTGAAAAAAGAGAAAGAAGAGCAATTTAAGGGGCTTGACAGTGGACTGGGGGCTGTAACAGATTGCACTCTTAAAAAGGATGTTCAAGGTGGACCTTATTGTCGAGGTGAGACTTAATCAAAGATTAGAAGAAAGAAAGGGAGGGAGGAAAGGAAAGAGGGAAGCCCTAGGATGAGAATGGCTTGCTGCAATCGCAAAGGAGCAAAGAGGCTGGTGTTCTTGGAGTGAAAAGGGCAAGGTGAAGGGCAGCCAGGGAGGTCAAAACGTTAGGGGCTCCTTGGTGACGGAGATGGGTTTTAATCAAAGTGTAAAGGGTGTAGTTCACAGAAAAAAGACATTCTACATTTTAAAAAGATTTTTCTGAATTTTGTGGAGAGGGAGGGGAGGAAAGAAGCAGGGATTACAGTGAGGAGGCTCTTATAGTAATTCCAGTGAGTGGTAAGATGACTCAGAGATAGTAAGGAGGGTTCAACTTCTAGATGGATTTTAATGGTAGAGCTAATAGGATTCTTTGACAAAGATTCTTTTCTTGACCTAATTTTAGTCAGGCCTCTGAGCCCTCTCCTAGGCCCATCTGTGCCATTCCTTATAAAGTTCAATTTTAACAAGAACCCTGCTAAGTCTTTTTAGCAAGAATCTCCCACCTCTGATACCTGATCACCCTTGATATTCGATCAATATGCCTCACTCCCCACCCTTGGTATCTTCTTACCCCAGCCTGCCTTCAGCAGAAATTCTCTGAGGTTGGTTCAGCCAGAATTCCTTCTATACTTGATGTCTCTTGGTAATATTTTATCCACCAACTACCCTGCTCTTTGGTTGTAAATCTCTGCTTGTCTTTGTTATGTTTGAAACAGAGCCCAGTTCTATACTGGGGTCTCTTTTCCTTTATTGCAGTAGTCCTGCATAAAATTTGCCTCCACTTCTTTACCTTCTGTCTGGCCCTGGTTTTCTTTGACCTCCCCAATGGGCTATATGTGGAATACAAAAAGAAGAAAGGTTCAAGGTTTCTAGATTGAGCAAAAAGAGAGATGGAATAGCCATGAAGTGAAAAGCAGTAGCTTCAGGTGGAGCAGGTTTAAGTTTGAGATAGCTAAAACACATGCTTTTTTTTTTTTTTTAATGTTCTTTGCATCCTCTTGCTTTTCCAATTGTTACCCAGTAAGCTGTTCCATCTGTCACTGTTATTTATCAGTTGTCCAAACAAAATGTGTTTTTTAGAGTTGAAGCTTTTTAAATATGTCTGAGAGGGACGTAATCAATCCACTCCAACTGCAGTTAGGAATGTCATCTGGAGAGTCATATCCTGCTATATTTTTAGTTCAGGAATATTTTGACTGGCTATCACCATGAACTATACATGAAAATAGTTATAAACATTAAGATTCATGAATGGTTATTGCTAATAGACAAGACATCATAATATATGCTGATGGAAGATATCAGCAATCATATACAATTACATTTTCTTTTCATTGTGATCAAGTTGGGAATCCTTAGGGCAGAATAATGATGACTTTACTGTTTTGTCCCCCCAACATGGTGGTTTTAGGATTATATAGATGAGAATACTACTAAATAGAACAAATCCTGTGATATACTAAAAACCAGTTGTCAAGTATGAAATCTGGATTTTCTAAGAGTTTATTCCTAAGATTACTTATGTCACTTCATGAATGTGCCAAATAATAGAGAAATAACCTGCTTGCCTCTAAGAAACTCATGTAATATAAAGGCAATGGGGGAAAAAAATCCACCTTATCATTTGATCAGTTTCTGAAATCTAGAGTATAAAGTAGAGTATCCAATAAATCACTGGAATAAAACGAGATGCAACTAAAGTAGATGCTTTTTAAATTTGTTGCTTGTAAATTAGGAGTGGTCTGTCTAAGATTTGAATGGGAATTAACCATTGGCAAGTGACCTACAGTAGAAGAAATTTGTTTGCCATGAGAGAAAGAAATATGTATTAAGTGCATAATATAAATCAAAGGCTCTTTAGAAATCATCTGAAACTACCCTCTTGTTTTACCGTCATGGAAACTAAGATTCTGAGAAGCAGAGTCGTTCAGCCAGTGGAGAGGATACTAAGGTTACCTGCAGTCCACCTTTACTGCCTTGTCTGTGGCATTAAGGACTAAATAACCTGACAGAACTGGGGCGTGTTCTGTTTGGGATTCACTAAGTCTCTTGACTATATGTGTTTATGTCTTTTAAGATTCGGTCTTTTGTTACAGTCCCCAAGGTCCCTGAGGGTCCATTTTTGTTTGTTTGGACTATTTCTCTCTGTTGTTTACATTGTATAATTTCTACTGTTCTATATTCAGTGTCATTGATTATTTCCTCTGACTCTTAAATTGTGCTGTTGATTCCATCCAGTGAGATTTTAATTTTAGTCACTGTATTCTTCAGTTCCAAAATTTCCATTTGGTTCTTCTTATGTCATTTATCTCTGCCAAAAATTGTCTTCCTTCCTTCCTTCTTCTTTCCTTCCTTCCTTTTTTTATTTCAAGTATATTTATAATTACTGAAGTATTTTTATGATGACTACTTTAAAATATGTCTGAAAATTCTAAACTCTCAGTCACCTTAGTATTATCATCTATTGATTGTCTTTTTCATTCAGTTTTGGGATCTTCTTGGTCCTTGGTATGACGTGATTTTTTTGGGGGGGGCGGTAATTATTTCATAAGTCTTCGGATATTATTTAAATATTCTATTTTAGCTGGCTTCTTCTGACACTACTCTGGTAGGAGAAGGAATGTCACCACCTCATTACTGCCAGGTGTAAGTAAACTGCCTGCTTCCCCACTTGACCTTTATTGACATCTGAGAGAAGAGATCTCCTCATTGCTGCTGGCTGGGGGGTGGAAGTTCTAGCTCCCCATGATGCCTCCACTGATATCTTCCTCTCTAAGACAGATAGAGTGCCTCATTATTGATCCTCATGAGTCTTCACTGATAACACAGGTTGAGGGAGGTTTCGATACTGGTAAACTGTAGCAAAATTCCTAACTCTTAATTAGACCTCTTCTGATAGCACCCAGCAGAGTAATGAAAGGATACTTCATTGCTTCCAGGTAGGGATAGATATCCCAGCTCCCCATGACACAGCCAGGGGTGTTGGGGAGGCTTGTTTCTGCCTTGCTGGGATCAAATTCTCTACCTGGTCTTCTCTGACTCTACACAGGATAGGAGGAATGGAATCACCTGGAAAGGGTGAAAATCTGGGCTTTCCACTTAGCCTTTCTTAAGATGGGTGAAGATGTGGCCACTGTTTGTTCTTCTATCATGTTTGTCTGGAGCAGAGCAGTTATTGTGTAAAAATTTTTGCCTTGCTAGGCTAATCCTTTTAGCTAGGGAGAAGAGGCTTTTGTTAAGTCTTGTCTTTTATTTTGTCTGCACCTTCAGGCATTTCCAGGTTGATGGCTTCTTCAGCTCTTAATCTGGTATATAAGAGGCAATAGAAAACTCAGAGTACTCACCACCATATCATTTCTTGGGTATCAATATCCCTAGTTCATGTCTTTTCTTCTTGCCACCTTTCAGAATCTTATACATATTTCACATATAATGTCCAGGGTTGTTAGTTGTACTTAGCAGGAGAAACAGGAAAAAGTATGTCTACTCCATCTTCCTAAATGTGAAAGTTTTTACTATGAATGTTTATGCCCATTCCTTTTCCATTTATTTTACTTTTATTGTACTATTGTTGTCATTCCGTAGAAGAACTCTAAGATTTGTTCAGATAATATAATATCACCAATTGTCCTGGCATTATTACACACTGATCTGACCAATTTATTTAGTAATGTATTTAAGTCTTAATAATATCTTGTTTTAATTAATAGTGTTACATAAAAATTTTAAATTCTGAGGCATCCCTCTATAATCTAACCAGTACAAACAACTCTTCTTTTAAATTACTGGTTTATTTGTCATCTGAAATGTATGGCTATGTATGAAATGTATGAATTATTTCGAATTCATCATAGTATATGACCACTTGTGGTGAATAAATGTTGAATCCCTTTCTTTCTGTTTATTGTAAGTAACTGCTGACACTAACTGGTGCTCCCACACCTATCTCCACAATTCAAAGTAAAACAAAACATAACACTTACCTATAGTTCATAGAAACAAATACTCATGCTTGTTAGCACTTAATTTTAAACACAATTAAAATTTTTAACATTTTCTACTATTTACAGTCATTATATGTTTCATGTTTATTTTGTTTTGAGTTGTATGGGAGAATGCACTATTGTATACATATATTTATTCTTCCATAAGAGGGATATCCTTCCTTGCCTCTGCACTGTTGGACTTGGTCTTCGCCTAAAGGGATATGAATGAACCTAACATAGGTCATTTCTGAGCAAAAGACTTAATCTTTTATTTTTCTCCTCTGCTATTCTTTTATTTTTCTGCCTCTTCTATTTTTCTCCTCTGCCCTTAGACTACAAGGATCTCACATTGAAACTATCCCTTCAGACTGGGTCCCTAAAGACGAATACATATAAAGCAATGCTGAGCAGAGCTGCAGCAGCACACAGGTAATACAAATGGGAAATAAATGTTTGTGATTGCAAGTCACTGAGTCACTAAGATTTAAGTCACTAAGTCAAATTTTTTGATTTGTAACAAGACTAACCAAAGTATCGTTTTGGTATTTACAACCTTTCAAAAACACAATGAGAAATTGCCCTTTTTCCTGAACGACTCCTTATATCCTTAAAAATGTTGTCACTTTATGGCAGGATAAAGATCTTCCAGGCTTATTTCTAATTTTCTCCAATATGCAGAATTCACTCATCTTCAAAATCTCAGCTTCCTTTTAGCAAACAATACTAACAAAAAGCAAAATATGGGTTCTACCCTTCCTTGCACATGAGAATTGTTAGTGGGTCAAAGTACTGCTGTAATGCTTGATGACCAATAGAAATATTTACAGGCAAATATTACCTTTTAAGGAATAAGATCATCTAGATTACTTCCAATTTAATTTGAATATAGTAAAATCTTCGTATTTTGTTAAAATGAAAACTTATGTTATCTCTTTAACATAAACGCTTAGTTTTTAAGTTAATTCTTCACCTTAATTATAATTATTTTTCATTATTTTGTATAAACCACATAGGTATAATTGCCTACTATTTTGTAGTCACTTTATTGACACAGAAGAATTTTCACAAATTCACCTAGTGTTTATATAGGTTTTGGACTGCTTCAGTTCCAAAATCTTTCCTTTCTTGATGTGGTTACTTTGTTTTTTTCTGGAATTGTCAAAGCTCGAAAATATTTTTATGGTTACATCTTAAAAATTAAACAATGGGAGCTAGAACTTTGCTTTTTGGCCATAAGGAATTCCTGTACAGAAATTCTTTATTTCTGATTTAGAAATAACTGATTCTGAAGATATTTATTTTAGTTACCCCTAAAAGAATAAAATAATAATAAAATAAATTATTATTGCAGAAATCTCAATTTGTAAGATAAAAGAAGTTGCATGGGTAATCTATAGATTAACAGATGACTTGGAGTATCTCACCCTAGGTATTGATATCTGGTTGAGGAATCATTGTGAGTGCCAATAAATTGGGGCTACCTTTTCTTTGGATATTTCATGGTATCATGGACAGCTGTCCTTATAATTTACATTCCTTCTTGGGATGTAGGTTGAGTAAGAAAAATATGAAAAACCAAATTCTAATTGTGACTGATATTTGGCTATTTTTTTGAACATGCAAACTTTTGCATGAGTCTTCTTTTTGAACATATTGGCTGGTGTATGGGTGGTTTGGAAATAAACTCGTGTTTTAGTTAGAAAACATGGATTAGAACATGACTTTTTTTCTCATGTATTTGGGTATAAAACTGAAGCCTTGTAAATCTAGGTTTGTTTACTCATTAATTGAGAATAATTATATGCATTTCATAAAGTTTGTATAAGGGTTTCATAAAAAATATGTACAGATTATTTTCATATAAATAAATTATTTCTCATTAGATTTTAAATTCCATTACTGCTTGTCTTGTTCACTTTTATTTTAATAATGTTTAACACCAGTGCTTGGCACATAGCTAATTCTCAATAAGAATTGTAAAACCATTAATCGATTATTCATTAAACATTAGTACTCTCCCCTCCACCTCTTTCTTTTTTTAATATTAATAATCACCATGAGGCTCACATTTATAGCAACCACATGACACAATAACTAACCCATTAATGTATTACTTATTGAAATATATTCTGTTATATTATTTTTAAAAGTTATATATGAATGTCTAAAACCAGAGCTTTGAAATTTATGGAAAAAATGTTGGTCAAACTGAAAAATAAAAAAAAATCTACAATTATGATTATATATATCTACTATTCTACCAGTAAGTGATAGAATATGTATACACATATCACATTTATACACACACATATATATATACGATGGAATATTATTCAGCCATAGAAAAGAAAAATCTTGCCATTTTCAACAGCAAGGATGGAACCTAAGGCTATTATACCTAGTGAAACAAGTCAGACAAAGAAAAAAAATATTGTATGAATTCATTTATGTGTGGAATTAAAAATAAATAAATAAACTGATAGACACAGAGAAAAGATTGGTAATTGTCAGAGGAAGGAAGTAGGGGATGGGCAAAATAAGTGAAGGTCAAAAGGTACAAAATGCCAGTTATAAAATAAATAAGAACTGGGTACACGTATATGTACAACATGGTGATTATAATCATTAATACTGTATTTTATATTTGGAAGTTGCTAAGAGAGTAGATTTCTAGTTCTCATCACAAGAAAAAAGGTAACTGTATGGTGATGGATCTTAACCAAACTTATTTTGGTAATCATTTCATAATACATAGACATATCAAATCATTATGTTGTATATCTGAAATTAATATAATGTTACATGTCAGTTATGTCTCAAAAAAAAAACTTTCCTCGAAGAAAAGTACAGATTTAAAAGTTTTCTAGTGAATTCTACCAAACTTTAAAAAAAAGTACCAAAACTACATAAACTCTTTCAGAAAATTGAAGAAAATAACATACTTTCCAACTCATTCAATGCCAAAATCATAAATAGACATTATAAGAGAAGAAAGCTAAACACCAATATATCTTATGGAAATTGATTAAATAATTCTTTCAAATGATAACAATATGCCTGTAGTAACATCACACCTTATAATGGAAAGAGAATCATTTCTTTCTAAAATCAAAAACAAAGCAATGATGGCCACTTTTACCACTTCTACCAGAGGTCCTAGCCAGTGAAATAAAGAAAGAAAAGTAAATAATACTAAAACATATAGCTAGGGAGAAAAAAGTAATATCTTTATTCTCAGATGCCATAATTGTGTATATAGGAAATCCAAGCAATCTACAAAAAAACTACTAGATATAATAGGAGTTTAGCCAAGATCATTATATACATGGTCAATATGCAAAAATCCATTGTATTTGTTCATTCTAGCAATGAATAATTTTGAAGTTAAAACTTTAAAAAGTAATAAGTCTAGTTGCTATTTTATTCCTGAGAGAGATTAAAGAATACCTAGATTAATGGAGAGATGTGCTTTGTTTAGGAATCAGAGGTATCTATTCTCAACAAACTGATATATGGATTTAGTGTAATTTCAGTCAAAGTCCTGATAGTTTTTTTAGCATGAAAATTATCATGATGATTTTATAAGTTATGTGGAAATACAGAGGAACCAGAAGAGCGAAAAGATTTTGCTAAAGAATAACAAAGCAGAAACACTAACATTACCTTATTTCAAGATATACTGTAGGGAAGTTTGCTATGCAAAGTTGAGTGAAAAATTGAAGAGAATGAAAACAACGGAATTAATGAAACAAAAGAGAATCTAGAAATACACTCACAATCCATGGTCAATTAATCTTTACCAAAAGTGTCAAGATATTTCAGTGGGGGAAAGGATATACAGTCTTTTCAACAAAAAATGCTCAGCAAGAGGATATCATTGGACAAACACAAACCATGACCCTTACCTCACACCACATAGCAATATCTGAAAATGTGGAATATAGACCTCAATATAAAATCTGAAGTTATAAAAAAATTCTTGAATAAAACATAGAAAACATTTTTGTAGCCTTGAGGTTGACATTTTATAGATAAGGTGCACAAAAAAGCATAAACCATAAAAGAAAAATATATTTTATTAAATGAAAATCTTATGATGTTCAAAAATATTAAGAAAATGTAAATCTAAGCACAAAGTAAAAGAAAGTCTTTATGATCCATATATCTGAAAAAAGATTTTAAATGATATAAAAATAATGCCCCCTCAATTGGAAAAACATTTGAACACTTCATCTAGAAGACATAAAAATGACATATAAGCAGATGAAAAGATACTCAACATCATAGTGGGTCTAAAATAGAGCATTAAACCACAATGAGATATCACTGCATATCCACTAGAATTGCTGCGATATAAAGTATTGACAATAATAAATGATAGTAAGGATTGGCACAACAAAATATTTATGTATTTCTAGTAGGAATATCAAATTGTATAATAACTTTGAAAAACTTTTTGACGGCTTCTTAAAATGTTAAATGTATACTTACCAAATGATACCTAAAAGTCATTCCTAGCTATTTATCCAAGAGAAAACAAAAACAGAAAAAAATACAGTATGTTCAGGCAAAGGCTGTTTATAAATAAATATTTGTAGTAGCTTTATTCAGAATAGCTAATAATTGTCGAGAGATGAATGAACAAACAAATTGCTTACATATATACAACCGAATGCTATTCAACAGTAAAATGAAAGAACTACTGAAATTAAAAAATGAATTCCAAAAACAATATTGTGCTGAGAGAAGAAACTATGCACAAAAACATGTATAATAAATGATACAATCTTGAAAGTAAGTGGAATAGATAAGGAGACATTTCACCCACACAAAAAATCTATTACTGAATTTAGGAGAAAATGTGCACAATTATATTAGGGGTCATGAATCTGGAATTTAATACCAAATATGATAGTATTTTATACCCCTAGATTGTTTAATACAGAAAAAACAATAACAAAAAATTTTTACAAAACTGATTATACTGAACGTTAGTAAAAGTATGGAAATGGGTATACTTTTATACCTCTTGAAAAAGTGTAAATAATTGACCTTTAAAAAGCATTAACTTATAAAGTTGAAAACACACATCATACAGCACAACTATTCCATTTCTGTGTGTGTGTGTGTGTGTGTGTGTGTGTGTGTGTGTGTGTCTATTCCCTAGAAAAATTCTTACTACTTTTCTAGGAGGCTTCAAATGAATCTGCTGTGTATCTTGTCCACAATAGCAAAAATAAACATACAAAACCTGGACACAAGTAAATTTGAGGAGCTACAAACAATGAAATTTTAGAGAACAAGAAAATGAGCTACAGCTACATGCAACAGCACAGATAGATGTTAGAAAAATAACATATTTATAAAGCTAAAAAATGATATCTCCCATAAGAACTCGCCCATAACACTATAACATAAGATAGCAAGAACATGAAAAACAAAATTGAGGTTAGTTGTTATTTCTGCTGATAGAAGAAATATGGAGTCAGGAACAAAACATGGAGCATCAAGCATTAATCATTTGAGGGATATACATATTCTTACCTTGAGTGGTATGTTCAGAGCCTTTCATGTTTTAATTATTAAGAGAAATCACATGTTTATTACCACTCTTTTGAAAGTATCAATTATGTAAGACAGATGTAATTCCTTCCCACAGAGAGTTTACAATTTAACAGAACATTCAGACATATCTACAACTAATAATTATGTTACAGCGTATAAATTCTATAGCAAAGATATTTAAAAGCACAATAGCTGTATTGTTTTAGTATGCACATTCAAAAGTATGCACATTCAAAATTCAAACAACAGGAAATTGTAGTTTACTGATTTTAATAACACATAATTATATGGTACGACATCTTTATAACAGTACTTTTTCTTAATTTTGGAGTAGCTTAGACATGGCTAGAATTCATCTTTCTCATTTGTTCTTTTCTTGATTTATATTTCCTAAGGTTTAGAAACAAGAAAAAAAGTAACTAGATCTTCAGTAACTGATTAGTGTAGAAATACTTGTCAAATATTTATTTTGAATTACCTACGATATGGCAATACTCTTTTATGCTGTATGAAATTCAATCAAGATTCTGTTTGTAATACTATGTACACATTGTTCTCTGACGCCATTCTTTATTAAATCCTGTTAGAACACAGATTATATTGTGGTCCAGAGATTGTCATGGTTGATTATAGAATTCAAGACAAAACTGGTTATTCTAGTGATAACTTATTTTTTGTTGTTATTCATCAAGACATCTTGAAGAAAGCTGAACAGACCTTACCGTGTTTGCTACTTACAAACACATTCTCTTTTGTAAACATGAGGCTGGTAAGCATCTTGGAAAAATTGCCTAGTTTTCTGGAAATACATTTTTTAGAAAGCCTGGTAGATTCTCCCTGGAGTTTATGTTGTCCAGGGTTTAGATTTAGAATTTCACTGGAGAAAGAAGGAAGAAAAATACTTGAAATCTTTCTTCTGTTGTTTAAATCTTATTTAATTAGCATAGATTTTCGATAAATTATTTTTTTCAGTCATGTGTAAATGCTTTCTATTGTAGGTCTTTTTGGTATTCATTATAAGTATACTCTAGAGGATATCATAAAGACACACTGTTGAATACGGATCTCTATTTTTGATGGATAGAGAAAGCATTTTATTTACCACATTTCAGGATATTAAAATGAGCATTTAAAAATATTTTGGTAGTCTGAAATTCAGGTGCATCATATAATAGAAGAATGTTAATTTTAGCTGTCATTTTTCTTTCTTAGTGATACATAAAATAATAGTTACCTTAAAAACAATGATGTCTTAGATTAAATAAAATAAAGTAATAACTAATTGTCAAGGGATTAGCAAGATAATTTTTTATCAGTTACATTGTCACTTCCTTCATAAAATTCATAAAACTAAATTACATAAAGTTAAAGAGTAGCTACTAGATATGTATCTATAGTGTAACACTACAACATCGGTTATGCAAATTGTTGGATATTGGAAAACACAAATAACCAGACTGTAGTTAGAAAGAGTCCCTATTGAATAATTTACATTATAGTTATGCAAGCAATTAAAGTTTTGCTCAGCAATCACCACACTAAGTAAGTTAAATTGATAAGTCAGTCTCGGACCTAGAGTATATGAATGGGAAATGATGCAAATATACTTATAAAGGGCAGTAAGATGACTGGGAAGCCATAAGAAAAGGTTTTGGTTTGCTACAAGCAGACAAGAAAATGCACCACAAGCATTTATAGTCACAGTAGAAACCTTCCAGTGTACAAACTGTACCTATATCTAACAATCAAAAAATACTTCATGAAGGGAAGAAGATTTTATTCATTTGTAGAGAGGAGAAGCTCAACGATAAGTATTTTAAAATTTAATAAGACTTTCCAGTGTGTTAGTAGAGAGGTAAAAGGCAATGGCCTTTAATTCAGGTAATTCACCTTCCTCCATTTTAACTGTATGCCCTTCTATATGTCACTTATGTTTTTTTGTCCCTTCCTAATACTAAGGTACATAACAAAAGGAACCCTAGTATAATATTAAAAAATAAAATTTCTTATATTTTTTGAATGATGTTAAATAAAATCATTTTATTTTTAATGTTTGTCTCAATAGTTTTAAAAAGAATGAATCTGACTTTTAATTCATTAAATATTTTGCAAATACAAACATCAAATTCTGTGAACATGTAATAGTCTATTTAGGACCTATTTTTAAAATCTGTTTCTATTTTTCTACAGCTGGTAAATTTAAGTGCCAATAAATTTTGAGGGGTATTAAAATAAACAAAGAAAGCAATGCACTGTCAAAGGATTAGAAATGCCAAGTTACCTTTAACCTTAAAATATGCACATAAGAATAAACTCATTAAAAAATTGTGAGATCGTAGATATAATTTTCATTTGTGCAGGATTTTGCTTAATTTAACCAAAATTACATTATTCCCCCCCCCCTAAGAATTTGAATAGTCATAAATGCCTACCAACTTGAGCATAAAAATTCTGGTCATTGGACAAAGGTAGTAAAATATACAGCTGGATAAAATGGAGTTTATTGATATGAGGTCAATCTCTCAGTTTTCATTATTTACTATTCTGTCAAGGGAACCTTGAATTGGATCTTACATGCTGCTGGCATGCCTTCTCAAAGCTAGAAAACAATGAAGGTCGAGAGTAAATGAGATAGAGTATCCAGAATTTCATTGGCAGGTTATGGAGGAGGGGGAGGCAAAAGACTCAGAAGGGTGAATGTACTAGAAAGCATTTATTGTATAAGACCAGAAATTTCACCCAATGACCATATTCTCTAGCAGGGTCTAGACAAGATTCCCTTTACTTCACCAATAAGTACTGTACTAATGAGGGAAAGACATTATTGAGAAATTCAGTAGTGACTTCTTTATAGTCCAGGGTTAGTAGCTGGGGAGAATGCTATGGAATTGGCTTCCAAATATTGAGGAAGATGATAAATTCTGAAATAGAAAAAGCCTAGTGGTACCATGTAATCATAAGAGGTAAGGTGGCATGATTGCTATAATGGGCGAGAAAACTGGAATAGAATCTAGTGAGCTCTGGCTACAAGTGTCTCTGGCGAAGGTTAATAAATCATAATGTTTCTAGGGATAACAGATAGTGTGATAGTTAATTTTGTGTCAACTTGGAGGGAGTTTCTGGATAAGATTAACATTTAAATTGGTGAACTTTGAGTAAAGCAGATTGCCCTCTGTAATGTGAATAGTCATTATCCGACTAGTCGAAGGCCTAAGAACAAAAAGACCAGCCTCCCCAAGCAAGAGAGAATTCTCCAACTAACTGTCTTCAAACTTGCTCTACACTATCGGCTCTCCCGAGTCTCCAGATATCAGGCTTAATGCCAATTTTAGACTCACTAACTTTTATAATTACATGAGTTGATTTCTTATAATAAACTCACCAACTTTTATAATTACATGAGTTGATTTCTTATAATAAACTCCTCATTCTGTTTCTCTGGAGAACCTTGATTAAAAGAGAGAGGCAATAAATAAGGTTATTGCTCGATCTTTAGAATAGATAATTATCAAGTGAAAGAGCAGAAGAGCCAATGGAAAATCAGAACCTATTTTCACTTTCTATTTTTAAGCCAATTAGATCCAGATCCCATCAATTAAAAGGTTCCTTGAAGAAGCGATTGCAACATCATGGCAAATATAATAGGTAGTGATTTCCCTATTTCATTTATTTTGAATCCCCAGAGGAAAAAGCAGTACCTATATATGGTTTTGTCACAGCATTATGTCTGAAGATATTTGAGCTTTTGGACACTCATCAGAATATCACTGTAATGATGATACATTTTTAATCAAAACTGGGGAGTAGAAAGTATAGCAATCTGGATGCCATGGAAAGATAATATCTCATCAAAGGATGGAAAATACACCCTACAAAGATTCAGGGGCCTGGCAAAAGGTGGAATTTTTAAGAGTTTAGCGATTTGGAGCATTCTAAGCTGTAAACCCTAAGAAAACTAGGAGAAAAGTATTTGGTCAACTTCAGCTTTTGGAGATAACACTAATACACATTAGAATACTTTCTACTCATTTATTTAGTGAGTGTCCAGTTTTTGAGTGGGGCTCAATGCAGAATATAACTTTCCAGCAAGTTCAGTTTGAAATATAAATGTCACTGCCACTTGTGCCACATGAACCAACAGATCCCATAGTACTAGAGGCACCCATGATAACATGAGAGATGCAGTGCATAACCTCAACATTTTGAAACAAGGACATGCTATGTGCACAAATGACTATAGGTATCCTTGGAGATACTGTGGTTTCAGTTCCAGACCACCACAATAAAATGATTATTGCAATAAAATGGGTCATACTTTTTTGGTTGGTGGAGGGTATTGCCATAAATTTGTAAAAAATGTAACATCCATGAAGCTCAGCAAAGCAAAATTCATTCAAACAAGGTATAGCTGTATTAGACATTTAAAAAGTAGCACCTATTAAAGAATTTAAGCATAGGTCATCAATCGACTATACTCCCCAAGTTGCCCATCACGAGTTATGAATTATCAGATATAAACTCACAAAGGCAGGTGGGCACAATAGTGGTTTATTGGGTGGTGAGAAAAGCACATTCTGGAAGGAGGCCAACCCGATTTAGAGGCACGAGTTAAGCCAATGGTAGCCTAGGTTCTCATGCTGCCTGTCTATGTTACACCAATCTCTCAGCTGACACTTGTGTCCTTAGAACATTTCTTATGACAAACTGAAGATAAAGGGAAAAAATTTAACTTGGGTTATTCAATTCAATATGATAATGCGAGTCAAAAATGGACCTTTGCCATTTTACAGTCTTACTCTACAGTCACCCTGAAACATAATGGTGTGGAGGAAACCCTCCAATTGGACAGAATACCATGGAATTCATGTCAATGGGGACGTGGCCTGAGGCAAATATTTACAGATTATTGAGCAGTGGCAAATAGCTTGACTAGTTGGCCACGTTTCTGGAAGGGCAAAAATGAGAAGTCAGAGACAAAGCTACACAGGGAAGGACGTGAACAAACTTAGGGGAATGTATATAAAATATGTGGTTATCTTATCAGATAGTACCCATTGTAGCTGAGTTGGTGACTGGCCGAGTGAGTAGCATGACTGGTCCAGTGGATGTCAACTAGCTTCTATCCTTTGCCATTCCAGAGCTTGCAGAAAAGCAGAATGAACAGAGTAAAGGCTTAGTAGCAGAGATGAAGCTATCCATAGACCTGGCATTATGGGCTTGCCCTCACCAAAGCTGATTCTAAGTCTCACAGAGAATCTGATTTATGGTGATAGAATCTTGCACAATATTGCTACTGTTGATTATAAACAGAAAGCCATACATTTATTTTCAGCAAAAATGCATTGATTTGGGAACAATAAAGAAATGTAAACCAGTACAAGGAACCATGGTGAGCCATGTGCCAGTCCGATAAAACAAATGAAAGGGAATTGTTTTATAGAGGGGAAAAGGAAGTTGGGAAAGGCTATAACTTGAAGTTATAAATGCTGAGAGGATCCTTATGCCAGTGCACCAGAATTCTAAGAGAATAACTATACTGGCAGGGAAAATTCACCATGATTGTTATGCTGCTACAGAATAGGAGCAAGGAGAAGTATTTCTGATATTCAGGAGAATCACAGGGGTAGGGGAATCTCTTGCTGCTTCCATGTCTAGTTGTATCTGTAAATGGGAACTTTCAGCAACTAAGGTCTACCAAGGGTTCAATAAGCAGGGACTTTTGGGTATCAATATATCTTTGTTACCCCACAGTACAACCCAACTGAAGGTGAGAAGAATAGCTGGTAGAGGAAGCAGATAATGAATATCAGTTGTCCAGCAAAGGAGAATACAACGTGTCCCTCCATTTCTCCTTCAGTTTTATGTTTATTTACTTTTTAAAGTGATTTTGAATGGCCACTGCCTTAAAGAATCTGTGACAGGATAAAGTAAACTTAACATGCAATGCAAGTGGATCTGACTATACTGTAGTGGATGTTATTGGTGCTTACCCTTGTTTCTTTTCCCTTACAATTTCATTGCACATTGGCCCAACTTCCTCCTGTCAGCATCTGCCTTTCATTGTTAATGACTGACTTTACCTTCTGAAGCCTATTTTATCTACCTGTGTAGCAGGTCAGCAGTAACAGTGAATTATGTGCCCCTTACTCTAGGGATTTCTTCACCAAATGATGAATACAAGCCGGTATATAAATACCCTGAATTCCTTGTGCTTTGTTTGGCATAAGTGTGATGACAGTCTTACACTGACTGTCAGAGTTTCTCTAGGGCTTTAAGCTCTCATCATCCACAGTAGCAACCAGTTTATAGTACACACTATTCCTGACTACTTCCCTTCCTTTCTCTGTGAAACTTCCACATTGGGTTACTGGGATTTGTTCTAATGTTCATATCAATTGCTTCTATTTGAATCCTTGTGTCAATGTCTGCTTCTGGGGGAAGCAAGTATGGACACTCACTATATCAGAATATTTGATGAACTCCCGAAAGTAGCCTTCCTGTATTTATGAATCCTGGATTTCCATATTCTTTTTTGTCAAATCATATAAAGACAGAAATAAAAGTTTGATCACTGAAGAATGGTGATTGATGTAAAAGAATCAAGGAAGGTAATCATTACTTTTGCTGCCCACCCCTAGTTGCAATCTCTCGGCCTTATTTTCTGCATGCAACCTCAGACTGTATACTCTCCTTATAGCTATTTCCCTAGCCCATCTCTGATAGGGTCTTCATCTCTGAAAACATCCTGACAAAGTGGTTCAAGTTTGCATTCTCTTCCTTCAGAAAGGTTAAAGAGAAGGTTAGAAATAAAGGTTAAAGATCATTTTAGAAATATTCTCCCTCTACTCTTGCCACCTTGACTGCATTTCTTATTGTTGGTGTTTATTTCTTATGAGTAGATGCATTATCTAGGTGTGCAAGCATATTCTCTAAGAGAAGTAACCCAGGAATGGACAATTGCTTTGAAAAGTATTATTCTTATTGCTATTTTAAGCACTTTTTCCCCAAAGTCACATAACTAATACTTGGCAAAACAACTGATTTTAATCTAATTTCTTCCATCTCTGCAACTCGGGCTTTTAACCAGAAAACTACCTTCTTCTTTTAATAGATTACATGTATGAAAGAATATACATATACGTTCCTTATAGATATGAGCAACTTTATATTTCATCTCAATATCTTGTTCTTTACCTTTCTGCCCTTCTCCTCTTGCCTTGTCATTCTTTCTGTCCTGCCTTCCTCCCTCTGTCTGTATACAGATGAGAAAACTGCCTTCTAAATCCCATCTTCCTGGAATTTTTGACTGAACACTATTGAGAACATCCATAAGCAATTGTGCCTCATTTTGTTTCTATGCCCACAGAACTCACTTGAATACTGTTCATCGACCTTAAGGAAAGTGATAAGCAGCCTCAGTGAGACCCCTTTTTATTTCCCTGTGACCCCAGTGAATAGAGTTAGCTAGTGTCCCAGCCTTCTTTATGGACAAGTAATCAATACATCCTAGTCACTGCAACCATAAAGGTCCCATTTTACTCTGTGATTGATATTCATTAATAATACTGGGAAATGGTTTTCCAGACAACTCGAAGACATAAATATGGGTTGAAGGCACATGTGTGAATGTCAATGATCACATTTTAGGGTGCTTTCCTCCGTGTTCGTATTAATTCATTCTCCTGTCAAATGAGCCAGAGGCTGTTGTACAATTGAAGCAGCTAGTGTACAGGAGACTGAACTAGAAATGGTCCACTACAGAATTTTTTAATCTGGCTTGATATATTCTGGGCGGGGGTGGGAGAATGGTAGGGACATGTACTCATATTTTTGAGAATATTTTAGTTTTTTATACTAATATTAATTTTTAAGTTTTTATTTTGTAAATTTTTAAGTAAATATAAGCATAATCAGGGGCATTTACATCATCATCTTATGACTCAGAGCTGGCATAGTCAATATCTATTTTCAAACACGTTTATGGCAGAATGAGTGCCAGTTAGTACTATTTTAATTGATTCAGACTAAAACCAACCAAATATCAGTTAAAATTAAAAAAAAAAAAGGACTTGGTGGGAAATATTGTATTTTTTCCTAATGAAAATCAACCACTACACAAAAGTTATGCAATAGTTCCAAAAGGAGAAAGTCAAAAGATAATCAAGTAATTATATGTCACTGGGCGCTACATTCGAGACAAACTAAAAAATCCTAAATCAGAGTAATAGTTATATTGGGAATAATCATTTGCTAAAATCAAACAGCATCATGAATCACATTAAACAGATATTGATACCAAATTTTGTTTTTATAGTTTTGTGATTTTTAACATTTTAAATTATTTTCAGTTATATAAAGTCAATAAACATGAAAGTTTAAGCATAATTAATATGCAGTAAAGAAAGTTTAAGTAAACACTGGAGGTCTGAGAGTGTTTTCCCCCCACTTTTAAAAGGAAATTTATACATCATTTTCATCTGAAAAACACTGACCTGAAATACAAGAGCTACAGTTTTTCTCTTTCACAACTTCTCATAGCTGATACATAGATCACTTCTGAGGTAGCAGAGTAGTTGTAGGTTACTTTGTGTTAATATATTTTTTGTTGTGATTTTTCTTTTTTACTATTCTTTGATTTTGACACTCTGATTTTGTTTCCTAAAAACCATAAGGAAACTCCTATTATTAGAGATAATAAACTTCCTTTTATTTACACACATTTGTGGGGTTTCAAATGCATTTGGAACTTTGAATTGGAGAGTAGCATGATGGAAAATACAAAAGCCAGGAGTCCCTTGGTGCAAATGCAGCTCTGTCAGCCACTATCTGTATAATTTTGGAGCAGGAATTTCACCTCTATGAGCCTCAGTTTCTCAACTGTGATATGGTGGCAGTAGAATTTAGCTCAAAGGGTTATTATGAAAATTACAAATTCAGTTATGTGATGTGGCCAACTCACAGTGGGCACTCAATAAAGAATGCTTCATTGCTTTTTTCCCTAATGTTTAGGGCCAGTTATAATTCCCACAAGAAATTCAGTGCTGCTGCATTACATTTATATCTTCCATTTGAACAAACTTCTTTTATCAAGTTCGAGAAGAATACTAGATTTAATGATTTATCTTCAAATGATATTTGCTGTTATAAAAAAAAATATCATTTCAAATATCAAAGGGTGAAGAATCCCCACCTCTGCAAAACACTAAACAACCAAAAAGCTTCAGATTCAGAAGGAAAGAGCAGGTGAAGGGAGTAGAGTTGACAGTTTGGAAGAGAATGAAAGGGCATACATGGGAGGAACTCAGAAACAAATCACACTCATTCAGTTACTGTTTGAACTCATGCTACTATATGCCAAGTATTTTTCCAAGAACTGGGAACAGAGCACTAAACAAAACAGGTGAAATGACAGTTTTCACAGAGCTAACACACTACTTGGAGGAATGGTGGGAGGTAGATGATTAAAAAGTAAGCATATATCTGTTATATGAAGTCAGGGGGCTATAGGTGCTAAGGAGAAAAATAGAGCAGCCTGCTCATTTTGTTTCATCGAACAGTGCCAGGCATATAATAGGCATTCAGTAAATATGGTCACCTTTATGAATTATTGATGCCAACAAATTTGTAAGTCTTGCAACACCCTGATCATAAACTCCAAATATATTGATTTGGTATTGTATTATAATGTGAAATTGGTTGTATTCTAATTTCTACCAGTTACATTTGCTGAATGCCTATTACATGCCTGATACTGTTGTAGACACGGAACAGTATATAGTTTACTATGTAGCTCATATTCTAGGAAGGAAGACAGTTAACAAAATAAGCAAATTGTATAATATGTAATACAGTGGTAAGTTCTATGAAGTTAAATAAAACAGGTTTGTGAGTGTTGGGTATGGGAATTATAGCTATCAGTGTGGTCAGAGAAGTTTTTTTTTCATAAGTTTATATTTGAGTAAATACTTGAAGGAGGTAAGGACCAAACCATGTGTATATCTGAGGAATGCAGGTAGAAAGTGTAAGAAAGACAAGTCATGAGATGAAAGCATATATGGTAAATTCAACAAATAAGGGAACATTGTGGCTAAAGGTGATTAAAGAAGGAAATAATTAACAAGAGATAATGCTAGAGAGACATCGCTTGTGAGATCAACTCTGTTGTGGAAGGAGAGAGAGAGAGAGAGAGAGAGTGTGGGGTGGGGTGGGCTGGGGTGGGGAGAAAACTACATATAAAATTTGTTTATTATTAAGTTTATTGGGGTAACATTGGTTAATACAATTATATAATTTTCAGGTGTACATTATCATTTGACATCTGTATATTCTATTGTGTGTTTTCCATGCAAAGTTCAGTTTCCTTCAGCTACCATATATTTGATCCCCTTTACCACTTTCTCCCTCCCCCTAACTCCCTATATTTGACCCCCTTTACGGTCTACCTCCTCATTCCTCCCCCACCCCACTAGTAACCACTAGTCTATAGTCCTCTGGTAACCACTAGTCTATAGTCCATGTCCATGAGTCTCTGTTTGTCCTGTTCATTTATTGCTTTTCGGATTATATCATAAGTGATATCATGTGATTTCCAACTTTTTCAGTCTGGCTTATTTCACTTAGCATAATTATCTCAGGGTCCATCCGTGTTGTTGCAAATGGCAGTATTTCATCTCTTCTTATGGCTGAGTAATATTCCATTGTATATATGTACTACAGCTTCTTCAGCCAATCATCTATCATAGGACACTTCGGTTGCTTCTATGTCTTGGCCACTATGAATAATGCTGCTGTGAACACTGGTGTGCAAATATCTTTTCAGATATGGGTTTTTAAGTCTTTGTGGTAAATACCCAAGTAGAGGGATTGCTGGTTCATATGGTAGATCAATGCTTAGGTTTTTTGAGGAAACTCCATACTGTTTTCTATAGTGGCTGTACCAATTTGCAGTCCCACCAGCAGTGGATGAAGGTTCTTTGTTCTCCACATCCTCTCCAATCTTTGTTATTACTTGTCTTGTCGATTATAGCTATTCTAACAGGTGTGAGATGGTATCTCATTGTGGTTTTGATTTGCATTTCCCTAATAGCTAGTGATGAACATCTTTTCATATATTTGTTGGCCATTTGTATGTTCTTTAGGGAGAAGGGTCTGTTCAGGTCCTCTGCCCAATTTTTGATTGGATCGTTTGTTTTGTTGTCGTTATTGAGTTCTTTGTATATTTTGGATATTAGGCCCTTATCGGAGGCATTGTTTGAAAATATATTTTCCCATTCGGATGCTTGTCTCTTTACCTTGTTGACAGTTTCTTTTGCTGAGCAGAAGCCTTTTAGTTAGATGTAGTCCCATTCATTCATTTATTTTAGTTTTATTTCCCTTGCTTTTAAGGTCAAGTTCACAAAATCCTCTTAAAGTCCAAGGTCCTTGAGTTTAGTTCCTATATTTTCTTATATGAATTTTATTGTTTCAGGTCTTAAATTTAGGTCCTTAATCCATTTTGAGTTAATTTTTGTGTGTGGTGATAGACAACAGTCTAGTTTCATTCTTTTGCAGGTGGCTTTCCAGTTTTCCCAGCACTATTTAT
Organism: Pteropus alecto; assembly: GCF_000325575.1. NCBI lineage: Eukaryota > Metazoa > Chordata > Mammalia > Chiroptera > Pteropodidae > Pteropus > Pteropus alecto. Next base: position 9,077,306 of record NW_006442484.1, read on the forward strand.
GGAAGAGACTTTCCTTTCTCCACTGTATGTTTTTGACTTCTTTGTCGAAAGTTAATTGCCCATATAAATATGGGTTTACTTCTGGACTCTTGATTCTGTTCCATTGGTCTGTGTATCTGTTTCGTTGCCAGTACCATGCTGTTTTGATTATTGTCACTTTGTAGTATAATTTGAAGTCAGGCAGAGTGATGCCTCCAGCTTTGTTCTTTTTTCTCAGGATGGCTTTGGCAAGTCGGGGTCTTTTGTGCTTCCATACAAATCTGATGATTTTTTTGTTCCATTTCTTTAAAAAATGCCATTGGGATTTTTATGGGGATTGCATTAAATCGTATAATGCTTTAAGTAATATGGTCATTTTAACTCTGTTGATTCTTCCAATCCAAGAACACAGAATATCTTTCCATTTCTTTGTATCTTCTTTGATTTCTTTAAAGAGGGTCTTATAGTTTTCTTTATATAGATCTTTTACTTGTTTCATTAAATTATTTCTAGATATTTTATTCTTTTTATTGCAATTGCAAAAGGAATTATTTTTTCCACTTCTTTTTCTGACACTTTGTTATTAAAGTATAGGAAGGGTATGGATTTTTGAACGTTGATTTTTGTATCCAGAAACTTTACCGTATTTGCTTATTGTTTCTAGTAGTGTTCTTGTGGAGTCTTTAAGGTTTTCTACATAGTGAATCGTGTTATC
>NW_006442484.1:9078149-9079226 GCF_000325575.1 Pteropus alecto
TAGATGGCCTTTATTATGTTAAGGTATTTTCCTTCTATACTGATTTTATTAAGTGTTTTGATCATAAATGGATGTTGTATTTTGTCGATGGCTTTTCCTGCAAGTATGGATATGATCATATGCTTCTTGTGTTTTAATTTGTTTATGTGGTGTATCACGTTCATTGATTTGCGTATGTCAAACCATCCCTGTGTCCCTGGGAAGAAGCCCATTTGATCGCGGTGTATAATCTTTGTAATATGTTGCTGTATTAGGTTTGCTAGTATCTTATGTAGGAATTTTGCATGTATTCATGAGAGATATTGGTTTGTAGTTTTCTTTTTTTGTGTTATCTTTACCAAGTTTTGGTAGCAGTGTAGTATTGGACTTATAGAATGAGTTGGACAAGTATTGCCTCCTTTTCCATTTTTTGGAAGAGTTTGAGGAGAATAGGTGTTAAATTTTCTTTGAATGTTTGGTAGAATTCACTGGTGAGGCTATCTGGTTCTGGACTTTTACTGTTTGGTAGGTTTTGGATGATTGTTTCAATTTCCATTCTGCTGATTGGTCTATATAGATTTTCCAGTTCTTCTTGATTCAGTCTAGGAAGGTTGTATTTTTCTAAGTACTGGTCCATTTCTTTTAGGTTATTAAATTTGGTGTTATACACTTTTTCATAGCATTCTTCTAAGATTCTTTGTATTTCTGCAATATAAGTCATAACTTCCCCCCTTCAACCATGATTTTGCTTATTTGTGTCCTTTCTCTTTTTTCTTTATTGAGTCTAGCCAGAGGTTTGTCAATTAATTAACCTTCTCAAAGAACCAGCTCTTTGTTGCATTTATTTTTCTATCATTTTTTTTTTGTTTTCAATTTCACTTATTTCTGCTCTAATTTTGATTATTTCTTTCTGTCTGCTGACTTTAGGCTTCATTTGTTCTTCTTTTTCGAGTTTTTTAAGATGAAGTGTTAGGTTGTTTATTAGGGCTCGTTCTAGTTTTTGGAGATAGGCCTGTAATAATATGAACTTTTCTCTTATGACTGCTTTTGCCATGTCCCAAAAGTTTTGATATGTTGTACTATCATTATCATTTGTTT
>NW_006442484.1:9080584-9097647 GCF_000325575.1 Pteropus alecto
TTTAGGTCACCTACTACGATAATGTTTTGGTCCGTTTCTCCCTTTAGTTCTGTTAGTAATTGCTTTACATATTTCAGGGCTCCCTGATTGGGACAGTTTCGTCAACTATTTGTCTGAAAATGCTTTTCAGTCCCTGCTCCTTTTCCTCCCCTTCGATAATGCCTATTATTCTTATGTTTCCTTTCCTGATGGTATTAGCTTGTTCTTGAATTTCTCTTTCATTATTTTTCATTCTTCGGTTTTTCTCTTCTTCCTCTGATTTATTTCTAGATTTCTGTCTTTGATATCACTGATCCTTTCCTCCATTTGTTCAACTCTATTTCCCAAGCCTCCTATTTCATTTTTCAACTCTTGCAGTGTTTGTTTGTTTGTTTGTTTGTTTGTTTTATCTTCAGAGATCTGTTCTTTTTGAGGATTTCAATCTCCTAGCTCTGTTCATCTAGCTGTTTCTTTTCTTTCTTTCTTTTTTTTTAAATTCCTGAATTTGTTGATATGACTTATTTTGGAACACATTGAGTTTTTTCAGAAGTACCATCTTGAAATCTCTCTCATTTAAGTTGCATATTTCTATGTCCGTAAGCTTATTTTCTGGAGATTTTTCTCTTTCTTTCTGAGATGCTTTGTCACCTTGGTTGTTCATGGTGTTTAATGGACTATTTCTCCCCCTGAGCATTAAAGGAAGTGTATTCTGCTGTTTTTCCAGAAAGAAGATTTATTATATAAAGGTCTCTCTTTAGCCTGTTGCAAAGAAGATACATTTCTTTTGGTTTCCAATAGGTGATGTCTAAGCCTCTTGGATCCCTGCTTTAAATAAAGCCTTAAAATGCCTTTTTAAAATTTTTCTTGTAGATATTTAATCACGCTCGCTACCCTCAGTTTCAGTCCCTGTCAGTGTCAGCAGCAGTCTCAGAAGCTTTTGCTCAGATTCCCCTGGGGCTCCACGGTGACCGGTCTCAGAGGGTATGAGGGGAGGGACCGTCTGGTTTGGGAGTTAGAGGCTATGGTACAGCCTCGGTTTTGCAACCAGGACTGGTAAAAATCAACTGTTGTTTCTCTGCAGTCCCATCCCACTTCTTTGTCTTCTGCCATAATGACTGGGCCCTTCTGCCCAACGCAGGAAGCTCGCAGTAGTCCCAGGCAGGGCTGTTCAGGGAACTCGCCATGCCTTTTTCCCTTCCCCTCCTCCTACAGGGAGCTCCAGTGGCTGGAGAGACAGCTTCTTTATTTCTCCCAGTCTACTGCCCATCACCTGAGGTTCTGACCTATGGTAGCTCTTATGTACAGATCCCATGCTCAGACATGCTGGTGTGCAGTTTGGGTGTTTTTTTGTTGAGTTTTAGATGTTTAGCTTATTGTTGTTTCAAGGAGAGAGATCTGGGGACGTCTCTCAGTCCACTATGTTTGGCCCGAATCGTTCACATATAAAATATTAAAAGTAAGACATTGCTCTTTTTAAGAACAGTACTGAAAAAAGAAAGAAGAAAAACATTCATTAACCAAGGGCTAGAGTTCATCTCACCTCAGTTTGTTAACACTTCAGAATTATAAGCCTTATTTCATATAAATATACTTAAGACTCCCTTCAGGATTTGCACCATGATTATCAGAAGAGGAGTACATGGACACATGATAATTAGGTAGGGAAAAAAGGGAAAGTGAGACTTCACAATGCTCAATAGTGCAGAGGAAAGTCACGAGGTGATGCACTTCAAATCAGTAATTGAAGATTATAGATTGAAAAGAGGCCACCAGTATTTGTTCAGTAAAACACTTAAAATTAAAAAAAAAAATTGTCATACTTGTCCTAAGCAGTCAAATATTGAAGGTCTGTGTCAGGGATCAACAAACTTTTTCTATAAAGAACCAGTTAGTAAATATTTCAGGCCTTTTGGGCCATGTGATTTGTGTTATAACTATTTGACTCTATAATTATAGCTGAAAGCAGCCATAGATGATATGTAAACAAGTAATCATGCCTAAGTTCTAATAAAACTTTATTTACAAAAACATTCGATGGGATGGATTTGATCTGCAGGCCATGTGTTGACTAGTCCTAATCTATATTAAAAAATCCTGGAGTAATGACAGTGTTTGCATAGAGAAGAAAAACATTTATAATTCCTTTGTTAGTTGAGATTTTACACTTTTATCCTAGGTAAACTATTAATCACAGACTGCTTGATTTTATCATGAGATCAGAGAGGACATTGGCAAGCATCCTAAGGACTTGACTTTTACTCTTAAAAAGACAGGAAGTCATTGGAGGGTACTCAGAGGCATGCAATGCTACTAATTCCATTACTGCTTTACTCTGGTTGCTGAGTTGAGAATAGGTTGTAGGGAGAAGGGTGGAAGCAGGGAGACTAATTAAGAAGCTATTGGAATAATCCAAGTGTTATGGGTTGAACTGTGCCTCCCAAAAAGATATTGAAGTCCTAACCTTCAGTACCTCAGAATGTTACTTTATTTGGAAATGGGATATTTACAGAGGTTAATCAAGTTACAGTGAGGTCATTAGGGTGAGGCATAATCCAATATGACTAGTGTCTTTATAAACAGGCGTAGTTTATACACAGGCATACACATAGAGAGAACACCATGGAAAGATGAAGACAGAGATTGGGATAATGTATCTATTAGCCAAAGGATGCTTATAAACCACCATGATCTAGGAGAGAGGCATGGAACAGATTTTCCCTCACAGCTCTGAGAAGGAACGAACTATGCCATCACCTTGATCTCAGATTGATGGCTTCTGAAACTAAAATAATTAATATCTGTTGTTTAACCTCCTTAGTTTGTGGTAGCAGTGAACAACTGTTGATTCTGGATATAGTTTTAAAGGAGAGTCAGCAATAGTTGTCATTGGATTGGATATGAAATGTGAGAGAAACAGAAAAGTTAAAGGTGACTCTAAACTTTTTGGAAGAATAGAATTATAAATGACTAAGATGAGGAAGACTATAGAGAAGCTGAGTTTTAGGGGGAAAAGTTTAGAATTTATGCTTTGGACATGCTGAGACTGAGCCATTTATCAGACATTGAGAAGTAAGGATTAACTTGAATGATCCCTTGCAGGCTGCTTCTGGCTCTCCTGAATGGTTTTGTGGAAACTGGCTATAAGTGAGTGCTTAGGTCAATTAAACCTTTAATAGATCAAAACTAGAAGCCACTGATTCTCCACAACATGGAGCTTCAATCTCAAGGCCTTAGGTACCTTTGTAATGCAGGAAAAGAGTTGGTACTCTTCAACCATGAATGCTGAGCTGGAGCAACAGGAAAGGAGGCCATGCTTCTGCACTTTTATACTGCTATAAACTAGAGACTTCAACCTCAGCCCTCTGATTATGCTAGGAAACTAACTGGTGTTCTGTCCACCAACAAATGATGAAGTAGCAATTAAGGCTAAAGTCTCTTGCTCTGTTGCTATTGGATCCCAGCCACAGATCTCAGAGAAAGGGTATTGTTATTGTTTTTGTAATAATGTAGCTTAACATTCTTTAGTCCAAGAGATGAGGTCTCTCTTCTAGAGTCTGCTACTTAATGCTACTAAATATATCCTCGTGTGCCACTCTGAAATAAAATGGGCAGTGGTGAATCACATACATGCTAATGCTTCTATCTTTGTGTGTTTTCCCCCATAAATTCTTTAGTAAATGCCTTGTGTGTATGCTGTAAAGATTCATCCTTGTTTGCTAGAAAATTGATTGAGCAAACAGATTATCAGGGCTACTAGCAATCATGATCTTCTTCCAAATGTAAAAAATTCTAGAGATCTAAAACCCACCTTTGGTCTGAAAAAAATCTGCTTGTGGTGTCTTGGCTGGTCTTCAAACATCAGAGTGGAGGTAGAAAAAATGGTGTAGATGATATAGGCTCTGTTTATCCCTCCGATGACCAAATCAAAGTTGTGATGGAAACAAGGAGCATCAGCAAGGAAAAGTCACCTGGGATCTAGATGAACAAGCCATACAACTAGGGAGAAATCTAAGAAACCACCCTGCAACAGCAGAAGATAAGACGGGATGAAGACACAAGGCTGCCCGGTCCTGTTGCAGCTTAGTGAGATGGAGGCAGTGGCATCAGCAGAAGTCTCTTAAAGGGGCCACATACACGAGCGGATTTTTGTGGTGATGGACCTGCTCGCTCTGAGCACCAGTGCTAGTTTGGCTGCGTGCAGAGAGCACCAAGGATTTACAGGTAGACAGTGTCAGAGTGAGGGTCGAGGTGAGACTCACTCTGTACAGAAGTGCTGGTGATATCCATTGTTCCCTGTTGAGCCCTCCTCGCTCCCAGTGTGCGGACTCAGTGCCTCCGTAGCCAAGATGTCATCAAACTGGATAACAGAGGTCCCTCTACCCAGAGGATTCCCTGAAACTTCACCTCCCCCAACTCACAGCCCCACCCAAGCCACACCTAGGTATATCCTTAGTGAGTCAGGTGCTCCTTACTCAGCAGCACCAAGACTCACACTGATGGCAACTGGTCTTGGTTTCTAGCATGGTTTCTTGAGACAGCTATAGGCATAAAATCATTGCTTGCTGAATCCTAACAGGTGGCTCCCGAGGGACACAGGTTAGGGCTAAACTTGGCCTGCAGCTGAACCCCTCTCAGGACTGTGCCACTGGACACCTACTTCACAAATCCACACTAATGAAGCTGGAAGACTTAGGAGCTTTACTTAATACATATAAACAGACACAGAAAGATAGCCAAAATGGGAAGACAGGGAAGCAGAACCCATATGAGAGAACAGAATAGAATAATGGAATCAACAATCTAACATATGCAGAATTTAAAACACTGGTTATAAAGATGGTTAATGAACTTATGCAAAGTGTAGGTGAATTCAGTAAAAACTTCAACAAAGAGATTAAAAAAACATAAAAATTGAAATGGAAATTATAAAAGGAAGCCAATCAGAAATGAAGAACACATTATCTGAGATGAGAAGTATATTAAATGGCATAAACAAAGTGAATAAAGAAGAGGATCAAATGACCTATATAGAGGATAGGGAAGCCAAGGACACTCCATCAGAATGGCAAGAAAAAAGAAGCCAAGACTATATTAATAATAATTTAAGGAGCCTATGGGACACTATTAAAGGTAAAAATATCCATGTCATCGGAATACATGAAGGAAAACAAGATGTTGAAGAGCTATTTGAAGAAATAATGATGGAAAACTTTCCTAACCTGGTGAAGGAAATAGACATAAAATTCAGCAAGCTCAGAGAGTCCCAAAACCAGAAATCCAAAGAGGCCCACACCAAGACACATCATAATAAAAATACCAAAAGTTAAATACAAAGAGAGAATCTTAAAAGCAGCAAGAGAAAAGCAGTTATCTACAAGGGAGCACCTGTAAGACTGGCGGCTGATTTCTCAAAAGAAACTATGCAGGACGGAAGACTTGGCACAAAATATTTGATGTGTTAAAAACCCAGAATCTACAATGAAGAATACTTTATCCAGCAAATCTATCATTTATTGTTGAAGAACAAATAAAGAGCTTCACAGACAAAAATAAGATAAAGGAATTTCTCATCACCAAGCCAGTATTACAGAAAATGTTGGAGGGACTTCTCTGAGAAGAAAAAACATGTATCAAAAACAAGAATAAAGAATGATAACAACTACATTCCTATCAACAAGTACCTCAAAGGGAAAAGAATTAAGTGCTCTAACCAAAAGACAAACTGGCCGAATGGATAAGAAAACAAGACTCCTACATATGCTGCCTACAAGAGACTTACTTCAGATTAGAAGACACACACAGACTAAAAGAAAGGAGATGGAAAAAGATATTGCCTTGATAGACCTAGAGAGTATTGTGCTGAATGAAATGGGTCAGATAAAGAAAAATATCACATGATTCCATGTACATGTGGAATCTAAAGAACAAAATCAACAACAACAAAAGCGGAAATAAGCTCACAGATACAGAGAATATTTAGAAGGATACTAGATGGGAGGGTGTTAGAGGGACAAAAAAAGGCAAAGAGATTAAGAGGTACAAACAGATAGTTGCAGAATAGACATGGAGATGTAGAGTGTAGCATGGGGAAGATGGTCAAAATGTTGGAATAAATATGTAAGGGAGTTTAAGGGTGCTAGATTTAGTGGGGTGATCACTTTGCTATGCAACTGAAACTGGTATATTATTGTATGCCAACTATAATTGAAAAAAAAACCTCATTGAATTGTACAATGTAAATACAAGCAACTAATTGTCTATTATATTTCAATAAAGACAAAAACAAAAAATCAGAATGACAGCTTATCACAAGCCCTGAGAATTATCCCTCTGAGGGCCCATGGATTTTCTCAGATGATAGGTCATGATTATTAACCATAGTCTTAGAGGGAGTTGTCCAAGAGAAGACAGACTTCACAAAGGAGAAAGCTGAATGAATACCCCTGATAAAATTGCAGCTTCAGGAGTCTAGTAGGTAACATATGATCCATGATAACACACACCTTATTAAAAAATGTTAGATAAATTTATTCAAACAAAACAAAACAAATACACAACTTCCCTGCCTCTCCTCCTGCTATTGAAACAGTACAGTGTTGCCAGTGCACTAAAAGCACTAGAAAAGGAAGCAGAGAAGAGACAAGTCTAAGTACTTGAATCAGTATGACTATACCTCCTTCCCACTGAAGGAAGTCCTCAAAGGTGATCAGGTAAACCAATAAAACCATTAGGAGGGCCTCCCCAAAGAGTTTCCTTCTCAAAATACTTTGTGTTACGTGTTTTAGATCAATTCAAATGTAACGAATTGATCCTACAACTCTAAAAAAAAATAACGTTGTAGAAAACCCTCCCCACAATCAAAATGATCACGGTATATTTACAGAGGGAGAATTAAAGGAGGCACGGACCATCTGGAAGACAGGAATAAGTGGGACATGAAACAAGATGGTGGGACATATACACCATCCTTTTGAGGTTAGTATAGTATAAAATTCAGTCTAAGAGGGTGTCCCCAGGATGAAACTATCTGTCTCGTTGAACTTTAGAGTCTTCTGATAACCTCAACATCAAGAAAGAAGCACTGGTTATCCAACTGTGAATGCCCCTTATCATCTATAACTCTTGTATTTGTGGGACAACTCAGTTTTTTTATCAGGATAGTCAAACATTTTCCAGTCTCAAAATGGAACCCATTCAATTCTTGGCCACAAAATTCTAGGTGCCCCAGCACACATCTAGTGCCCATGCTTTGTCATTTATATCTTCTGAAGAAGATGATGGAAATAAAATGTTGAAATGATTGACTCAAAAACAAATTGTTCTAACCAGATTCTTGTCACTCACTGGTAAACTGACCAGATGCTAAAATACAGCCACGTCCTGCAGAGGTGTCTCTCAGCTCTCAGTTGTTTGCTAGTGACCAGAGAGTTAGGCTATGGGAAAGTATCTAGAACTGTACCTCATAGCTATTTCTTCACACAAGTGACTTTCACTCAAGTCATTCTCAGGCTGTTAGAAATCTGAGCATCATCTTGTGCCAGGATGTGAGTGGATGCTACCTGCTATCACTGCCATCTTCTGCTGGGGATTTGTGCCCCACTACATCAAGAACATATACATTAGCTTTACTCTACTCTCTGCAATATTGTGCTTCTTGTCTACATATGCTTCTAGGTGGACACTGGGCTGGCCTACCTCACCTTTGCAGTGTGGGTATAAATGAGTGCATCCTGACCATCACAGGAAGAAAAGTGAGTAAAGATGTGATTCCAATGGGAAGAAGAAGTCCCTTGCCTGTCTGAATGGGAACACCTGAAAAGCTGGGGAGGTTGTGGTGGGGATGTATAATAATTGTTTCTATTTGAAACTCTCAAAAATGATTGTTTCCTGAGCTGTCTTCAATACTTTGGTGTTTCTTTTACTGATAGCTGCCTGTTCTTTATTCTGTTACCATGCTAGATACTTTGTCCAGCATCTGATATAGCAGAAAGGAGAGCCAGTAGCCATTCAAGCCTCTCCTAATGACATAACTATATTCTTAGTGCCTCTCAGATACCTGTTATACTTCATGAAGTTATACAACTCAATATCTGTCAAGTAAATTGTCAATTAATTTATTGTCGACTATGAATTCTAGAAATTAAGTCCAAGCAAGGTATGCGGATAACAGGCACAGGAGACTTGGGAGGAAGTCTTCAGGCTTTGTTTAGATATTTCTCACCACCCCTCACCCCCTCACCCCTCTCTGAAGTGCAATTGCAGATGCTAGCCTTGCTCAATTCTACATGAAGCATATCCCTTCTAGTGGGGAGAACAACAACTGACTATTAAACTTCTTCGATGGGTAAATGATGAAATCTGGTCTGGGCCACTTGCTCTTCCTGATCTGTACATCATATGTGGATAAATCACTTCCCCTGACTGCCATGGGTGAAAATAACCCATATTCTGAGAAGGTGGCATTCAAGGTTGCCCTTTCTTTACCCTCTGGCCCAGGTGGAAAGCTACAAAAGAGACATCTTCTGGAGAAGATGAAAGAGGGAAGGTAGATACTCCACAATCTTAGTCATTGTCCTGGTCCTGAACTGAGGATAATTGAGCTGATATTGGTGATACATACTATTTCTACCTTTATCTCCTTTTCTCCCAATCTCTCAGTCTCTGTCTGTCTGTCTCTCTCTCATTCATATTTCACAGAAATAGGCACTTTTCTTGTCTAAGAATACTAATTAAAGTTTTGAAGTATTCTTTTTTCACTTTCTATAAATTTTTTTCTATTTCTTTAGATTATTTTTCTCATTTGTTAATTTTGTCCCTTTTTTTTGTATTAAACACTTTATTCAAATCTACTGATCTTTGCATGTCTACTCATAATTAAGAATGTGGGCATTAAAAAACTAACTGGAAGCTCTGTAAGTGTGAGGAAGGCTGTGAGCTTCTCAACTGGTAAATCTCGATATAGTTGATCTGCTTTGGCACTTTCCTTGGGTTCATCAAATGCCAGTGTCTATAGTTATTTTTCCTTGAACTGGTTATTTTCTTCTGAAACAATATCTTCAATTTGCAAACGTGGGAGTAAACTAAGGAAAGAATAATGTGGATCCCCTATTTAATTTGTAGAGTTTACTTTAAATCACTTTTATTGGAATGAAAACTCTGTCACCAGTAGTGCCCAGTGTCCAGAGTTTCTGGATCAATCTTTCTAGAGGACAAGCCTTTAATCTTTTGTCTAACTGAAGAAAGAACAATGATTCAGAAACATTAGATTGAGTAAAGAATCTGAGCATCTAAGTGCTTCTTATGGAGACCCAAATACAACCCCCATTTCTAGCCATGTCTGCATTCAGAAATATTAGGGGCTGTCAATCTCTAGAAAAATGTTGTACACCTGAAACTAACATAATATTGTGTGCCAACTTTAATTAAAATTTTTAAAAATATTTTTAAAAATCAACTTGATTGTTTATGCAATCTCCCACCATCACTATTGGAATCATTTCCATTTTTTTTTGTTTTTTTGTATCTGCTGACTCAGTTACTAGTTACTACTCGTTCATCTGCTCCCTCATTGTGAATATTTTGTTACTTCTGCTTTTTCTTTTGTTTTCTTTATGCACATACATTTTTGCTCTTTAAAACATATCTCTACTCTTGTTTTGTGGTTTCCATGATGAACGGAGACTTTTTAAATATATGTTCAACATTTTTTATTTAACTCTATGGCAGTGGTGAGCTTTAAAATAAACCAGCTCAATTTTCCGATCTTTCAATACCCCGCACTATCCAAACTAGCACTATGACGTTGACATGTGTATGTGTGAGTAAATGTAAGTGTGTGTGTGTGTGTGTGTGTGTGTGTGCAGTGTATATAAATTTTGTTTTAAAATAATGCAGATGTGAACAGGAAGAGCAATTTCACCAATAGAAATAACAACTGTTTTTTCCAGTACTTTTTAAGATAAGCATTCTTCAAATGTCTTTTGGGTATCATTTTATTTAATCTTCATAGTACTGCTGAAAACCAAGTTTTATGATTCTTCTTATTTTACAGATGAGCACAGAATTTTAGAGAGTGTCACTGGACAGTACAGCAGATGCTCGTCTGTTGTTCCAGTTTGTTTTCTGTGTATTCTCTTCTGTCACCCACATAGGATACGATAGAAGAGTTCCCAGAGGAGTTTGCTTATCTTTCTTAGTTTCCTAAATTATTTTATCAGCTTGATCATTATATAAACATTAACACCATTTTCTCTTCCTTGGACCATTACAGTAATTTCCTAATGCCATTTCTGAGATTCCAATCTTTCTTTCCTTTCATCTAAAACTCTAGAAATGTATTTTTGAATACCACTTAACAAGCTTTAGATCCCTTGTTATAGATTGCTCGATCCTCACAGTAAATCTATTTTGCTCATTTTACAGAGAAGGAAAATAAAGCTCACAAAAATTAAGTAGCATTTCTTCATTAAATTAAATAATAAGTGGGATAACTGGAATACAAGTGTGAGGTTTTGTTACTAAACCTAGTGCCCATTCCACTACAACAAATTGCCTTCTTAATTGGAAATCCAATTGTCAAGTTAGAAACTACTACTATGTTTATCATTCCTATGTTCACTAGTCTTCAATGGCTCTCCGCTGCCTATAAATTAAGAAATTAACATTATTAAGTCCTACAATTTCACAAAGCCCAATTAATTTCTGTAGCCTCCTCTCCTCCCTTTCCTCCAAATCTACCTAAACCCAAACACTGGATAGAAGTTAAAAATGTGGACAAAATAGAGTTCTCTAGAAAGTAACCTCTCACGGTGATCTGATTATAAACTCCTAATTGGGCAGGTCATGGTGGGTAGTCATACCCCAGGCATATAACTTCTTTAGTAAAAGGTTTATCTTTGCCTTAAGCAAGGCCTGCTCATTGTTTCTGTGCATCTAGGTTAACTCACCTTTGAAATGTCTCTTTTCAAAATAACCACCCTCGAGAATGCACATAATGTTAATTATCTTGTAATCCGATCCCTGCCTTGCTTTCTCTCAACTTCATGTAATTGTCCTTCCCTTCCCTTCTTAATTCCAAATGCATGAAAGAAGTGCAAACTGCCATTCTGAGAAGCATTTTTCTCATTCTATTTAGATCTTGCTTCCAGAAGTATTTTTTCTTTGTCACTGTTGGGGGTGATCTAAGTCTGTCTCTGTCCCACTGATGCTGGGGGTATGTCGGCTCTTTCCACTGGCACAGTAAAGAATTACAAATCAGTGGAGATTAGGAAAAGTAAGACTTATTGAAGTACGTTTCAAGAGAGAAACAGGCTACATAGAGGGCTGTAGCTTCATAGAGATGGGGAGGTCTGTCTTACATCTAGGCCGAGAAGGGTGGTTTCAAGAGCGGTGCTAGCTGATTGATGTTTGAGGTCACTTTGATTGACAGTTGGCTATTTTATAACCTACTGTCAACTGCGCGTGTACCTTCTCATAATTCAGTCTGTTATAATTAGATTTATGAGCTTCTGGGCATATGCATGACATTTTAATGATGGTATAATGAGGCTGAGGTGAAAAAAAGGTCAGAATACTAGTTACTGTGCAAGATTTTGTAGTTGACCTAAACTGGTTGCTATGCTATGGTCACTTATTTCTTTGTACTCTAGGATGTAGAGGTATTGTTATTTGAAAAATGAGTTTTTCCTGGGAGGTCTTAAGGGCGGCCTTTGGGTTGGGCCATCAGTGTTGTCATTTCTATAGTTACAGAACTGGGCCTTAGCTTCTGTCACTAGTGGCTACCTAACTACCTAACATCTTTGGCTCAAATAATTTTTTGTAAGAATTTCCTACAGCTTTAGACATTCTTATGTTAACAAAAATGAACTTTCCATGGACCATCTCCATCCCACAGACATGTCAGCTTGGCTCATATACAATTGTTTAAATTAGAAAATTAATCACAACCATGCCAACAATTGGCTGGAGCTATGCAACAGCTTCTTTCTTAACTTTGCAATGTCCTCTCCACATCCCATTGGTGTACACCCAGCATGGTTCACATGTGTGCATTACCTATTAGAACCACATATACAGGTCAGGTTGTGGCTGCTGTCACACACACTCTGCGTCTAACATAAATCAATATTCAAAAGAAATTCTACATTAAATTTAAAAGTAAAATTTCTGTTGTTCTCAAATGTTTAAAAATCTCCTCGAGATACTTGTTAAAAGTACAGTGTCTTGAGCTCCATCCAGACCAGAATCTCCTATGGGGAGTTTAGAAATTTTTATTTTCAGTAAGATACCTGGTGTTTGTTATGTACACTAACATTTGCAGATCCCACATTAGACAAAGTGGACTGACCTCTGTGCTTCCTGTTTTCTCCAAATAAGCCACATTCCTTGCCTCCATATTTCCACACTTACACTCTTCCCTTTGGCAAAAATATCTTCCCTTCCACTGTGCCAATGCTTTTTGTTTGTTTTCATGGCATACTATTTAGGAGAGTTTTCCATTAAGATCAAAAGTACCTCCCTATCCCTTTTGAAGCTCCAAGCTAACAGATAAGTACTTTTTATAAAGCAGTAAATAAAATTTTAGAATTCCAAGATAAGACATCATACAAAGGAGGTCCTCAACAAAATTCCTTTATAGGAAACTGAATATTCAAAACAGTTTACTAATCAGATATTACCTGATATTACTAGCACTGGTCTTATTTCTCCAAAGGTTTCTTTTGTCAATTTGAACATAAATAAATAAATAAATAAATAAATAAATAAAATAAATAAATAAATAAATCTATATATATGTATCTCCATGATCAAGATCTATTGATACCACCTGGTCACCTTATCACACCTGGAATTGACCTGCTTTCCTCTTCTATTGTCAAAATAATTAACAGTGAGGACATTCAATGACAACTTTTCCATTCTCATGAGAGGTAGTCTTGTTCTATTCTCCTGTGAGAGTCTACAAAGAAATAATTGTGCAAATGTTCTCATAATACAACATGAAATTTAAAGAACTCATAAAATTTTATTAACTTTCACTTTTGATATGTTTCATAAACAGTTTAGAGCAAAAGGCATGCCCTAAGCCTTATTGTTGTATGTTTCCCTAGTGAGAACTGAAAAGTCTATGTTTATAAATAAAGAAAACATTGTGCTATGGAAAATAGCCAAAATGCACCTTGACCTATAAAGGTAGGGATATACAAGAGTCTTCTGGCACCCTCTTGCCCTGCCCGATATGTATTTATGTGTGTGTGTGTATATGTGTATATATAATCATATATATATAATTTTTTAATGTAAGGAACTTTACATATTTCACAAAAGCTGACATCTATGCAAGTCATTTCTAATTTGTTCACTTATATAACTGATTTTTTCATTTACTATCTTCTTTAAACATTCAATAGCATCATATGTTTGTTACTTTGCTATGCACCAGTGACATAGACCTGTATAAGGTAGCAACCTAGCTTTTAAATAGTAGATTGCTAATTATCTTCTTTATGAAAGTTTTGCTGCACCCACTAAACAACTTTTTTTTTTTTTTTGCTTTATCTCACTCTGCCTGTGCTCTTATGTATTTCTCCTTTCTGCTCCCAATATCCACTTTGCACTCGATTGTAAACTCCTTAATGAAAGTCTTCTGCTTTACTCGCAGCACCAAGTATTGTGTCATGCAAGCAATACTGCTCAATAAATATGTTTATTTGGGTGGGTTTTAAACAATCAAGAAGGACAAATATGAAATACAAAGTAAATGGAAATAAAATATCTTAATAATTTCTAAAATGTTCTTCAGATTAAATCCCCTTTCTGACCTTTTTGACATATATAGGCTATACTCATAAAAGAATTGCCTGCTTTTTGAAAGTTACCATTATGTTACTGAATTTCTCTCCAGGGTTAGCTCAGTTTCATGCATTAGTCTCCCTACCTTTTGATATTCAGATCCCTCAAGATGGTATTGTGACAAGTAGCTTTCTTTCATCCTTCCAAACACTACCTCCAAACTCTTTAATATTTACAACATAAGAACATTGAAAACCTAAAACCACCCATTGGAAGTGTAATTTATTTTGCCTGCAGTCTTATTAGTCCTCTGTGTCCCAACCTATTGTTATTTGTGAACATGTTTCCAGGACTAGCATGATTGCATGGAGCATTTAAAATCTAAGTTACATATTAATGAAGAATGAGGCTCTGGGGAGTACTATCAAGAACCTAAGAACCTTTCAAACTGAAGTTTGGTTTACAGTTTTGTGTGTATGTGTATGCGTTTGTGTGTGTGTGTGTGTACACATATGTGTGAACATGTGCATGTATTTTGTGACCATCTGAAGTTTGGGAAACCAAATAAAATTCTTTATTTCAAATAACTGATTATCTTGTTACCTTGAAGCACTGTTCTTGAGGTAAAATTTAGCTTTATTAAATTCTATATGGAAAAAATTATACTCTTACAATTACCATGGCAACTAGAGACCTTATCTATTATTAAGTTAGAAATATACTTGGCCTGTAAGAGCAACTCCTCTCCATCTGTCCTCCAGAGGTAAAAGGCCTCAGCCTCCTGTAAAAGAGTGCCCTGTTTATGAAGCTGCATGTTCATACAGTTTTACTTGCTTAATAACATGAAGGTAAGACTCAGCATTCTTGAAAACTTTGCAGGCAGTCAGCCTTAACCTACAGTTGGCTTATTAAGGAAATCTGCTCCATAGTGTTTTACAATTGGAAAGATAATTTTTTTGTTCTTTTTTAAAAGAAAAATCATCTCATTCTTTTGACCATCTTTATTATATTTCACCAATGACACAGTTGTAATTTAAAGATCCTCAGAGTTCTTTGTTACTCTTATAAATTAAAGAGTTTTCTTCTCTCTTTTTCTTCTTATCTCCATTTGAAAAAGGAAAATATCCAATCTTTCTTGAACATCCTGATCTTCTATATATCATCACAGCATTTCATCTGGATGATGTATTAGCTTCACCCATCAAAAGCATACAATCTCTGGTGATATATTACTCACTGATAAATGCCAGCTGGCAAGAATTGCTTTTGTGATTCTCACCAAGAGTTACCTCATTATTTAAAACAATGAATTGCTTTTGAAATGATAACTACTAGTGGAAGAAATGAACAGCGTGTTATTACCTAGGCCAGGCAGATCACCAAGTCCAGTCAAACCTATTAAAAATCAACCTTTTAATGAATGGGCATACTGTGATTATTCCATTTTGCAAAGAGAACAAGGACATCTTGATCAGATAGAACAAATGATTGAAAGAGATTCACTGAAGAAATGCAAGTTTCCTTCCCTTGCAGGACCAGATTAGATTTTAAGAAAATATAGATCCCCAGAAGAAAAATTTAGCTTAAAAGGAAGTAAAATCTTTGCTGCTGATAATTATTTTTTTATTGTTTAAATTTTAGTAATTCTTCATCTTCTTCTTCTTTATAATAAAAGAAAAGTTATCAAACAATGTACTAATGGTTTTGACTCTATAAATTAACTTTGAAAATTGATCTGATCCGAAAGTGAATTTGGAGTGACATTATGAAGAATTTTGTTAGTCATAATTATGACTATGGTTTTAATGGTTTTATATGTATGAAACCAGACAAGAAGAATCACATAATCAAATGCATATATACCTGAAAATTAACTTAGGTTGCATTGAAAAAGGAGAAGATTTATGATGTTGATAAGATGATAAAGGCCTGAATGAGAAATAAATGTGTAGAAATGTTCCAGCCTTCAGAGAAGCCCTTCAAAAAAGGAAAAGGAAATAAGAGGGTAAGGAGAGGGTGTAGGAGTTAGACCGTGCTTATAAAAGTACATTAGCTAATGCTCTTTATTATGCAGCAGTTTCACAGAAGGTAGGCACTCAATAAATATTTGTTGAGCTACCTAGTGAAAATAAGAATCAATATTAAGATGAATATTAGAGTCTTTGAAATAAATGTAAAATAAGAATTTATAAAAAAAATAGCACTTATTTGTTTTCTTTGAATTTAAGAAAGTAATAATACTATTTCAAAATCACATCTTTTGTACTTGAGTATAACCCCTCCCAATTCTACAAGGGCTAAATGGCATGGCAGAAAGCAGTAAATAGCAAGAGGAATGTATTGAGTATTAAACAGTTTCTCACATTGTCATATTTGTCTGCACAGAGGATACAATAGGTGTTGTATTTATAATTTTCATCAACCTTAGTTTACACATAAGGAAATTGAAATTATTCAGATATCCAATCTAAGGTCACCCAATGAAGTAACAATTCGGTAGAGATTCCAGTCAGTGTCATCATGGTCTCAATTTCATTTTAGAAATATAAAAGAAGATGAAAAAATATAAAATATCTAACTTCAGCAATAGTCAAAGTAATAATAATATATGAAGAGCAAATTTTTAAGAAGTAAAGATACCTGGGTAAATTAGTAACTCACTAATCTTTAACTACTGAGACTTTTAAAAATGTTTTCTGTCTAATCAGTTTGATTTAATGGGAAATAATACTGTTTGTTTCTCTTTCATAGAAGGAAGCTTCTGGTTTATAATAGAGCCCTCTAACACTTATGGTTGGATATTTAAACTCGGGACTCTGCAAAAGAAGTGCAGTTAACAGAAATTCATAATGCTAACAAAGTGTCAATTAGTTATAAACTTCTTGTATTACAACCAAACGTAACACCTGGATGGTTATAGCTCTTTTAAAACTCTGAGAAGGACATTAGCTCTTTGCCCACTTCCTCTCCCCATCTTTGCCATTGCATATGCACGCAGACACACACATACACACACACACAAGCACACACACACACACACACACTTCACAGTCAAATAGTACTTGTTGGTGGTAGTATCTAAAAGTGAATAAGATTCCACTTATTCTTGCTCTAAGGAAATAGAATCAAATCAAAACAAATAAACAAACAAAAGCCACATAAAACTCCAAGCTACCAAAGATATCTAATTTAATCTCTTTGTTTTTCCTCCTTATTTTACAAATTAGAAACTTTGGATAAGAAAGTAAAGTGCTTAAAATTACATGGATTGTTAGAGGATGAGCCTTGAATAA
>NW_006442484.1:9097663-9134109 GCF_000325575.1 Pteropus alecto
GTAGGGAAGGGGTAGTTTCATATTCTTAGGCAATTCAATTAATCACTTAGACTCTGTTTCATTGGTCATTGTAGAAATCAAATGAGATCACAGATTCAGTAGAGTTTAATAGACTATAATGTCTATAAAATATAGGCATCATCTAAGCTTTCTTTTATGCACAGCACTTTAAACGATGGAGACTGAAACACAATTTCGGAAACTGAACAGGCTGAGTTGCAATGTCTTTACTTCTCTCAGAATCCATGTCCTCAAACATTAGTCATGAGAATGAAGATAAGGGGCACCCTCATTCGAAAGTATGCACTGTGCATTTTTAGAATGCAATTTGTCAACATGCACTGCATTTTAAAAGGCACACTCCTTTTATTTAGCAATTCCACTACAAGAAATTGACCAGGCGGATATATTGACAAAAGTTTGCAAAAGTCTTTATATCAGAATGCTCATTATAATATTTTTTGATAGTAGCAAAAAAATTGTTAACAAGTGATGTTTTGTAGATGATTGGTTGATGATCAGTTAAATAAATCATTTTGAACCATTTTTAAACTTAAAAATAAATAAATATAAAGTATATCTAAAAAGATATGAAGAAATGGTGTGTAGCCATTCAAAAAGTGAGATAGAAAAGAAAGGTTTGAAAGTTCTATTATTAAATGTCAAAAGCCCTGGGCAGAACATTGTGTATAGGATGATCACCTTTATAGCAAAAAATTATATATTATATAATTATAAATTGTATACATATATTTATATATTACATACATATTGGTGCTAGTAAAAGCATAAAACAATTTCAGAAAGAATTGAAAGAAACTGTTATTAGTGGTTACCTTAAGAAGATAAATTGAATTAATGAATTAAGTAATTGTACTACGTATACCTTAGATATATATGTATATGTACATATATACATAATTATACCACCCATATAACCTATGTGTATATGTGTGTGAGTGAGTGTTATCTTAGTAGTAAAATTTTGGACCATTTCTGTTTTTGTTTTCTTTTAATAAAAAATTAACAAGTATAAGTACATTTAAAAAATAATAATAATAAAAGAGGTATAATAACACTGTCCTGACAGGCTGTCATTAGTAATGTGATAATATGTAAAGATGTAAGGCACAGCACTGATTATATACATGATAAAATCATTGCTCCTCTTCTTTCCCCTCTAACTTCTTCTCTGGGGATTAAAATACCTATTATATACTTTTTTACAGTTGTTTCTCTGATATTTATTTTTGTCATATAACAAAGACATAAGAAGAACAAAACAGAATTGTATACATTTATTGTTCATTCATTTATTTAAACATAAGTGTTATATGTACAAGATTCTGCTACATACAGAGAATGCAAAAATAACATTCTCTGTCCTTGAGAAGTTTGCATTTAGGTAGGAATCACATACAGGAAAGTATTACAAAGTGTGATAAGTGCAAATATTCATGATATCAAAAATATAATAAAAAAAGCAGAGCTGCAAAGTGAGGTGAAGCTTTTCAGATGGAGTTGCACTTACATTTAAAGTCAGTCCCCACATGCATTGGTAAGGCATTTGAACTTAGTCTTTTATCAATATTGATCCAGTGAAGGTTTTGAACTATAGACATGAGACAATCAATTTCTTCTTTAGCAAGATCAATTGATCAATAATTTGGCATCTAATTTGTAAAGGAGAATTCAACTCTGTAACCAGAAACACCTGTTGGGAAGTGATTATAATAATGTGAGATGATAGAGTGTTCTGAGTAAAAGGAATTAATGGTAGGTATGGAATAAGGCATAGATTTAACAGGTGTTTAGGATGTAGAATAAACAGAAATAATTAGATACATGGGGTGAAGTCAGTGATGACTTAGGATATCAAAAGAGGACAGTTGGGTGCTTAGTGATACTATTAGCTGAAAAAGAACTCAGGGAAAATTTTGGGAAGGGTGGGGTAGTTAATAAAAACTAGTTTGGGCACATTGAGTGCGAGGTGCTAGAGCCATCTTCCCCTGAAAGTAAGCAGGGTGTTATACGTGCCCACAGCTCAGTGACATTTGGGTTGTGAAGTCTTTCTTCCCTGATTTCTCTTAGGGAAAAAAGTCTGGATATCTCAGTTTAGAAGTTGTTCATAAAGTGAGAGGAAAAGAAAAGCAAGGATGAATGACATATTTAAAGAGCAGACAAAAGAAAACAAACCAGTAGC
This sequence comes from Pteropus alecto, assembly GCF_000325575.1. Lineage (NCBI taxonomy): Eukaryota > Metazoa > Chordata > Mammalia > Chiroptera > Pteropodidae > Pteropus > Pteropus alecto. The sequence continues at coordinate 9,099,867 of NW_006442484.1, forward strand.
AGAGGCAGATATATGCTAAGATAAATGATGTACTTTTTTCTTAGAAATAAGAAATATGACTTCAGAAATGAATCATTTTCCTTTTTGAAATGTGACTTAGTTCCTTCAAAATCCAAAAACATTATAAAAAACCTTCTGCTCTTAATTGGTTATGAGCTGCTCTAGATAATTAAATACCACTCACTGTTCTCAAAATTTGATGTACCCTCTAGCAACTTTCATTTTTAAATCTCTCTTAACCAAAATTTCCTGATTAAAGAAGTTACATATTTTTAACTGATTTTTTTTAAAAGCTTTTATTTCTTCCAAAGCAAAACCCTTTTAGAACAACTTTTTAAATACTTTAATAAGATTTTCAGACACAATTTTACAGTGTTTCACAACAACAAATATTTTCTTGAAATTCCGTAAGAGTCTCAACTACCCTACTTTCAAGAACCAATACCAGAGAGTGGAGAAAAAAATGTCATGGCCAAGACTTTTATGACCCTCTGGAGAGCTGTTGGAAAAGATAATGTGATATGAACCTCATCTCATCCTCAATAATCCTTGTCTTGCCAGGATCAATAAAACAAGGAAAACCTTCAGAGTATCTGAGGTTGAATTTAATATTACACTCTGAGGGTGTTCCTCTGTCCAGCCCTCACAGGTTTCAGAAAATTCATTGACATGTAAAAACTTTTTCTCATAGATTTTTTTTTTTTTTAGCATACAAAAGCTACAAATTCCAACAAAATCTCTTTCAGTAAAACATCATATAAATGAGTTTCTCCTTAGTCAAAGCAGCTAGAATGCTCATTAAATTGCGAAGCAGTTAATTCAATAGCTTGAAATTCTACAGATCTGAAAGATAAGCTACTTAGGAGACAAAAATCCAGTCCTTCTCAGTGACTTCTTTTCTATTTTCTGTCTGAAAATAATCCACTTTGGAAATTTTTTTTTTTTAACAATAAGATTTCATTTCCCTTCAAAATCCTTCCAGATCCATTGTTAGCTGTTGTGCATTTGACAGAAACCCACAGTGTTGGGAAAGTAACCAAGGCTGTTTCTAGACAGGATGTTGCAATCCAAAGCCAAATACAAGGTTTTGAATGACCCACTGTTCTGGATTATTCTTTCTGTTGATACTTCTGTTCATAAGGTAAGACAGTTGATAATTGAGAAAATTTTGTTGTAATTAAACTATGGAAAGCTTCAAGTAAATTTCCTAACTACAAATCAGTTGAAAAAGTAGAAGGAAGATGTTGAAATTTTTGGAAAGGAAGAGAGAGATGTGTCATAAGTTTTATTTAATTTGGAGCCAGAATCCCACTGTAATATTAATTGTTAAGATCAATGTTCCAAAACATCTTTAATGATATTGGAATTTAGAGTTATGTACTGATACTAATACTACCAATAATAAGGAATGCAACAGACTGTGTCATAAGGTCAATTTTAGACAATTGGCTTGTATGTCTCCTTCACTCGTCAATAAAGATTGGTATTTACTAGAGTTAGAATACCAAGAATATTCTTTAAAAGACAGACTGGAATCTATGGAGGCAAGAACAGTCTTTTCACCTCTTCACTTCAACATAGACGGTTGCAATGTTTCCTGAGCATCTCTGAGGCATAACTCTTAAACCATGTTAGTTCGTAACATCCCTGGCAGGATTAGTTAAAGAAAAAATTACTCATGACACTTGTTAAAGTGGTAAGGCAGACTTTATTCGGGATGTTCACGATAGGTAAAGAGACCGCTGCAATGGGGATTTGTAGGAGGGGAGAGAGATTGGGCTCAACTTTCAATGGAATGAGGAAAAGCTCAGGAGCAGAGTGGATGAAAAAACATTAAAAGAAAACATTTAGGGGTAAGCAGGGACTCTGGCTAAACCGAGTTAACAGAATACTTGCTAAAGGCAGGCCAGGATGATCAGACAACACATGGGAGATGGTGGAGGATGAGAATTCAGCCAGATAGGAATGGTGATCAGATTTTTTGCTAAAACAACTCAGCAGGGCTCTTACAAAAATTAGGTGATGAAAAGGCAGACATGAAAGTACAAAGATTGAAGCTTAATTAGTAAGAGGATTCAGAGGAACCTGACTGAAATTTGGTCAAACATTACTTGTCAAGTTGGAGGAAGAGACAGAGTTCACAGTGTCATCAAAAATGAATCTTCTTTACTCTGCATATAAGGTAGTGCCTCCTCCAAGAAAGGAATTTTGGGCCGTCCAAGTTCCAGCTGCTTCCACTGGCCTGATGTTCTACTCCTTGGCCTGCTATGCTCCTAACAAGACAGAGAAGCTGTGAGGAGGTTACATGTTATTTATTCACCTAATGGTAGGCTATCTATTCAGCTTACTGACCAGAAGTCCAGAGAGTAAATAATGCTGCTCACTCACATACTGCTTTTACTTGCTTACATTTCCCAGCAAATTAAGTCACTTCTCTCAGCACTTCAGAGAAGAGATTATTTCAATATTGCTCTGAAATAAGAATGTGCTGCTCTCCTTCATTCCCTGAGGAGCACCCTAGGAAACATAGTTCACTATGTGGCCAGCACATAGTTCACTATGTGGCCAGCATGAGCATGCTGAGCCCCAAGACCCTGTAGCTGGCCTCAGGGAGCACCATGGAATCGAAATTCCTCAGCAACTCACTCTCTGTAATAAAACTATTTTTCTTGAAATTGATTGCTTCTGGTCGTTCTGGTTCTCCAAAGCATACTGGTTATCATTGTGGTCTTAGGGATTGTTTCCATGTTTAAAAAGAAAAAGAAAAGTAAAGGTGGATATTGGCATCCCAGGCCTCTTACTAATGACTTAGTGTGAATTTCTTACATTAGCAAAGGAGTAGGACTTCTACCAGATACCTTTCTTTTCCATGGTTGTTTAGCCAAAACAGATCTGAGTATTTTTGATACATCATCTAATATTTATCCATCATCTGCCTAGTGCAAAAGCATGAGTTGGGCTCTGCCTTAAAACAAGGTTAAGGAAAAAAGACATAGTAAGCAAATAATGACGTATAAAGTGAATGTGAAAATGAAACTCAAGTTCAGTGTCTGCAAATAAAGTTGTATCGGGACAAGCCATGCTCATCAGTTTACTTATAGTCTATGGCTGCTTTCACCCCACAAGGGCAGAATGGAGTAGCTGGGAAAGAGCCTGCAAAGTCTAAAATATTTACTATGTGACCTTTTACAGAGAAAGTTTGCTAACTAGTCTATAAATTATACAAACAATAACACATGTATGTATAATACTTTCGTTACCATTGGGGTGATTTGAACTTCCGTGTCACCACAATGGCAGGGGTAGGGATAATTGTGCAGAAATGTAATTAGCGTTTTTCCTTGTTTCTTTTGCATTGACACAGTGAAGAATCATAGGTCAGTGAGATTTGGAAAAGAGTTATTAAAAGTATATTTTAGAAAGACAAAGCACGATCCAAGGAGGAATACGGTTTTAGCAAAGAGAGCTGTTAACTACCCAGAAATTGGAATGTCTAAATTATATTTTGACTGTGATAGGTGGTTCCAAAGGCATTCCTAGGTGACTGGCACATCATTTTGATAGAAACTTGGCTGCTGTATAACATTTTGCCTAGTATGCATGTGCTTACCCAGAATTCAGTCTGTTTAATTAGATTCATGAACTTCCAGGCATAAACACAATATTATAATGACGGTATAATGAGGTTTGATTATGGACAGATTAGGGTAGTACCGTATGCAAGGTGTTTGTGGCCAGATTAAGCCATCTATAGATTATGACCCTCCTGTCCTTTGTCTCTGGGTATGCAGGAGGAATTCTATAACTACCAATAGGGTGTTCTTTGGGTGGTCTCTAGGCTGGGTCCCTGTTCCTTTGTTCCCCTGTTGCTCAAGTCTGACTAGTTATCTAACACTTTAAACTTTTGTAGCTCTTTGAAAATCTAGAATATGCTGTTGTTGTTACAAAATGAATTAGGAAAGCAGATGTCATTATCTTCATTTGATAGGCCAAAAAGCATTTGTAATAGATTACATATTAAAGAGACTCCATATAGCTGCCAAGGGACAGGTGGGGAAACACACCTCAGAATGATAGCTCATCCTTGGCCAAACCTAACCTTATGCCTCTCTGTTTTGCAAGCTTCAAATTGGAGCACAAAATCTTCCTGTTCTCTTCTCTGCACTCAATCCCCTCTCTACCTATCCCCCAAGGCTAACTCTCCATCTCACCCTGGGTAACAAATGAGAAATTTTGAGGACGATTGAGCACTATAAATTTTCACAGCAGGGCTGCTTCTCAACCCAGGAACTTGGGTAATTGTCACACTTTGGTAAAATTCATAGGAGTCAATTACCCTCAAATCAACAATTCTATCTGCAAGACGTTGCTGAGGTGAGGTAAGGTAAAACTCCTGTCCTCAATGCTGTATATAGAATTAAGAATTTTAACTCATTCTTGCATTTGCCTGCACACTTTTTTTTTTTTAAAGTTCTCTTTCTATTGTTTGGCTTGGTTTATTATTATTACACTTTTGAAGCTACACTAGCATTCAAATACTGGGAGGAAATATAACGTATGTTGAAAATAAAAGTCTTTGTTTTTGCTTTTATTTCCTTTGCTCAAGAGGACATACCACAAAGATACTACTCAGACTGATGTCAAGTAATTTATTACCTGTGTTCTCTTCTAGGAGTTTTATGATTTCAGGTCTTACGTTTAAATCTTAAATTCATTTTGAGTTTATTTTTGTACATGATATAAGAGAGTAATTTCTAAAAGAGCAAAACAAATGAACAAAAAAACACAAAAACAAAATAGAGTAATAGAAACAGACCAGAGGGATGGTTGTCTGAGGAAAGGGGGATCAGAGGTTGGTGAAAAAGTGAAGGGAAATATAGTCAATGATATTGTGATATTTAGTACTCATGGTGATGCATGAGTACTAAAATTAGTGGGGTGATCATATTGTGAGGTATAAAAATGTTGAATCACTATGTTGGGTTGTTAGGCAGACTTGCATGACAAGAAAACAAAAGAATGAAGGCTCAGCCCAGAGACCTCCCCAAGACATCCCTGAAACACCCATTCTATAGTTATAAATCACCCCTGCATCCTGAGGAACAAAGGAGTTAAAAAAAGGCCATAAACCTATAGCTGGTTTAATCTGGCCACAAATGCTTGTGCAGTGAGGACTATTTTGACCTTCTTTTTACCTCATCCTCATTATAACATCATTATAATAGCATGCTTATTCCCAGAAGTTCATGAATCTAATTATAACAGACTGAATTCCAGACAATCACATGCACAGTAAGCAGAGAGTTATGTAACAACTAAATGTCAATCAAAATGACTTCAGGTGCCAATCAACTAGCACTATCTCAGTAATCACCCATCATGGCCCTATTAAAACTAAGACCTCCCTTCTTCCATAGGGTTATAGCTTTCTTCGTTGAAACTTACCCCTTTCTTTGGACGTGCTCTTTTGTCTTTTTACCTCCCAAATTCCATGGGACTGCAGCCTTTTATGATGTGGCCCGTCTCCTAAAAATGTACTTTTAATAAATCTTACTTTTCTAAATCTCACTGAGCTGTGAGTCTTTACTATGTCAACAAAAAAACTGAGGATGTCTCAGTACTATTGGGGTTACCCCAGATTTCAGATTGCTCAGACAGTAGCAACTATATTGTACACCTGAAACAAATAAACTAATATAATATTGTATAAAAAATATACTTAAATTTAAAAAAATATATATTTGCATATTAAAAAGGTCTTTGAGTAGAAAAATAATACGTGTTTTATTCCTCAATGTACTATATTTCCCACATTTTCTATAAAAAGCATGTTTATTTTAAAGAGAGTATTTCAATATGTAAACATATACACACAAGCATATGCCTATTTTATGACTCTTCACAGGGACGCTCCTTGGCTAAACTTTAGATGTGCTCCTTTGAGCCCTCTTTTTTTGACTAAGACTTCTTCTTGAGCTTTGCCTTCCACCAGCCTAGCCAAGTTTTAGAAAAAAAATTCTGCTAAGTGAGTTTAGTGAAAATCCTTGCCCCCACCCCATCTTGATGTCTGATCACTCTAGATATATGATCAAATTTCTAATCCCCACTCTTGATATCTGATTACCCTGGCCTGTCTTTAACAAGAATCCAGTTAAGTTAAACTAGCAAGAATCCACCTACTTGCGATGTCTTCTCTTAGTAATTTTTCATCCACTGACTTCCTCACTCTAAATCCCCACTTGTCCTTGTTGCAATAGTTTTAACACTTATTAAAATAGTCCTGCATAAAGTCTTTTTTACCATTTTAACACATCAGAATAATTTTTTCTTTAACATTTTCAGAGGACCTTATATTTTTTGAATTGTCTTATAGCATATTTCTCAAGAAGTCTATAAAAGCCATGTTTCAGCCACACTTATTTGTCCGGCACTTTTCAAATAAACCATCCACCTTACCCACCTCCCTGTCTTTGCTAACATCGTTTAACTATGTGAAACTTCTTTTACCTCTTTATCTATTAAGAGTGTTTTAAAAACATATAAATATAACAAGAAGTTCCTTTCTTTGGTTTTCCAAACTATTTCACAAAACTAATCTTTCTTGTCTTTGCTGACAAAGACAACTACCGTTGCCCACATCTATCAAGTCACAATTATAGAACCAATTGTTGTATCAGACTTAGGCTGATAATTGAAGACAGTTTTACACTTGGTAAATCACAGCATCAGTTCATAAAGATGCAGCCATGGATTTTTATGATAATATTTTCTTAGGTCTGAACAAGCTTCTAAGATTAGAACTAAAGTCCTTTCACCACCCAGCAACATGTACAGTTTCAACAATCCAGTTTTTAGTGCTTAGTAAATATCTTTCAATCTCAAATGCCCAAAAAGTGAGAGAGGGGAAGAGAATGTTGGTTAGACACAGCATAGGTTGATACATAATCTTTACAAGGTTGAGAAAAGTGAGCCATGGTCTAAGGATGCCACTGTTGTAATTGACATAGCTTCTCATTGCAAGTGAGACAGTAGATCTGGGCCAGTAGGGCTGTTATGAGTAGGTTGACTGGGTAAAAGAAGAGACATAGGATCATTTAAAGAACATTAAGAAGCTTGTTCTGCTGCAAAATATATCTCAAGCTAGTCTAACCACAGTGTTAGAAACCTTTACTATCTTAAGTAAATTATTTCATTGTAAAGACATCATGACACTAATGGCCCCAGTTAAAATTCAATTAATGTCTTAAATGGAAGAAACATTAAACCATCATTTATTACAATTTAAGGAGCATTTGGAGTACCTGCTGTAGGTGTAGTTTTTGTTAAATTTAATGGGGGCTATTCAATAACTTACAATGTAGCTGCGAAGTTAGGGACATTAAACCTTGCATTCTGAATGCAAGGTTTTTATTTTTTATTTTTCCATTTCATCATGAACAGATAGGTGGCTCTTACACATGATGAATATACAGCTCATGCGATTCATCAAATGACCTTAAAAGCACCCAGACTAGTTTCTACCATATTTAATAAGTGGTATTCACTAATCACTTGTTTGAATGTCGTAACAACATCAAATTGCTATAAGCCTTTCTAAATACTTACTTTCGATTTCAGAATTTGTCTCATTCTTAATTTATGAATGAATCTTGCTGTGAACTGTAAAGAACAGTTTAGGCCCCTGTCAATATCCCAAAATTAATAACTCTCAATGTACATTAAAAATATCTGAAGAGCTTTAAAGATTACCTACCCTCAGCCCCCACTTTAAAGTTTTTAACTCTCTAGAGATGAATCACGAGCATCAGTATTTTCAGAATGCTAGAGGAGTGAGATTCTTGAAGCCTAAGAACATACAAAAGGCTTCAAAGATGTTCCACAATACCTGTGTAGGTAGATATTTATTTGTCTTTTTATACTACACAGTTAACTGACAAACCAATCTAAGTGCTGACCCCTGTGAGCCTTGCTAGGGAATTACTCTTGGGTGAGCAAGCCAGGCATTAGTATTTAGACAAACAGTCAGTTAGCAACTGGTTCAGATATCTATAAAACTATTTTTAAGAGTCTTTTAAAATTTTTGTTATGTTTTTCTTCTGATTGAAGCACTCCACAGTCATTGTAAAACATTTGGACAAAATAGAATAATTGAAAGAGTAAAAAAAAATTATCCTTAATACTATTACCCAAAAGATAGCCACTGCTAATATGATGGTACATTACTTTCCAGATGTACACTTCTGCACAAAAACATACAGTTTAAAAACTATAATCATGTATGTATAGTACTGTATTTTTATATTTGTCATCATTGCAAGAATTTTAGCATGTTGATAAATACATATATTTTAGTTTTACTATCATTTATTTAACCAGTTCTCATTTGTTAAACTCTTGAATTATGTCATTTTCTCCCGTTCTATCAGTAATATTGAGATGGTCATTCTATATATGTAACAAATCTATCACGATCTGACTTAAAACAATTTTCTTAGAAATAGCATCATTAGATTAAACATTTTGTCATTTTTACATACTTTCTAAGTGCTTTCCTATAAGTTTTTCAATTTTACCCTTTCTCTAGCATGAGAGGAGTGCATATTTTCTGAACTCATAAAACATTCAGTAATATTATTATTTAAATTTTTGCTGAGTGAAAGTGAAAGTGATATCCTATTTTTGTTTTAATTTGAATTTCTGAGTATTGGTATAGTTAAATATGTTTATAGTGATGATGTTGATGATGATGATGATGATGATGATGATGGCGAGATACAAAATGATGGATTAGTCTGCTTGAAAGTGCTTTTCTCTTTTCAATTTAAATCTGTGAGTAAAGTTGATTGGAACCTATGGACAAACTCACTTCAATACTTTTGTTGCCGTATAAACTTTTGTCAAATATTTTCAAGTTCTCGTAATAAAATGTCTTTAGCAATGATTCTAAAAAAAATGATTGCAATAATAAGTTGAGTTGAAAGGTATGAACTCATGGGAACTCCCATGCTGAACAACATGGGAAATGTGAACAAGAAATTAGAATGTTTCTCAGCTATACTATCATATCTAGAAAGAAATACACTGTCCACCAACATGAGATAGCTTCAGAATTAACTTTAGAGAATGCTGGGAAATTGAAAGTCAGGAGAGTTAAGACATCAAAGGTCCATGTGGGCTGTGTAAAGCAAAATTCAGGCTAATGAATCATGATAAGCAATGTAGCAGTCATGTGAATTTTCAAAGTATTATACATAATAAAGACATGATGCAAATAGAATCTCAGCATTGTAGAACTGACCACTTGTTTGCTTTCCATTGAACACATGGGATTCATCATTTATACATTTTGGGTATGTGTGACAGAATGAGCAAAGAGTTGATTACCTAAAAGATGGGGCCTTGACAAGGTCACACTGCTCCCCCATCCCCGCTGAGATGTCAAGACCAAGTTCATTACTAGATAGTTTCCAAGGACTGATCTAGATGGTGGTTGGTGGTTGTATTTGTGTATCACTGGGCAGCATTTACTTTGACATCCAACTGCCAAAAATTAAAAAAAGAAAGAAAGAAAGAAAGAAAGAAAGAAAGAAAGAAAGAAAGAAAGAAAGAAAGAAAGAAAGAAAGAAAGGAAGGAAGGAAGGAAGGAAGGAAGGAAGGAAGGAAGGAAGGAAGGAAGGAAGGAAGGAAGGAAGGAAAAAGGAGAAAAGAAAAGAAAAAGAAAAAGAATGGAAACCACTCTATAGGTATTAATTAGATTCACAAATGCCATTAAGGACCTCCTAACTTCAGGGAATTTTGTTTTTTAAGTCCATGAGTAATATACTTTGCTTTAAGTCACATGGCTCTAAATTACGAGTTTTATATATTTATATATTTGACTTTGCCATTTCCATACTATAGTTACTGTTATCCTCAATAAAGTGTCTCTAAAAATGTCCATGTTACTGTTGACATTTTTTTAAATTGAAATATAATTGACACATAACATTAAATTAGTTTCTGGTATACAACATATTAAGATTGTTTTATTTTGTATTCTTTCATTTTGTCAATTTGATTATTAATTGCCTTTTCTCACCTGAATCCATCATACAATGGCTGATTCACACTAGCAAATACATTCCCTGGGAATTATTGATTGATTAAAAACAACAACAACAACAACGACAACAACAACAACAACACTATCTGTTTGAATACATGCAAGAAAAGACTGCAGCAATGAAGGCCTGATGATTTGGGCTTTTACTTCCTATTCTGTCATTAAAATAAATATTTTATCTATCCTGGGATTTAATGTAAAGAGGAAAATAGTTGCTGTTTAAGGCAAGCCAGACACAATGAACCTTTTGCTGATTAGAATTCTCTGGGCTTTCCTTGTCTGCAGAAGAACAATAAACTCCTTGCCTTATTGAAAGAACTTTCACGACTTGGTCCAAGTCTGTCATGTTTCTGTTCATCTTTTGCTCCCGTACTGTTTGCCTACTAATTTTAAATCTTCGACTTTCACCTCCAAGCCCTTGTGCATGCTATTCAGGTACACTTTCCCCCCCTCTCCTTTATGTCCTGAAATAATCTGTTTTTTTCTTTGCTGTTGTGCTGAAAATGATTTCTTTGTTTCCCCATCCTAATCCAGTCCTTCTTGGCCACCTAGTCATGCCTTTCTTACATTTCTTCCATTATGTGTACCTATCAGTATATAACTTAGCAAACTGAAACAATTATTTACTTATTTTTCAATAGTAAAATATTTTCAGCTAAATCTCTGCTTATAATACTGTACTCAAGCAAGGAGGAACTTGAGAGATAACCTTTTAGTCCTCAGATTGCTTAATTTTAATGAGCAAAAGAGAGTCACAGAAAAGTTAAAGTACATTATTTGCAATTAGAGATATTAGAAATTTTAACAAAAAGTCCCACAAATTCTAAAACCATAAATAAGTTCGCTTAACCACAATTTAGCGCTGAAAACTGCTCTAAATATGCTTCTGTAAATATTTGAGTGTTTTTAATTAATGATTATTTTATGCAAAGTTAATATCATCACTAATAGTATTGAAGTTATTTCTCCTTTGGAAAGGTGGAAAGGGTAAAAACACCAGAGAATTTTATTTTGGGTTATTTATGATGGTGACTATATCACATAGGCTTGGTCATGAACTAAAGTTCTTGCATGTGAACTTTACAGCACATTAAGAAATAGAATGTGAAGAAATTCACAATATATAAGTGGTTATTACTAAAAATCACAAAATACCCATCTGTTATGAGGTAGATAACTTTTACTGACAAAATTTGAAATGGAGACAAAACAAATACAAACATTATTTGAAGAAAATGACACATTTAACCAGAGAACCCATTCAGTTCTCTCTAATGTATTGTGTGTACTTTAAATCAGCTGATCTAAGCTCACACTGACGGCACCATCTTCGCCTAGCCCACTCTCTGAAAGGCAATTCGAGCCTAAAAGCTTTTATCCAAATACACTGAATCTCTTCAAAAGCCATTTGGGGAGGCTCTAGTTAAGTACAATTTTATCTTATTTTCTTAACTCCCACAGTTTTGTAGCTTTATTTTGCAAGTTAGAAAATAAACTCTTTCTGCTCCCTAATTTCCCTTTCCTTTGGAACACATTTCTTTCCTCCTAGGTCTCTATTGTTGCTAGCATCTAGCTAGATTCCTGTTTTTTTTGCCTCTTTAGCATGAAAAGCCATGAAAAAGAGATGACACTGACTTGCCATGTTACTTAGAGTAGTGACCGAGCTTTGCACTTGATCAATATTGGGGGAGAAGATGGAGACATGCACTCTTGTCAGAAGGGAAAGATTTGGACAAAGTAAGTCAACTAATTACTATTGCCCTTTTTTATTCTTAGGATCAAAATTGTAAAAGTGAAATTGAAATTGTCCTTCCGACTTGAGGACGGGCACAGAGTGAGAGACAGAGAGAAAAAGGAGTAACAACAATTCCTGGAAATAATGAGATATTTCATGAAGATATGTGCAAGACTCAAGACCATATCAATATTCTGTTAATTGGGTGCCAATGTCATAATAGAGTGTCTACAAAATGTTATGGGAATGCAGTGAGAAAAATTCACTGAGCGAGATTAAAAAGGGCTCCACTGTGGAAGTAACATTTCAACTTCGTCATGAAATTTATGCCATGGACAGTTGGTGAGGATGTTTCAGAACCAAAAGGCACAAGATACAGAGGCAAAAAGACAGAGAACAATGCATTTGGGAGACTGTGGAAGCCATATTTCAGATTCCAGGAAAGCAGAAAATGTGCTATCTGGAAAGTTTGATTTCGAATTCACCCTGGTACCCACTCTTCCCTTTGCTGTTGCTGGGGGTTGGAATAAGTGCTGAGTAGCTAAGAGTTGCAGGAGGGAGTCAGCAGGCTGAAGGCCCTGCAAATTCACATTGTAAGTAACTTAGTCTTAACAAAGCTTTGCTCATCCCGCTGTACTTAGTTTGTCTCAAACCCTACATACTTTCTTCTTGCTCCAGTGCCTCCTTGTGGAAACTAGAACTACTGCATTGGATTGTCATTACTGTGAGAAAATATTTCATCTGTTGATTCCTGCGAAGGGAATCAGAATATATCACTCCAAAATATGTCATTCTGGCATTCTTTTGAACTGAGGGAAATTAAGAAATAGCGGAAAACTAACAAGGAGAGCCCTCTGCCCTCCCCCATCATTGGATGATGAAAAGTGAGAATTAAGAAGAAGCACAAACCCATCCTCTCTGCCACTGAGTTAGAGATCAACACAGGGACATATGTGTAAAGAAAACCATATCAAAGAAAAAACAATAATAGAACAGAGTACAAGGTAAAGTTTATAATGACATAAACAAGGTCTGCCTGTAACAATCTCACATACTACCCCTTTTCCTAGTTTAATTATTAATAAGGTCCCCTTTTACTTGCAAAAGTATCCTGGGCTGGGCAATAACGTGCATGATCTCCTGAGGCATACTAGTCATAAGCTAAATAGGCAAGTGGCTGGTTACTGTTACTGGCACAAGTTCAGAGAAGGACTCTGGTAATATTTGGTTCACTTTGCTCTTTATCTTTGGTACGGCTCTGCCTTTTTTCACACTGTTAAAATCCTACCCTTTCTTCAAGGAACATTTTAAATACCTTCTATGGCCACCTGAAAGGGACTCTCTCATCTCTGTACCTTGAAAACACTGCATGTACCACTTGTATAATACCACATTAATTTATGTTGCTATTTTCTTTCCATGTAGATATTATAGATAATACCAAAGCCAAATGCCTGTGATACATTCATAACAGACTCATGCAAAAAATGAGTGATATGTTCCTAGGTTGAACTTCTTCCCCTCCATACCACCAGAACAAAACTGTAACAATTTCATAACACAAATCACTTTCTTAATTCAAGAGAAATTCAAGAAATATCTGTAGAGGGCTTACTAGACATAGAGTTGTCTTAGGGATCTAAATCAGAAAAAAGATCACTGACTTCACTGAGCTAATGAGGAAGGATAGACAATACAAAGAAACATAAAGTTTGATTATCTTTCATATCTCTCAGGCTAAAGGAGGCCTCTTCGATTATCCTACTTAAAATTGTAACATCTCCCACCAGTACTTCTCATGTCCTTAGCTGCTTTCTATTTTTCAAAAGCATTTAGCACCATCTCACATATTATGTCTTTTATTTGTTGATTTATTTAGAGTCTGCTTCCCCTAGCTAGAATCCAAGACCTGTGTTTTATTTACACCCAAATCACAAGAGTATGACCAGTGTCTGCTAGAGAGTAGGTCTCCTGTAAATAGCTATTGAATGAATCAGTAGATCATATATGTTAAAAGGTAAGTGATAGCAAAATTAGGAGAAAACAGTTGATGTCAGCAGTATAGAGGTGGTACTATTAGCTTGTGCCTAATAACAGTGATGAGGTGGGCCTTATTTGGAAGGTGACAACAGAGCCAAGGCTCGAAGGAGGTAAGAAGTGAGCTGTTCCTGGAAAAGATTCTGTGGCAGAAGCATGCCTGAACGACTTTCCATGGAACAGGAAGGAACTCTGTGGGTTTGGAGCAGAGAATGCAAGGGAGAGAGCAGTGAAAGATAAGCAAAGACAGGTAAAAGGGCTGGGGTGCAGGAGGATGTAGGGCTGTATAATCCCTTATAAGGACTTTGGCTTTTGTCCTGATTTATTTTTTCTTTTTTTTTACCTTATGATCTCATCTATCTCAATAGTTCAGATAACCAGGGACAATTTTGTCCCTGAGGGGACATTTAGTAATATCTGGAAACATTTTTTTGTTGTTATAACTGTGAAGGAGGTGCTATTATTATCTTGTGGGTAGAAACCAAAGACGCTGCTAAGTAAATATCCTGTAATAAACAGAACAGCTCCTTCCCCCACATAATAAAGTATCATCTGGCTCAAAGTTCAATAATGTCGGAGTTTAAAAACTTGATTTAACTTTTAAAAGGATGATTCTGGCTGCTTTAATAAGAATAAACACAGTAAGGGTAAGGATAAAAACAGAGAGGCCACTTAAGAGGAAATTACAATAATTTAGTGAGGGACATTGTTGGTTTATATGAGACGGATAAGAGTGGAGCTACTAAGAAGTGGTTGAATTCCAGATCTGTTCGAATGGTAGAGCCAATAAAATGTACTAATGGTCTCTATCTGGGGTGTGAGAGAAAGGTTAAACTCAAGGAGAACTTACAGCTTCTGACTTGAGCTTCTGTAAGTCAAGAATTGATTCAGTGGTTATGAAGATGACTGAGCTTGCAGATTTAGGAAATGAGGTAGAAATCAAATTTTAAGTTTAGAATATGCTAAATATGAGATATCAGACAGCTAAGTGAAGATGTCGGATACACAGTTGGATAGGTGGATTTGGAATTACAGAGAAATAGCTAAGCTTAAATTATATATCTGGGAGTCATGAGTGTATGGATTGTGTTTAAAGATCACAAGAGAAAGAATGTGGAAAGTGAAGACAAGAGAACCAAGAATTGAATGCCCAGGCATGCTAATGTGAAGAGGTGACAGAGGACTGGGATCGGGATCACTGGAAGGTTTAAAAGAACGTCATTTCCTTTACACTTTCATTATAACTCCAGGCTCTCAAATATTTAAGTTTTATTTTTTATCTTATTGCTGTATCTTGGTGCACGGGGCTGTCACCATTGCACCGAGAATCCATCAGGTCCAGGAAAATGCGTCTTTCATCTCTGCTTCACAGCACTTCTTTGTTTTATGTTCTGTCACTTCTCTGCTTCCTAGCACCCGATCGTTTCTGTTGGGGCTTTCAGAGTCAACGTTCTCCTACCTCTGCCACAGCTGCCACTGCTAAGACCTTGCTTGCCATCGTTCTTTTGTCCAACTGATTTCATCTCCAGTTCTCCAACAGGAGTTTTTTGTTGACTTGGCCTCTTGCTTTTATACATACGCGCACACACACACACACACACACACACACACACACACACACCCCTACCTTTAGGATTTTATAGTTCATGTAGCTATAATCCCCACTTTCAGGTCTTGTATCACACTAAGTTTTTTCTTCTCTCTGGACTTTGAACATGCTGTTCACAATGCCTGCATGTTCATTTGCTGAGACCACCATAACTAGGTATAACAGGCTGGGGGTTTTAAACAACAGAAATTTATATTCTCACAGTTTTCAGGCTGGGGGTATGAGATCAAGGGTCAGCAGGTTTGGTTTCTCCTGAGGCCTCTCTCCTTGGCTTGTTGCCGGATAGTGTCCCTTTCGCTGTGGCCTTACATGAGCTTTCCTCGGTGAGTGTGATCCTGGTGTCTCTGTGATTCCTATGCTTAAAACAATATTAGTCATGTTAGATTAGAGCCTACTCTAAGGGCCCCATTTTAATGTAATCATTTCTTCAAATACTCTATTTCTCAATGCAGTCACATTCTGAGGTTAGAGCTTTGAAAAATAAATTTTGATAGAGACACAATTCAGCCCATGACAGGCTGGAATATTCTTTTTCTCCTTCTTAGACTAGGAAACTCTGCTTCATTCATCACATAACAGCTAAGAGGTCACATTCTTTAGAGAGCTATTTTGGAGCTTCCAAGATTGGTTTTGGTGACCCTGTGCTCATTTTCATACTAATAATTGTCACAAGGCATTGCAACTTTCTTTTTTCTTGTCAGCATCCTCCATATGAATACATGCAAGCTCCTTGAAAGTGTGTCTTGTTCACTGTTGTATCTCTCCTGTATAACACAAGGTATGCACTCTGGAAACGTTTGTTGGGTGAATAAATAAAATGAATGAATTTATATGTTTCACATCTTTAATTAGCCTGAGGATAATTCATGATGGAGCCACATGAATTACTTGCCTCAGCTCCTAGTACATTGCATGACATTGGCTTGAAAGTAAGCAAATCATTACTGATTGATGTAATTGAATCCATACTATGAATTACTATCTTCATTTGAATTTCTTCACCCACTACAGTCTTGCTGAAGGGAAGGTATGCCCTGAATATTCTCTTGGGTCATCAGTCCTGAATGATACAAAATTTAAATTAAATCTGTTTCTTCTTTTGCTGTCAGTAGAGTAACTAAAATGAGAAAGGTGAGAACAGAGAGAAATGATCAGATTAGCAGCTTTAAAACTACACAAAGTTGTGATAGTTCAGCAGCAAAATATGAATATTAAAGTGTTTCATAAAGGTCAGGCAATGCAAAATTGCTTCAAGTAAGGTAGAAATGTTACTACAGTAAACAATGTGCTAACTAAATTTGTGAAGCTCTATTAGATAACCTCTGTGTAGCTCTGACTTTGAAACAGGTCGATTGCCAATACATGTAAATATCTCTTTCTCTTTCTCAAAGGTCAATCAGCTTTTATCTCAAAAAGAAACAAACAAAATTGAACTAAGCTATGAAAAATCCAAAGAGAGGAGCAAAGTTGTAAATTAATGAAATGTATTATTTTGCCTAACTAAAGATGGGAATCTCAATGCCCTTTTGGCAGATGGAGCAGACCAAGTTACTTATGGATTCCCAAATATCACAGTTACTGGCTTTTAGACCAGCTTGCAATCCTCAACAGCAACAACATGTATGATTCTTTCCTACTCATCTTCAATATTTAATTCTTTGATAATGTCCCTTAGACACACACACACACACACACACGCACCTGAATTTGATTTAGATGTCTCTTCACTGGGCTTCTATAACATCAGATCCGTAATCATTGATAGAGCTTACCTGACTATCTTTAACTTGTTAATTTTCTTGTCTATCTTCCCTGGAAAATCTGTCATCTAATACAAATCATACAAATCAAAAAAACTTGCTTCGATTGTAGTTCCCTGTGCCTAGGACGATGCCTAGAATATAACACATGCTCATTAAATGATAAGAGACTCCAGGCAAGAATGAACAAGTCTGGGTCTAAATCCATGAAAATCAAAGTTAAAGATATTTTCTATGGTGGCCATTTAATTGAGAATTTTATTATGCAATACTCAATCTTTATTAATAGAAACATTCCTATCTCTTTTTAAAAGAAATTTCCTTGGAAAGATTTAAAAATGTATTTGTTTTCTGTCTATGTGAGAGAGTTTGGGACTTTGACTTTAAGATGACACTAACCATTTGGGTTTCAATAGGCTCCAGGATGCCACTGTGGGCTCAAGGGTTTCAAGATTTTTCAAAGCTCTTCTGTAGATCTTGGTTTGTTTAGAGTAGTGGTCCCTTTTGGCACCAGAAACCGGTGCTCCTATGAGAATCTAATGCCTGATAATCTGAGGTGGAGCTGAGGTGGTGATGCTAGCACTGGGGAGTGGCTGCAAATACAGATGAAGCTTTGCTTGCTTGCCCATCTCTCATCTCCTGCTGTGCAGCCCGGTTGCTAACAGGCCATGGACTGGTACTGGTCCATGGCCCAGAGGTTGGGGATCCTTGATTTGGAGTTCTTTTGTCTTTATTGCTTAATGCCATTTTAAATCTCTGACCTCTGTGATTAGCCAAGTCCCAGATTACACTGAACATTAAATAAGAAAAGAAGAAATCCAAAACTCCATTTTATTTGTGTCACTTATTGGAGTATTTCCGCATTATCTTCTTGATGCTTCACCATGTAGAGTAATGCTTGTGTTTATGGTCCTTGAAGGACACTACTGGACCTACCAGTTGATTATTTGCCCTGAAAGCCCAATGCATAGACATCTATCCTCTTGTGGCTAAATTGTTCTGCTCATTCTAACAGTAATGAAGATGAAGACCCTCAACAATATTTTATGCTTCTTGTGAGGCAGAATGAATGGTGTGTTCTTATATGACTTGATTGAATCAGAGCGTTTTTTTCTTTTTTTTTTTTGCCTTTGCTAAATAATTGCTAGCTTGCCTATGTTCTCATCCACTTTTTGAAAAAGGACATTAAAGACTTATTTAAAGATAGAGTTTGCAGCACTTGTAGCGAGTTTTCGAATTAGCAGTATAAGACGGGGAGACGAGATTATATTAGGAGAAACCCATGAGTTTCAGAGACAGACAGGCTTACCTTCAAGCCCTTGTGCTAGAATATACTAACTGTGAACTGGCAGGATTATTTAATTCCCCAAGGACCAGATTATTCAGCTGTAAGAAGAAGGATGCTGAGATACAGCTCATGAAAATTATTGTTTAAATAAAATAATTCAAAAACTCAGAGATGATGGAGGGAAGGAACAAAATGTCTATTTGTTGAGAGCTTACTATGTGTTAAATTTATTAAATGAAACATTATACTAGATTACAGACTTCGTATATTTTACTTCTGTACATTTTCACAACAGGCCCTAAACCACAGTAAGCCCTCTAGGGATGATAGTTACATTTTTTGCATAAAAAAAAAATTTCCAAATGAAGCTTGGCATATAAGTTATTAACTTTTAGATATCTGTTATTTCTTAATGTCTTCCTCCTCTCACCTCCTGGGTAGTTCAGTGCAGACTTGGTAGGTAAACTGACATTAGTTCAGTACAGGCCTTGGCATTTACACTCATGCATCCTGAGACAAACTTCTCTTACCAGCATGATCTACAGCCTGGGTTCCCACTGCAGCTCTTGTTCCTAATAACTTAAGAAAGTTACTCCTCGAAGTGCAAATATGCTAAAACTTTGTGATACCATGCTCCAAACTGCCATGCCTGTTACAGGCTGGAGATTGGATGAAGTTCTCTTTCAATTATCTTCTCCAACAGCGGTAGGATAAAATTCTTAGTTTCTGAGATGGTTGGGAAAGAAACGGTGGGTGAATCCTAAGACTTCTGAATAAGGCCAATGAAATGGGCTCCTACTCCCTGAGAGATGGTCACGTTGACAACTGTCTTGAGTATTCAACAGTTGGAACTAACAATTATCTGCAGGTGGCGCCAAACTCCAGGCCAAACTGGCAGAGATTTGGATTTCACAGCAGAACTAATCTCACTCACCACCCCAACCAGCACAGACTTTCATGAGGTTGCCCACACAGCCTTACATTGGCCACTCCATCACCTTGTTAGTAACATGGCACCATGTGTTATGTCATTTTATTTTATTTTTTAACTCCGTTTACTACAACACGGTTGGTCTTGCTGTAATATATTAGCACCAACCTCCAGGAGTGCTGTGAGGATTAAAGGAAATATCCATAAAAAGCACTTTTCACTGACTGGGCACTCAGCAAATAAAAATAAGTGGTGACTGGTTATTATTAAAACAAAAAGAAGCCTTATATTTTCTGACATCTTGTTGCCTTTTCCAAAATGAAATAATATAATGCTTTTGTTCATGCCAACACCTTAAAAAACTGAAGAATCTTAAATAAAAATTATATATTTATATAGCTATATGTATCTATTAATATATCTGGCTCTAAACAGAATTATTTTAAAAGATGAGTGTTTCAGGATATAGGAATATCAAGAAACAGTACAATTTAGAGTGATGTGTTAATTCATCTAGAATCATATGTACCTTTCTGGGGTGCAAACATTTCAAAAGCACTGAGCATAGCCATGAGATTGTAAAAATGCTCCACAATGGGAAAAATTTTTGCATAAATTAAAAAACTTATTTGAAAAATAAGGCTCTTCTGGTAAAACAACAACCTTGTTGTCCTAGTTAAGTAATTAGTTTTACAAATACAAGTGAAATTGACTCTTCTGTGTAACATCAGGATGTTTTTAAATGCCGTCTACCTAGACATCTGAGTTTTGTGTCTTCTCACTGGAAATAAATAAATACATAAATAAATAAGTTCAATTTTGATCGCTTGTCTCTGAACTTTTATATTGTTCTAAGATTAAATGGGAAGACTGGGATCATAGCCACAGATGCCATGTCATTCCTTGAAATAATAAATAAAAGAGCATCAATATATGTAATGAATTTATGTAGAGACAGACATATTGTGGCATAGGCATTGGTAAAGATCAAAATGCAAGACCCAAATCAACCATGAGCCAACTATGGCTTGGAGTTTTGCTTGCAGATGACAGTTAATATCAGTTCTCTTTCCTCCACCTCCTCTCCCTTGTCTTTTTTCTTCTCTTTCTTGACAAGGCACCTGAAATCATTTGAAAACATGTTAAAACTGTGTAGGGGTTTTTTGTTTTTGTTTTTGTTTTTTTGCTACAGAAACCATTGCTTTATGAACTGCTTTTGCCAACACACAGGAGTGCAAAAGGCTCCTTGAGACATAGGCCCTGGTGAGGGCTGGGGTCAGGGAACCGCCATGAGTGAGGAGGACAGGATAGGACTAAGAGCTGTGTAGAGTGGCAACTCAGTCATGCAGGGCAGGGTGGACACTGGCCACACCAAGGCGGCTTGTAGTCCATTGTTCCTTACGGGTGGAGAACATGGACAATGTATAAGCAGGAGAAAAGGGTCTCTGCATTAATAAACAAATATATTTTTTCTGCAAAGGACTCTTTCTAATACAAGAAAATAAGTATTGCAACATAAGCAACAAATAATTTAAAATTGCTCTTTTCAATATATTTTTATTATTTCTCATATATTAAAAAACTAAATTTGTAATAATTAAGAAATATAGTTCAAGACATGAAGTGAGAAGCAAGTGTCTGTGGAGTAAACCTCTTCTAGATGAAATCCTGCTAATTTAGGTTCAATTAAAGGAATGTCTGGTCTGTTCTAACTCATCAGTACTTCTATTCTATCTCCACTTTATATTAGAGTAAGCAATACTAAACAGTTGCTATGCTTTTGATGGCATGCATTAATACACTAGCTGGTTATCAACTGGTCCTCCTATCTGTCCATTCAAAGATATTTATCCCAAACCCATCTGTGACCTACTTGTGTCAGAAAAACGAGGCTCTTTTCACACACTATCTCATTTCTCAAAATTAGCTATGTAAAAGCTTTCTTTTACATAGACAACATTGTTGGTACATCTCCTATAACGCCCCCAACAGTCTGGGAAAACATAATAGTCTCCATTATTTGTGTTCCAAAACCTCTCAGTGGATGCCTGTATCCATGGATAATACCAAACCCTAATATACTATTTGTCTTATACATACATACCTATGATAAAGTTTAATTTATAAATTAAACCGACAGACACCTTTAGACACATGCAATTTCGAAGAACTGTCTTTCTCATAGTGACAATGCAAAGAAATCTTAATTATATTCACTGGATAGAAAGGTTAATTTTATTAATTTTTGAGCAGTATGAAACGTTTTTAAAGTACATATGATTTAAAGGACTTCGGCTTTAAATAATCTAATCTGAATCATTTGCATTTTAAGTGGATATAAATGTGCATATGTACTCTAAACATTTTTTGACAGCGGGGTAGGGGGGTGGGCAGGGAAGGTAGAAAATGGTCTATTAACCCAAATAAAATTTCTACGGTTGCCTTACAAGTAACACCTTCAGGGGTAGAATAAAAAAAGAGATTCCAAAATAGCTCTAAGTTGCAATTTAGAATGATTAGTAACTCAAGTTTTGCAGATAGATGATTAATTGCTTGGGCAATTTTATATATTTTTTTGAGAATTATAGAGAATTCCTAAAACTTATTTTTACCTTGTTTTACTTGAAAGCTTTAAATTTATCAAGAAATAGTTTGCTATTTAAGTGTGTGAAATTACTCTGTCAAAAAGAAAATTATTGGGGGAAAATGTAGTATTTGTCAAAATACTCTCTCCCTTTCAGTAGAGCCACACCCCAGTGGAACAATTGCACTTGCTGCTCCATTGACATCTAGGTTGGGCCTGTGACTTGCTTTGGTCATGGTATATAAATGGACATGGCCTATTTCTCCCCTGAGCAGCAGTGTTAGGATACATCATATGGTATGTCTTGCTCTCTTTCCTTCCACTACAAGACTGGCATATCCAAGAATGAAGTGGGCATCGAAACCAGTGACAGCCAACCCACAGCAGACATACTACATGAGTATTGATCACTAGTGAACAGCTTGATTGGGTTTTACAAGGGGAAGACACATACACAGAGTCTATGAAGAGTGAGGAAGAGAGTATTACCAACGTGCCTGAAATCCACCTCCTGTCTCTTTCCTGCTACTACTTCTTCCCAAAGATAAATATTTTTCTGACTTCTATTTCCATGTATAAATTTTCCATGTATGTATCCTTTTAGATATGACTTCCTTAATTCAATATTGTGTTTTTGATATTTATTCATATTGTCTTGAGTAGCAATAGTTCATTCTCATTGCTATATAATATTCTAGTGTATAAAAAGAACTGTTTTTTACCTACTCTAATTTTGTGGAATAATAAAGTTGTTAGAAATTAAGGACTATTAAAAATAGTGTTACCGTAAACATCTATACGTAGCCTTTAATACACCTTTCTACTGGGTCCATCCTTAGAAATTGACATGCTGAATTATATATTACATCTATACGTAGCCTTTAATACACATTTCTACTGGGTCCATCCTTAGAAATTGACATGCTAAATTGTATATTCCACTTTAATAGCTACTGACAAGAGCTTTCCAAGGTAATTACATTAATGTTACTTTAGACAGCAAAGTATGAGAGCTGTTGTTCTTTCATATTTTTGCAATCACTTAGCTGTCTTTTGTCACTGTCCCATTTGGATGGTTGCATGATGGTATTTTATGTGAATGCTACTCGTAAGTTCTGATGTTTAAGGAAGTTGCTCACATTTTAATATGTGTATTGGCTATTTGTGTATTTCCTTTGATGACATGTCTATTCAAATCGTTTGTTCATATTTTACTTGGATTTCCCTTAATGTCTTTTCTTATTGATTGATAGAACTTCACTATATATTATGGAGTCAAGGGCTTTGTCAAAGACACATAGTTTTTATATATTCCTCTATGCTCTGGCTTGCCTTACTTTTCCACTCTCTTGATTCTGTTTTTTCGATTAACAAAAATTCTTAATTTTAAGTAGTCTAATTCATCACTATTTTCTCCATGGTTATTGCTTATTTTGTACCTAACAAATGGTTATAAAAATATTATCATGTTCTATGTTCTAGAAACTTTATTATTTTACCATTTATATTTAGATCTATACTTTATCTAAAATTGACTTTGTATGTGACAAGTGGTATGATTTCCTTTTTTATTGAGATGATCTCATGATTTTTCTGCTTTATTTAGGACAAAGAAGAGAATGTGATAACTTTCACATTTAAACCAATCTTGCATTATTGCTATAAATTATAGTTACGTATCCCTTACATGTAGGGATACTTTCCAAGACCCTCAGTGGATGCCTAAAACAGCAGATCAAATCTTTTATATCTATGTTTTTTCCTATATATATATATATATTCATCACTATTTTTCTATATATATAATATATATATGAATTTTACTCATAACACTATTTTTCTATATATATATATGAATGTTACTCATAAGTAACATTTTCATATATATATATACTTATGATAAAATTTTTTTGCATTAGGCATAGTTAAAGATTAACAACAATAAAAATAATAAAATAAAATAATTATAATAATATACTGTAATAAAATTTATGTGATTGTGGTTTCTTTTTCTTTTTCTCTCAAAATATGTTATTAACTCAAAAACGTCCACCTTTTTACTTAAAGAAAGTATTATAGCTTTACTTTGTCATATCTAATACGTCAGCATTACTACTCTTACACTTTGGAGCCATGATTAAGTAAACAAGGGTGACTTGAACGCAAGCACTGCAATACTACAACAGTTATTCTGATAACTGAGACAGCTACTAAGTGACTGATGGGGGACAGAGTATACTGCGTGGACACACTGGACAAAAGGATGATTCACATGTGGGTGAGATTGAGCAATATGGTTTAATATTTTATTACAGTACTCAGAACAATGGGCAATTTAAAACATGAATTGTTTATTTCTTTAATTTTCTATTTAATATTTTTGCACTAAGGCTGACCATGGGTAACTGAAACTGTGGAAAGTGATACAGCAAATAAAGGAAATTACCATACCTAAGTTTTAATGTTTTATTATATATATATTGCATTAGATTTTTTAATTTATTATAGGGGCAGTTTTTCTAATATTTTGTTTAGTGCTTTTGTATCTGTATTCATGAGAGAGATTGATTTGGAAATTTTTCCATGGTTATAACCTCATGAGATTCTCATATTGAGATATTTTTGGTCTGCAAAATGAGCTGGAAAATGTTTTCCCTTTTTCTCTTCTCTAGAGAAGTGAAAATAAGTTTGATGTTACTTTTTCAAATGTCTCAAGAGAAAAACTGATTCTAACTGTTGGGATCACATTTATGTGCTTTCATTTTGTTTCAAGTTCTAGCTATCTTGATAGCTCTGTGATGCTTTCAAGCAGACATGGTTTGCATTTTAGACAGCATTTATTTTTGTTCTTGGTAGAAGATTGGTGTGCTACAAGTTAATCTATTATAACAAAAAGCATGAATATGCTACTTATTTAAGATTTTACATTTCATTTATACACAAAACCTCTTCAAAAAAATTGAAAAATCTCCTCCCCCTGCCAAAATTCAATTTTTTCCATTGTGCACATTACCAGAGCTATTTTCTCAATTTCATTCTCTAAATTTTACTCTAAACCACACAAATAATGGTGTTAAGATAAAAATAAAAGAGAGAGATTGGATTCTGGTCAAGATAGCATAGGAGGTAGATGCTGTGCTCACCCTCTCTCACAACCACATCAAAATTACAACAAAACTGCAGAACAGTCATCACTGGGAGTCTCCTGAGTTCTGGCAGAGGTGAAGTCCTACAACTTGGGACGTACATAAGAGGTCACCTCTATACTGGTAGGAGTGGCAGAGAAGCAGAATGGGCTGGTCCCACACCATATGTGGAAGTCTAGAACTGGGGGAATTATCTTAGCTGCAGAACCCCCTGGCCCCACACTGGATTCCCCAGACAGGAGTCCAGTGCTGGGAAGAGAAGTCCCTACAATTTCTGGTTGTGAAAACCAGCAGAGATTGTGACTGAGTGAGAAAGAAGGCTGTGAGAGTCACAGACATTACACTTAAAGGACTCACACACGGACTTACTAGGTGATAGACTCACTTACTCTAAGCAACAGCACAGGGGCAGTAGCTCAAAAGATGTTGGGGACATATGGGGAATAATTGAGTTATCTAGCTTCAAGGCGAAGGCTGGCGGGGAGACTTTCTCCTGGACAGAAATATTGGTAATATCCATCGTTCCTTTGTTGAGCCTTCCCCCTTCCCAGCCTGTGCATGCAGGCAGCCACTATATCTAAATTGCATCAACCTCATTAACACAGGTCCCCTTGCTCAGGTGATTTCCTGAAACCTTGCCTCTCCCAACTTGTGAACTCACCCAAGCTGCTTCCAGTGGCTTTTCTATAAAATTGGCTTATCTTAGTTCATGATGCAAACTTTCCTAAAATCTCTCAAAAGCTCACAAAACCCATAGAAGTAGCATCTGGCCTCAGCATGCCCCATATCTTTTGATGACAAGCCCAAGCCTGACATTAGCAGCAGCCAGCCTTCCTTCCTGACTTGGTCTTTTGAGGCACCTATAAGCCCAACACAAGTGGCAGCTATCTGTGGATTGCATGGTGACTTCTATGAGGTAGTCCTGGAAGTGCACAGGCTACAGCTGAACTTGGCCTGCAGCTGGGCCCCTGGCAGGAGGCCCTTGGTCTGGCACACCCGGTGGCCTGCTTCAACCTGTGCTGGAGCCAGAGCACCATCCAGGGCTCTATCTGAGAAGAACACACTTGAAGGGCAGACAGAGCAGGAACCAGATCCCTGTTAAAGTAAATCCTGCTCTCTAGGGTCAGCCCCTCATCAACCAATAATCACAATCAATCAGTTCTCTCATCAGTGTGCAAACAGCAACCAAGGCTCAACTATATTGGGAGAGCACACACAACCCACACACTGAACACACCTTTAGCACCTGGCTCAGGTGACCAGGGAAGATTGAGCCACTGGGCCACCATAGGACACCTACTACATAAGGCCACTTTACTAAGACTGGGAGACTTAGGAGCCCTACCTAATATATAGAAGTAAACACTGAGAGACAACCATAATGTGGAGACAAAGAAATATGTCCCACATGAAAGAACAAAATAAAGTTCCAGAAAAAGAACTAAACAAAATGAAGACAAGCAATCTACCAGATGCAAGGTTCAAAACACTGGTTGTAAGGATGCTCAATGAACTTAGAGAAAGAGTAGATGAACTCAGTGAGAACTTTAAGAAAGAGATAGAAAACATAAAAATGGAGATAGAAAACATAAAACAGAACCATTCACAAATGAAGACTACAATATCTAAGATGAAAAATACATTAGAGAGAATCAATAGATTGAATGAAGTGGAGGATCAAATCAGTGATTTAGAAAATGGGATAGTGGAGGACACCCAATCGGGGCAACAACAAGAAAGAAAGAATCCCCTCCGCCCAAAAGGATAGTTTGAGAGGCCTCAGGGACAACATCAAGCATAATAACATTCGCATCATAGGGGTACCAGGTGGAGAAGAGAGAAAGCAAGAAATTGAAAACATATTTGAGAAAATAATGACAGAAAACTTTCCTAACCTGGTGAAGAAAATAGATATACAACTCTAGGAAGCTCAGAGAGTCCTAAACAAAATGAACTCAAACAGGCCCACATCAAACACATCAAAATTAAAATGTCAAAGATTAAAGACAAAGAGAGAATCTTAAAAACAGCAAGGAAAAAAAAAAAACAATTAGTTACCTACAAGGAAACTCCCATAAGACTATCAGCTAATTTCTCAACAGAAATTGCAGACAAAAAGGTAATGGCACAAAATATTCAAAGTGATGAAAAGCAAGAACCTACAACGAAGCCATCATTTAGAATCGAAGAACAGATAAAGAGTTTCTCAGACAAAAAAAAGCATCATCGACAAACCAGAATTACACCCCCCACAAAAAAGTTAAAAGAACTGCTTTAAGAAGAAGAAAAGGTTAAAAAATATATAAATAATAAAATGGCAATAGCTACATATCTATCAACAATACTTCAAATGAAAAATAATTAAATGCTCCAATTGAAAGATAGGGTGGCTGAATGAATAAGAAAACAAAATTCCTACATATGCTGTCTACAAGAGACTCACTGCAGATTGAAAGACACACACACAGACTGAAAGAAAAGGGATGGAAAAAAGGCGCTTCATAAAAATGGCAACAAACAAATAAAAAAGCTATGGTAGTAATACTTACACCACACAAAATAGGCTTTAAAACAAAGGCTATAACAAATGACAAAGAAGGACCCAATAATCTCACTTCTGGTATTTATCTGAAGAGACTCAAAATACTACTTTGAAAGGACATATGTATCCATGTTTATTGCAGCATTATTTATAGCAGCCAAGATATGGAGACAACCTGGGTGTTTATCACTAAATAAATAGATAAAGAAGGGATGGTACATGTATGCAATGGAGTATCACTCAGCCAGAAAAACAAACAAACAAACAAACAAACAAACAAATAGATAGATAGATAAATAAATAAATAAATGAAATCTTTACATCTCCAACAATATGAATGGACCAAGAGTGTATTGTGCTGAGTGGAGCGAGTCATGTAGAGAAAGACAAATGCCATATGATTTTACATACATGTTAAATCTAAAGAACAAAATAAACAAAGAAAGCGGAATTCATAGATGCAGAGAACATTTTGAGGGTTACTGATGGTAGGGGAATTGGGGAGGTTGGTGAAAAAGAGGTAAGGGATTAAGAAGTACAAATTGGTAGTTATGAAATAATCATGGAGATGTAAAGTATAGAATAAAGAATATAGTTAATCATATTGTAATAACTATGCATAGTGTCGAAGGTACTAGATTTATCGGGGTGATCACTTTGTAAGTTATATAAATGTCTAATTACTATGTTGTACACCTGAACCTAATGTAACATTGTATGCCAACTGTAATTGAAAAATAAAAATAATATTAAGAAAAAAGCAGAAAAAAGATAAAAGCAGATTGGTTGTGTGAAAAATCAGGTAGCAATGAAATCTAGAAGTCATTAGAAAATGAATAGTAATAAAAATAAATGCTTTGTAATAAGATAAAGGTGTTGACAGCAGCTTCGAAGTACTCTGTGCCCTCCATCAAAATAAGAAAAAGAAAAAAAATCTTTCATAAATTTTGACCAATGCTTCAATAGGCAAAGAAACCAGATCATTATCTTAGGTTGATAATTAAAGATTGTGTCCATTTGGTGCTCTGGAGAAAAAAAAGCCTCCAAAGAGATAATATCTCCTTTACTATGGAGACAAGATTTTCCTCGGTTTAAATTCCAGCTCTACTTTCTGATATTTGTGAACTTAAAATGCCATTGACTTCTATGCACAGTGCTTCATTATGTATAAATAGGCTTGTCTCCCACGATCCATTTCCTCATAATTGCCTGAGGATTTTAATTAATGGTACTCATCATGCCACTCCCTATTCTTGAAATCTTCCAGTGGATTTTTATCACCTTTGGATTAGAATACAAACAATTTACCTTGGCAATAGATGCCTTACCTGAGCCCATAAAGCGTATTCTTAATCCCAGGACTCTTACCTCAGTAGTCTTTCATCATTCCCATGGCCCCATTCTTTGCTTGTGCTGATCTTTCTGCTGGGAACATTCTCTCTCCAGATTTTCACACAGGGCTAGACATCCTATTACTCAAGTATATACTAAAGTGTCCTCTCCTCAGAATTGCTTGCTCAAAGCACTCGATAAAAAGTGACTCTTCTCATAACCTCATTCTAACACAATGCTCTGTGTTATTGTTTTGTATTATTTATTGCTTTTTGAAATCATCTTATTTATTTAGTAGTTTATTTCCTTCCTCCTAACTCCCACATATAAGCTCTATAATACTGAAAACTTTTCTGTTTCTTTCTCAGTTAAATCTCCAGTACCTAGAACAATGTTTGTTAAAGCACCAAGAAGGGAGTTGATGAATGAATGAATGAATAAATAAATGAATAAATGAAGTCTTACAAAGATTGAGTAAATTAGTAATTCAATCCCTGGCTAAATAGCAGGCACTCAATTAGTAATTATTTTCTTCTTCTTTCTTTCTTATCTCAAATCCTCCTCTTGCAAAGACCCCAAATCTGTGACTGCTATCCCATATACAAAATACCAGCCATACCTCATGAATTTTTTTCTCAGTTGTAGATAGAGATTACTCCTCTAAGTGGCCAACCTGTCAACTCAAACTTGAGTTTATCACCTATTGTTCATTTTCATGATTGATTAGGAAAGAGTCTGTCATCTGTGTTATTCAAAGTGACTTGCCTGGATGTAAATATTGTTTTAATCTGAGTCTCAACAACTCCATTACATTTATGGCCAATAATCCCTAGTCAAAGGACTGAAGAATGGCTATTTCCATGCAGGCTAGTGAAGGGGAGCTCATTCAGCTATGGAAGGCACTCAGACATATCAGTTAATTTTTCAGGGAGCTAGCATGACCCAAGGCAGCCACCAGTGGCTTTGTTGCCATCACTGTTGTGATGGGCAGTGCCTTGTGGAGCAGGTAAGAACCAGGCAATGAATCTGGTTCTTCATTCATAGGTAAAGTAAGATGAGTCCCTTAGGGATTTAGGACACTTATGTATGCCAAGAATAATATAAAAATAAGAGAACTGAGTGTGTATGTTGTGGGGTGAAGGGGACAGTCACTATTGATAATTAAGAATGGAGAGAGGATCAAAAGTGGGTTGTTGTAGAAAGAGAGATCAGTGAGAGATGTTAGTACTTCAGAGGCAGGTTTTTGTGACGTATATGAGCTTTGAAGAGGGACATATCCAGGATCAACCACTTATTAGCAATATGATTTGGACATGTTATGAAATAAGAGATAATGCATGCAAAGCTCTTAGTACTATTTAAAATACATAGTGGGCATTTAATACATGAGATCTATTGTTATTCACACCAATTCCACCTTCTTTACAATTGCGTATATAGGAGTTCGCAAATGAGTCATTTATAAAAGCAAATATCTTTTTTTTTTTTTGTCTCGAATTATTGGATGATTTCATCAACTTGCTGCGAATAAGCCTGGTTACATTGACAGGGATGAGAATAGGTTTCGACAGGAGAATGTCAGTTTACTATGGTGAACTATTGGCTTCCTGTGCTATTCATGGGCACCTGATTCACTTTTACCTCACACATCTAATGGCATTAGAAGAACTGAATGGAGCTCAAATATGGATTAGAACTCCACCAGGCATTATTGATACTCTGTCTTCACTGACATGTTCAGCCTTGTTAAAATCCTTATTTAGTAGGAGCAGATTATTTTATCATAACAAAAAATGCCGATGGTAACATGGGTGATGATGGCTTTGAATAAATCAAACACTGTGTGACATACAAAAACCTTCATATGCAGAATCTGTATATGTACTTATACATCCATGTTTATAGCTACTTATATGTTTATATATATATGTTTATGTTTATAATCATATTATCCTTAAACTGTGTTTGTGTGTGTGTGGTCGAAAGATAGATGATAGATAGATAGATAGATAGATAGATAGATAGATAGATAGATAGATGATAGATATGGATATTTCAGGCATATCTGAAAAATTATCTCTAAAATGCAGTAGAAAATACTATCCTTCAGTGTCTATGATGTACAAAAATGAGCACAAGTCTTAAAAAACAAGGGCTAAAATTTGAGTTCTTTCACTGCTTTGATTCTTAGGTTCCTCATCTGGTGCTTAAACTTTTTCAATCTCTTATACAAATCTAAATCACGAGATTACTTTGAAATGGAAACAAAATGACCAATCAAAACAATACACCTGGCACATAATAGACACTTGATGAATGATATCTATTCTTCCCTCCTTCCTTTCCTTCCTTCTTTCCTTCCTTCCTTCCTTCCTTCCTTCCTTTAGGAAAAAGCCACTCTAACTGTAAATTATATCATTAACATTGAAAATGTGTATACAATGTGGTAATTGCCCTTTAGGGCCGATGTACCCTTTAAAAAGAAACTAATGGATATCTAGATGTTAAGAGAATGAAAGGTAGACTTGAGAGCTCAAGTAACTATCTTGCAATTTATCATGAGGTTTATCCATATATTTATCCAGGTCCTCTGAAAAGCGGGTGCCAAGATGAAACCAAATAGACAAGAAATGAATTAGGGGAAATACTTGAGATAAGATGGACAATATATTGGGAGAACCTGAGAGAAGTGACAACCATACAAGTCTGATTCATATTCAAGGAGAAACAAAGAAAGGAAGAAAGAAAGCAAGAAGAGAGGGAGGGTGGGGGGGAGAGAAAACAGGTTCAGTGGAAGGAAGGAAAGAAAGTCGAGTAGAAGCAACTTAGAGTAAGTTACAGTTCTAATAAAAGTTAGGGAAGGCAACTGGGGTGTTCTTGAGCCAAAGCCACCATCAGAGGAGTTCAACGTTTCCCAAGAATGGGAAAATGGGGAAAACAGCCTCAGTGCAAAGACTGTGATGGATTGCACAGCATAGAAGCCAATTCCCTGCAATAAGGGATCTGAGAAAGAGATTCTCATGTAGCCACAGGTAGGAGAGAAAGAAGCAAGAGGTGTGCAGTTATTATGATGGAAACACTTTGATATACGATTGACCCTTGAACAATGCAGAGGTCAGGAGTGCTGATACCTCTACACAATTGAAAATTCGCATCTAACTTTTGACTCCCCAAAACTTAACTACAGTTAGGTCTTCATATCCATGGATTTCCCATCTGCAGATTCAGCCAACTACAGATCAAAAGCAGTATTTTAGATCATCAGTTGAGAAATAGAGAATGCTGAGGGCTGACTGTACTAATAGCCTACTGTTGACAGAAAGACTTATGATACATAAACAGGTGACTAACACACTTTTTATATGTTATATGTACTATATATGGTATTATTACAAGAAAGTAAGTTAGTGAAAAGAAAATGTTATTAAGAAAGTTATCAGGAATAGAAAATACATTTACTGTATATACTGAAAAAAATCTGCATATAGGTGGACCTATGCAGTTCAAACTCTTGTCATTCAAGCATCAACGGTGCATAGTCAAACTCTTCAGCTCCTAAGTAACTCTTCTAATTGATGATGCAGTATCACTAAGTATACATGGTTTCTGAATTCTGTGTAAACATATCTTAATTTATGGAGTTGTTGTTAAGGTCCTGGACTAGAATTAGAAGTATAAAGTACTTCTACCATTAAGTATAGTGGGATTTAAATAGATATAGTTCAGTGTTGTGGATAGAATGAGAGAGTTTGGAGTTAGAAAAATGGATTTGAATCTTAGCTCTACTATTTGATTTGTGACCCTGGGAAAGTGACAGCATGCCTGAGTTTCTGGGCATCATGGTATCTACTTTGATGGAAATTTAAAGAATTAAATTAGGATTAAATATCAAGAAATTAGTATTTATTAATAGTTTGGTTTATGCCAGATATTGTTCAAGTTCTTCACACTTATTAATTTATCAACTCTTCCTACCAAACATATAAAATAAATTATGTTGTTTTTCTTCTTCTTAACTATATTTTTAAAAATATTTTAACACATTTAACAGATGAGGAAACAGACTTCGAGAAGTTGATCCTAATTCTTGCAGAGACAGGATTAAATGCAGGCCGTCTGACCAGGGCCCTCCTCCTAACCACTGCTCATGCTGCTGTGCCTCACAAATACACTTTGTCCAATAAAATGCCCTAATGTCTGTTACAGCGTGATCCTAACTTCACAATGGAATCAAGGAGATGCAATGGATATCTTCAGAGGAGAAGCTCATTTTAACTGTGTAATGTATGTTTTCACCCAGAGTCTGTTTGGAAACTTGATTTAGATCAATGTAACATCCTGTATCTTCTATAACTCCCCAAATCAAATGCTAGGTTTTAACAAGTTTTTCAAATCATTATCAGATGACCATGAATCACTCTATTATGAGATTATATTATTCAAATCTCATAAAAAATATCCATTCTATGTTAATCTTATTAAAGTATCTCTTATGATTCATACCAAACTTAAATATTTCAGGCAGCTCAGGGGCTTACTGCAGTTATTTGGGTAGCAGAGACACCTCAAAATTGCACCACACAGGCAGTTTCCTACTTGATGACACATTCAACCCCCTACCCCTACTGTACCAGTGGATATTTCAGACCCTAAAGTCTAAACTAAGGCATCAAGACCTGACACAATGAAGGGAGAAATGGTTAGTAAGGACTTCAGCTCCCAACCGTAAAGTTCAGATTTTTTCCTGTGTCTCTGGAGGTTTATATTTCCTGTCATCTCTTCTAAGGTGAGAAGAAAGAGATGAAGAGTTCCAAGTTGATTTAGACACTGTGGACTGCTCCAAAGATGGAGACAGACTATCAGTGGCTATATAGTCCCAGAAGAGTGTAATAAGTGTGGGGCAGTGGCCAAGGAAGGGATAGGCATTCCAGTTGTCACCCTAAACATAAATTCCTCTGAGTCTGACACTTGAAGTTTATTGTACACTTTTAGAAGCACTGGGCAATAACTGGTGTTTTTGCAGCTGTCTCTTTGTAGCAGTGAATAGGGATAGGTCACAGGCACAGCAGAGTCATCTTTGAGTTCCCTACTCCTTGGTGGATTATTTGAAGAATTATTTGTCTCATGGAACTCCCTAGAGCCCAAGAAGCTGTCAGTCTATCAAAGCAAGGGAAAGA
>NW_006442484.1:9134202-9188345 GCF_000325575.1 Pteropus alecto
AGAATTAGTAACACCCTCTTTTTTTCATGGTATAGTAACCTGCCCTATAAATCCACCCAGTCCTGTTGTTAATCTTTAGACTATGTGGGAAGCAACTGCTGTTATTGGTATTTCATGGAGAAAGTATACTTTATTATTTCAGAAGTCATAAAATAACCTCTCTAGATAGAAGTGGGGCTAATTTTCCAACGCCATTTGGGTGGATGAACTTGGCCGGATGCCCTTTGCCCCGTGACTGGTTTAGAAAGTAGAGCAGTCATCCAAAGGAGCAAGCATAATTCTAAATGCTTGGAGCTTAAAATGCACCATCATAAAGAAAAATATGTGTTAGGGGTCTACAGAAGTAAGCTTACATATATAAGGCAGATTTTCCCAAATGGGATCCATAAAGCTGGCATTTTGCAGGACTTTTGGATAAACATCAACAACAAAAAGTGTTCCAAGGTCAGAGTTTAGGGACTTATATTGAACAGATAGGAACCAATTACTGTAAAATTTCTGGGGCCTATTGTGAATCTCTAGGTGATACATGATATTTCCTAAATGGCGTATTTGCCTGTGTATTATTCAGGAAAACATCTCGAGGTATGGTTTTCTTGCTAATCTGAAATTAGTGATAGTTTTGTGACTTCTGTGGTTATTTGAGTCTTAACAGAGCAAACTATCTGCAAATGACTTCTCATCAGATGTCGTTTTCCAACATCTAAGTCAGACTCTTCCTACCTCTGATTCATGGGTAAACAAAGTTTCCAGTTTGCAGCAAAAGAACCATTTTGCCCAAAGTCAAGACGATTTAATTATCTAGTAACAACTCAGCAGAGTAAGTCAAACGTCCACTTACTGTTCAGCATAAGTATTGTATGCTTTCCTGTTACAGGAATTTACTTTTCTGTATTATCCCAGGCATTTGGAGCCACATCCCTAACCATCTTTCAATAAGTGACTTTTCTGGATATAAAATAAAATGTCTTTAATCATAAGAAAGGAGTAAAAAGGCAGAAAAAGCAAGACAGTCTGGCCATATGGATGCGTTGGTCTACATGATTATTCATAAGACGACTCAAATAAACAGATGCCATGGATAGTAATTAAACCCTTCTTATGTTCTCGCTAGAATCGCTAGAATGTAAAAACAGTGTTTCTTTTGATGACAAAGGATCTGTGTCACATATTCAAGGGTAATCACAGAAAAGATAAATAATAACCCTGTTAATCATCAGAGAAAAAGAACATTTTTGGCAGCAACATTTTCTCAAGGTGATCATGTTTTCTATACACACAAGAGCCAACTCACCTTATGAAACACT
Source organism: Pteropus alecto (assembly GCF_000325575.1). NCBI lineage: Eukaryota > Metazoa > Chordata > Mammalia > Chiroptera > Pteropodidae > Pteropus > Pteropus alecto. The sequence continues at coordinate 9,135,510 of NW_006442484.1, forward strand.
TGTCAGACCTCAAACGGTTCATCCACATGTGTGTTCTCAGGCTTCTAGAAATTATCTGGTATGTCTCTTTGGTCTGAAAAACTTTTTTTGTCCCTTCAGATAGTTCCACCATTTAAAAAATAAGGTTATATCTGCCCCCAAGGGGTGCTCAGTCTGTGCTCTGAAAGCTTTTTGAACTTGTCAAGGCTGACCTTTGCTGGAGAGAATGGTGTGTTTTGCCTGAACTGATTATATAGAAAAGTTGATAGCCTCTATATGCCTTATAGCAAGTCTGCACTGCTTTGTTTCTTTCTCATTTCCTGAGAAAGGCAGATCACAAGAGTTGGATTTGCTGCCTGGGACACCGTGATGGACAATCTTTTCAGATAACTGTGCAAACAGCTCTTTCTATTTGGCCTAGGGACAAACCAGTCATCACAGACAGTGTCTCTCCATTTGAGTGGCTTTGAGTAGCATCTTAGACAAAGGGAAAAGAGACAATGGTGACAGGATATGGGGAACCATTGAATTAATCTTCTTTCTTGGTCTTTCATGATTTTTAGGCCTCATTTTTAAAGTGTACTTTCCAGTTGATCTTTCATGAAGTTTAAGTAGAATTCATTTAACATAAACCAATTTTTTCGTAACCTACTAGGTCTTGCAGATACAGAAGTGGGCAAAACAAGACAACAACCCACACCCCATCCCTGGTTCTATCAAGAGGTACAGGTTGTTACTTTACAAATATTAGTTAAAGCTTATTGGGTGTTTACAATGAAGCAGATATCATTCTCAGAATATTACACCTGATCATAAATCTCACACCCACCTTGTGAGCTGAAACTATTGTTATCCTTATTTTACAGATGAGAAAAATAAGAAAATTTAGGGCCAAATTTCCCAAGATAATACATCTAGTAAGTAGGGGAACCTGAATTTAAACCCGTGAAATATGACTCCAAAACCTAGCACTCGATTAATATGCTTATTTCTCACCCCGAGTATCCCACCAACAGCAGTCAAACTTGGATGAAATCATGTAGAAGTACCTGATACTCCATCATTATAATTTTATTTTCTGAGTATGTTGCCCCTTACGTCCACTGTTCTTTTGCCTCTGACATAATCTTGAAAGAACATGCATTCTCCCTGGGGCTTCCTAAAGCAAGTTCGGAAACATCTTCTGGGGAGGTGCTATACACAACAGTAATTAAAATCACAGCAAATGAGATTTCAGTTCCTGCATCACCAAAATAAATGGTGTATCAGTTAGTCTGTTAGGGATGCCATAATAAAGTGCCACAGATTGGGTGGCTTAGACACAGAAATTAATTTTTCACAGTTCTGGAGGCTAGAATTCCAAACTCCAGTTGTTCAAATTTTATTTCTTCTGAGGCCTCTCTCCTTGGCTTGCAGGAGGCTGCCTTCTTGTTGTGCCCTCACGTGGTATTTCATCTGTACATGTGCCTCCCCGATTTGTCTTTGTGTGTCCAAATTTCTTCTTTTTTATAAAGACACCAGTAAAATTGTGTTAGGGCCAATCCTACTAGCCTCATTTTAACTTAATTACCTCTTTAAAGATCTTATCTCCAAATATAGTCAGATTCTGAAATATTGGAGTTAAAGACTTCAACACATGGATTTTGAAGGCATGCAATTCAGCCCATAGCAAGTAGTGTGCAAGTTACTTTATGGCTACTTCCCGTTTCCTAATCTATAAAATGAAGGTAAACATAGCACTTAATTTTTTGAGGATTCAATCACATAATCTGAGGATTCATTGAGATCATTTAATGTCTCTGCTTAAAATGTTGAACACAACAAACTTTGCGTGCTTTCTGTCCCCTTTATTTGACTGGGTGCCTCAGATTACCCATTAAATTTCAGCTCAAATATCTCCATAATGATTCCTTCATTGTGCTTCCAAAAACAGAAATTATTTTTTATTTACTTGTTTATTATCCGTTATTCCACTGGAATATAATATTTAGAGAAGGAACTTTGATTTGTCCAATTCCTTGATCTACCAAACTTCTTACTATGGAGCCTGACATGTGTACAGGTTGCACAATAAATATTTGTGAGGTGAATGCATGCAAAGCCTTTTCAAAAACGTACTTACAGTTTAGCTGTTTCTTTGTCTGTGGTCTTCCTCAGATCTGTTTGAAACCTTCCCCTTCTGCTAACTCCTGTTGACTGAATTTCCTGTTTCTGAGCAGCACTTGGGCTCTCTCACATTTAGACTGCTACGTTGATGGCTAAGATCCTCCTCTAAGAGGGCTTCCTCATCACAACCTCAGGCAGAAAGTATATGCTGCTCTGGTGCCCAGCAGTACCCCAGTAGTTCCAGTCCCACTCCTTCCCATCTGGTTTTCATCTGATTATTTTATATTGTTTAAAGTTAGATATAGTTGGAAATAGTACTCCAGTATGCTATTTCTTTCCTTAGCATAAAATAGTTTAGCAAGTCCTTTCCAACTAGTTAAGGGCAAATTTCAAGAGAGAAGATAGAACATAGATGGACATAGATATGGAGTCCATTAGGATAGAGGGAGTATAGGTAGAAAGTAGGAGAGCCCCAACTGACTTCTAGAAACTGAAAACTTCCCCTTAGCTTTCACTGGTTCTAAGAAAGCACATTAAAAATTGAAACATGTTTTTATCTTTCTCCCCAAGCATATTTGTTTCTATCTGGTCCCTGACTCAGTAAGGATGTCAGCACCTACTCAGTCTCTCAAAAGAGAAACCAGGGATCCTTCTGAGATGTTTCCTTTTCCTTACATGCTGTAACCACTTGTTTTCCAAGTTTCCGCTTTTCTGACTTCACTGTACTAATTAGATATGGATTTCTCATCTGAATTACATGAGTCTATTGATAGATCCAGCTATAAGGACCTTTTTACCTTGTGCCAATTCTTTATAAATTCTTTATAATTCCAAACTTGTATAAGATTTAAGACCCTACAGGGACTTCTGCTTCCCATCCTGTCCATTTTCTTATCTTCCATATTTTCTGTAACTCACCCTACACTCTCACCATGAGTAATATTTTTTAAAAAAACTTAATTTTAAATAATTTCAGATTTACCAAAAAGCTTCACAAAGAGTACAGAGAGTTCCCTTGTATCTCTCACCCAGTTCCCCCAATTGTTAATATCTTACATTACTAATGTAAAATTATCATAACTAAGGAACCAACATTGCTACATTACAGTTAACTAAACTCCACAATCTATTTTGAGTTCACTAATTTTAACTTAATGTCCCTTTTTCTCTTCCAAGATCCCATCTAAGACACCATATTACATTTAGTTGTCATGTTTTCTTAGCTTCCACTGAACAGTGATGCTTTTCTCTGACTTTCCTTGTTTTTAATGAACACGACAGTGTTGAAGAGCACTGGTGGTGTATTTTATATAATGACCATCAATTTGGATTTGTCTGATATTTTTCTCATGGTTAGGCTCAGGTTATAGATTTTGGGAGGAAGATCACAGATATAGGTGTCATTCTCATAACATCATATCAAGAGCATATGCCATAAATATGGCTTATAGGAGATGATGTAAAACTTGACAATCTGGCCAAGATAGTGTTTAACCGGGTTTTTCCACTATAAAAAAATCTTTCCCACCTACTCATTTATTTACTTCCTTAAATTATTTATTTATATTAGTATCAATTAGATATTTATTTAACATTTAGGTTATAATTCAATGCTACTTTATTTTAACCCTCAAATTGTTCCAGGTTTGGCTACTGGAAGCTCCTCTAGATTAGCTACCATGTCCTTGTATTTTCAGTCACTTCTTTACTTTCTAGCACTACAAGATGCTCTGGACGCACCTTGTATATTTCTGCTCCAACCCTAAAGCCCAAGTCCTAGTTTCTTTTCCTGTAAAGTGGCCACTGGACGTGCTCCTTTCTACCTCAAAGTCATTGCTTCTAGGCTTCTTCAGTGGACAGAACTAAGCAATATGTGTATAAGCAATATGTATACTAACCTGTCATACACATTTATCTATATTTATTTTTATATCTATCATTCTGTAACTATAATATGTATTTAAGCATGAGTGCATACTGATGTCACTGAGTCTAATCTTATTCCTTGTAATTCCTAGCTTTTTTTCCTTGCTTATCTGCAACTTCTATCTCCAACAGTGAGAAACATGGCTCCCACCATTCACCTTCCATTTTCTTATTTGTTTAACTCCAGTATATTTGCAAAGCAGTTTCAGAATTTTTAATGCATACTCCCGCAAGATGAAATGTTAATGACTAAAAATATAGTGTTTATATGAAGATCCATCATTGTCTCTTTAGTCTTACAATTTCCAAAGCACTGTTTTCAGAAATTACTTAGGTCAGAAACGTTTTGTTACCACCAGCTTCAGTGAGATCATGCCACAGATTCTTTTGTCACAGTCTGCATTCCATCCTGGTTGATTCCTTACTTCCTGGTTAATTTTTTGAAAATTTGTTTATATAGAGCTTCATTCTTTGTACTGTAAAGTTCTATGGTTTAAAAAGTGCATAGTGTCACATATCCACCACCATGGTATCCAGATTTTTTCGTTACTTTAAAGCTCTTCTGTATTCTCCCCTTCAAACCACTGACAACCATTGCTATATTTCTATCTCTAGAATTTTTATTTTTCCAGAGTGTCATATGAATTGAAACATACAATATACATTTTTTGTGATCTGATTTCTTTCATTCTCCCATGTTGTTGTGTGAATTAATAGCTTATTTCATTGTATTACTAAACAGTAATCCATTGTATGGCTGAGCATAGTCTGTTTGCCTATTGAAAGACATCTTGGTTTCTTCTAGTTTTGGGGGATTGTGAATAAAGCTACTATAAATATTTGGATGCAGGTTTTAAAATAAGTTGAGAAAATAACTAGGTTTGTGATTGCTAGATTGTATGGTAAGTTTATCTTTAACTACAAGTAATAATTTGAAGTTCTCTCCAAATGTCACATGTCTTCTCCTCATGCACATGCTTTTTCTTTTGCCTGGAATGCTCTGCCTATTTTCCTCTTTGTTTATACACTTCTTTTTTTTCTTTTGTTTTTGTTTTTCTTTTCTTTTGCTGAAACATCTCCTCAAGTGCTTCCCCTTGCAAAATGTTTCCTTCTGTCTTTGGATGAAGAGACTGTTATGTATGCTCTTTATATACCCTTTTATTTTGTCCATCGTACACCACTGTAATTTTTAATATATATTCTTATCTTTCTTTACAAATCTATAAATGCTTTCGGAGAAAATACCCTATCTTTCATTTCTATAACCTCAGTTTCTGGTATTAGCTCTGGTATGTATTGAGAGCTTGTCAATTGAGTGTTCAACCATGTTTCTTAAAAAATACTATAAATAAGCTTTATGTATTTCTCCATTTGATATTCCCAGGATCACCTGTCTTTGCAAAGGGTATAATTTGTTTGACTTTTATATTTTGCTCATAAATTAATCTATAATTGGTATTATTCTGACTTATTTTACTCTTCATTTTATATAATTTTTAGATGTATTTCATCCTTTTAAATGAAGAGAAATAGGCAAAGTCAATTTCCTGTTGGTTGGTCATGCTTTCAGATACACAAAGTTATGTTTCTAACACTGAATGCTTTCTTCTTTCTTCAAAAGTATAAGAAACAGAAATTTCTTGAGGTTTCTGATAGAGAAAGGTCAGGAGGGAGGTCTGACTCCTTCAAAATGCAGTATTAGTCATTTTTAGTCACTGACATCTATATTTATTAGAAGTTAGGGAGGAAGAGTAGAGAAGATACCTGCATAATTATTCGAAGGTAAGCAATATATTTATCTCTTTGAAAAGTGCTTATCTGTTCTATTAACATTATTAGAGTTACAGAAGGGCATCAAGGGAGAACTTAGGCCTTTGGTCATGCAAAAGCAAAAAAGGGCAAAAATGGAAGCAATAATATAATGTCTCTTCCTTCCTAGGTGAGTAAAAGAAATTATTTAAAATGCCTTAGGCAATCTTTGAACTCAAAAGTGTGTTTATGTCTTTAAAGTGCATATTCTGAAAGAAGCTAAGACTTTTTTTTATATCATTTATACACACAGATTATTTTTGCTGAGCTAGGGAGAAAATGATATTACTGAAGACAGATAGTTAGCAGTGATCTGAGCTTGTCCATGTTGGTGCCGGTAGTGATTATCTCAGCACCTCTCAGTCATTCTTGTCATGAAAAATAAAGGAAGCTGGAAGGATGTGTAAGGGGAAGAGGACAGAAATATGTCTAAAAAGTTTGTTTTCAAGAAGCCACCAGCCCCAACCCCACACCAATTGATTCCTATCATCACACACACAGACATATGGGGTAAAATCAAGTCTCTGGAGAAAAGAAAAACTATATTACTTTGTAATTAATGTCAAGGACTTCTCTCTTAATGTAATCATGAGACTTGGCAAAGTGAGAAGAAATGCTAAGAGATAATCCTTCAGTATGGAGAAAAGGTCCGCTAGAGCCATCGGAGGAGCAGGAAAAGAAATGTCCAGTGGTACAAGAGAGTGCAGGTTCTAGGTCTACACTGACCTTGTCTGTATTCTGGATACTATCGGGTTGCTTTAGTTTAATCATTTGTAACTTGAAGAAGATAAAAATAAAGCATACTTTATTTTTATCTTCTTCAAGTTACAAATGATTAAACTAAAGAGCTACTATGAGGAATGAATCAGTTATTCCATTAAGAAAAAAAGAAAAGTTTGTCTGGCACATCTCAGACCCTCAATGTTAGTTATTCTCATTCTGTCTCCAACTTATTCCCACGGAGATGCCTCAGAACAGCAAATTGAACACTTGAGACAAAGGCAGGATCCATACTGTTCTGTGTTAATAGAATCTTCAGGCTTTTGTTTCAAAGAAGCACCATAAAAAGGGAAGAGCTTTCTCTCAATATGGAGTAAAAGCAGAGACAGAAATATATACATATACATATATATATATATATATATATGTGTGTGTGTGTGTATTAAGAAAGGAATTAGGATCAGTAAACCCTGAAGCATCACAGAGAAGAATTGTTAGGAGTCCCTGACAATTGCAGCAGGCTCATGTTAATTGCTTTTATTTCCCGTTTCTCTGCTGTCAGGCTTTAAACCAAATGGTCTGTGCACTCACTTATCTTTAGGGTCAGCACAAAAGATGGAGAGTTTGTTTGCTGCTCTGCAACCGAGATTTTGTAGATACAAAAATTAAGGAAGATAGGAGATGTTCCTGAAGGGAGAAGGAATCAGGCTGAGAATCTGCATCTTCTTCCTGAAAATATGAAGTGATTTGGAGGCTTTGTGTTAAAATGCCTGTAGAATTGGCTCCTTAACCTAAATCATCCTTTTGTTTTTAGGTAAGAGAGAGAGAAACACAAATGGTGAGGAGCAAGTTATTTTAGGGCATTGACATCAACAAAATTAGCTAGTTAGTTTTCCTTCTGCCCATTTCTTCCTGTCTCTTCTGGTATGATAGGAATAAGTGTCACTCTTCAGACAGAGATGAATAAGCAGAAAGATTCAAGGGTTACCACATTTTGACACAAACTGTACTCCACATTGATAAAATGATCTGATCTGCATTGTGCTGAATCTAATATCCTCAATCAATTATTGATGGCTGGTGGGGAGTGATAAATGGCCTGCCAGCCAGAAAATCACACTGCTTCAGTTCAGCATGGAAATGGATGATAGGATTTTCAATATACACAATGAGACCTTTCCGCTGATATTCAATATTTCTGAGTTTCATTCTAAGGCTACAGGGGCTTTCAATTTACAATCTAGGTGTGTTCATGAAGCTAAAACATTAAAATTTGACAACTAAAAGGAAAATCACTTACACCTAATAGTGTTTTTCTTCTTCAATTTTTTGAAAGCAATTAATTATGACACGAACTAAAGCATATCTAGAAGACAGAATAAGATGGACAGAGAGAATGTAAGTTTCTATTCTGTTAATTCCTTGCTGTGACACCTTGAGCTGATTTAATTTCTCTGTATCTCAGTTGCTTTATCTGTAAAATGAGGATATAATTTACTAAAAAAAAAAATTAGGGAGCTCAGCATAATCTAGTAAAAAATGGGACTGAACAGGTAATTGTTTTCATTCTATTGCTACTGGTGGGCCTTTTCCTCTTATTAATGGAGTAGTGATTCAAAAATTTGTCTGGCTATAAGAATTATGTGACACATTAGTAAAACAATAACAAAAATATATATATACGTAAAAAAAATTCCATAGTCCCAACACAAATCTCCTGAAGCAAAATTTCTAGGGAGAAGACTGGCAACTTGTACTGTAGCCATGAATTCAGGTGATTCTGATCTTCGGCTAAGTTTGGGGAAAATACTGATTTACAGAAACTTTGCCTCCCTGGGCCAGCATCCCTTTCTGCTGAAATTATTTTACTTTAGAAAATGGAGTGAGGACTTTCTGGTGCTTCTTACACATTGATTTTTTCATTATTTTTGCTCTAATTCTCATAATTGTGTATACCCAGGTGCGCCAGGCAGTTTTCTCTCTCCCTATAAGTAGCAAATATTAGAGGATTATCTTCAGAACTCACCATCCTCTTAGCTTCTTAGCCTGTACATGGAGATTTAGATGAGCGACATATAGGAAGAATGGAGATTCTGAGGTTTAAAACCTGAAAGGTATGGAAAATCCTAAAATATTCTGTAATCCAGCTTTGTGGTAACGAAGTCATTTAACTTTTGTACTTCTCCTCTTAAAGACTCAGAGATAAGACAAATGTATAAAAATAAATAAATTCCATGTAAGTATAACAATAAAAAATAAGTTGCAAATTTAGCAATATTTCTATATTTTCATAAACATCATGAAGTACAAATATTGTGATCTTGCAAGGCATTAAACAACTTTGAATACTTAAAAGAAATAACTTTTTCTTACTTATCCTGTGAGGTTTTTCTAGAAGTTAAGCCCCAGATAAGAAGCAGTTATCATTTTTAAGGCATAGGAATAAAATAATGCACTTATTCTAACTCTATTTCTCTTCTTATGGGAGATTTTTTACTCAATTCACAGTTCAAATGTCCTTTAAATTTAAAAGTACCCAGGTACTTGTACAATGTCCAGAATAAACTTTTTTAGTACAATTTGGTTGAATTCCACTTTGTTCTTTCTCCTTCTTGCAGTTCTTTACCCTTTCTCCTCAGTTTTTCACGCTTTCAGAAACAGGTGTAGGAGTCTAGGCAGATAGATGTGAAAATGGCTTGAGCTTCTTTCTTCCCTCCATTTGACTGAAATTCACAAAGACAAAATTCTATCTCCAAGAGATTGGCATTCAGGAGGCACCATTCCTCATCATGGGACAACCTGATGGGGTTGCCTAAGTTTTCCAGTACCTGTAGCCTCAAACTCCTTTCTGTGTGATGTGATGGGGCATTCCAGATGCAATACTGCAGAGGTCATGGAGAAGAATTTCTAGGAAAGAGATTGTATTGGAAATGGATTCAGTTCTATGATGCTATACAGTTTTAAGAATCAAGGAGTTAATGCCAATGACTTTGCAGTTACAGACAGCATCCAAAGTTTCAGAAGCCATTGAAGTAAAAAATAGACAAAACCCTCATATATTAAGAATTATTTTGTTATTCTCCTTTAAAATAACATGTAGAGAAATGTGAATCTTATAACTAAGTGTAAAAAGATAAAAAAAAAATTCAAAATTAAAAAAATTAGGATGCTAAATTTATTTCTATCTTTAATCATGCTATGTGAAATAAGCCAGACTGAAAAAGTTGAAAATCACATGATATCATTTATATGTGGGATATAAACCTAAAAGCAACAAATGAACAGAGCAAATAGAGACTCATGGACACAGACGATAGACTAGTGGTTACCAGAGGGTGCCAGGAGTGGAGGGGGCGGGGAGAGTAGATGGAGTAAAAGGGGTCAAATATGTGGTGACATTAAAAAATTAAAACAGAAATTATTTTTATCTTTTATTAGAGACATTGGTGCATTATCAGTCCACTAGATTTAATCTAAACATTAGATTAAATCATGTAATTCTGAAAGTTATGTTTAACTGTAGTTTTATTCAAAATTATTACATGATTAGCAGAAAACATGAAAACATCATAGTAAAACTTACAATATTATGAGATTATTTTCATCCAGTTTGTTAATTCCCTAATTAACATGATTTTTTAACAATCAAGAATATATCAGATATATTAAGCGAAAAGTCTCTTAGGTTGGATACAAGTTCTATATGTAATAAGAAATCAGAAGAGCATGCCTTGTCAGAGTTGGCTGTGCATGCAAAGGAAATTACTCTCTCAATGTATAGGAAGAGAGATGAAAGATCTAATAATTTAAAATATTTCTTCCACTCATCCTAGATGCTGTTGAATTCTAAAGAATAGTTTTAGGTTAAATCACTAACATCTGTTAAAATGGACTTACTTTAAAGGAAAGGGAACACATTAAATCAAGGTTGGTCACTCATTTATTTTAAATATAATCATCAGATTTTACCCTTAGCAGAGATCAAATGGGGAAAGACTGAATATATTTTGTGGGCCAACTTTGCAGTCTGGAATGCTTTACTGTTCCTGAAGGAAAAGAATTTCCTGAAAACACTGGGAAGAATAGGAAGATCAAACAAAATGTCACGTGAGTTGGAATCTCCAAAGTATGTCCTTATAATAATTGACATTATGTCAATGTGGAAAAATATCACTAGAGTTTAGCACCTATGTGGAATGGAAATGATTGAATGGTAAATAGATTATAAATTCCACAAAAGAGATATTCAGAGATTCTTTTACACAAATAATGAAAATTGCAAAAAGAATAATTTTGACATAAAATCAATGCATAAGACAAAGTGGTGAGAGGGGCTGATTCATTTATAATGAGAGAGATGTCAGATTTTTGGTTCTTAACACTAATTTCTGTAGAAATTAGGTAACAAATTCTGAATGCACTCAAAATATTTATACTCCATATTGAAATGTAACATACTTATTTTTCTTTTTAAACATAGAATGCTCTTTTATATTTTTTAATTCAATTTGTCATTTCCTTCTTAATATGCCTAGCAGAGCTCCTGACACACACATTTCTATTTCATTTGAGACCTGTTTTGAGTGTTATCTGTCTGCTGGACTCTGTTATATGAAGGGCTGAAAGAACTTTTAGGCATATTTTTTCCTTTGGCTACTTAGTGAGGCTCATGATCAGATGTAAAACACCATAGGTGGAGGCGGTTTTACAAGTGATAGATAGCACCATGGATTTTAACTCTGTGGGATAGCTGAAGGGAACAACTAGAGCATAAGTATTCTGTCAAAATACCAGGAGTTTGTCTTATGTTGCCATATCATTTCGAGCCCTTAAAACTTAAGGAAAAGAGAAATCAGTTCAACTTTTAACCTTCTCCTCAGCTTCCTGGGGGTTATGTGTCTCCATCTCAAGAATCTCTAGGGTCAAGCATTTCTCAGGATGAGTGATCTTGTGTTCCTCATCGTGGAACAAACTGATGCAGTACCCTAAGCTCTCCAATACCTGTAGCCTCAGTTCCAGCTTTGAAAGTCAGCTTCTAAACTAATTTGCAAACAAAGTTTGTGGAGGTATTGCTTTAATGCGTATTATGATTCCTAGATTTAAGTGAGACCTAAGATTCTGTACTTGTCAGAAGCTACCAGGTGAAGCCTTTGCTTCTGGCCTACTTGCTACTGAATAGGGCACCAGCCCTGCAGATCCCAGGTGCTAAAGAGCTTATTAACTCAGATGAGTCATAATTGGAGAAAAGCCAGTGTGTGTACAGTATACCATTCCCCCAAAGTCCTCCAAATTTCTAACTGGATTTGAAAGCAGAATTCAAATCTGAATTTAAATCGTTATCACATTAGGTAAACCAGTTAATCCCACTGTTTAAGATGAGAGAAATAATACATTTCATGGGTTTGCAGTTAGCATTACATAGGAATTCGTACAAAAGTGTTCTGAAAACAGAAGCATACATCAAAAGTAAGAGTATTTTTGTAATCATTACCAAAGTGCTATGAACTGCTATGATTTCTGTGATTAATTAAGAATTAATCACTCTTGCTATCATAAGTGTATGTAACTATCAAGCTTCAAATTCTCTTTGATATAATGATAGTTGGTTCCCATTTTTGTGCTTGGTTAAAAGGAGAAAACTGATCAATATCTTACTTAGATTGAACTGCAACATAATTAAAAGATTGTTTAGGACTTATACTAATCATCACTTTTTCAGAGTAACTAATTCAACTTTTCAAAACTTTCACCAGTTTTCCATCCTGTTAAATTAGAATAATAGCTTTTTGGTGTGGTTATCTGTTTCTTTTCTAAAGTGGAAAGATCAATGACCAACATACTCTAATAATTAGATTCTGATCAATACAGAGAAAAGCAGAATTATCCTGAGCTATTGTATCTCTCTGAGTTTCCTAGAAGGCTAGGGAATATTTTAGTTAAAAGTATATCAGAAGAAACATCTGACTGAATGCCTAATTATGCTTTGTTGCTCATGCTATCCCTAAAATCTGGGAAACAACTTAAAAATATAAATACAGAGCATATGTTGGTAGTTGTCAGAAATGTGGATATGGGTAAATGAAGTATGTGAAGAGGGTCAAAAGATACTGGCTTCCAGTTTAAAAAATAAGTCATGAGGTATACAGCCTCGTGTTGTATAGTTAATAATATTGTACTGTATATGAAAGTTGCTAGGAGAGTAGATCTTAAAAATTCTTATCACAAGACAAAACAAAATTCTAAGTGTATGTGATGAAGAATGTTAACCAGAATGTGGTATTATTTCACAAAATATACTAATATCAAATCATTATGTTATACATCTAAACTAATTTAATGTTAGCTATCAATTATATCTCAATAAAATATTTACGTGATCTAAACAATATGATTGACACAAAGAATTAAGAGAAGTTAGGAATGACTTAATGAATTTACTAAGCAAAATTAAGAAAAAATCATGACATTTTTCTCAATAAAATTAAGAATAAACCAATAACATGCTTTATTCATTAAACTAGATTTGACTATTTAGAAAAAAATCAACATATTTGAGCATCTATTATATGCCAAGTGCTTTACATAAGGCATCTGAATTAATGCTCACAGCAGCCCTATGTGGTTGTAATTATTATTTACACATTGCTTATGAGAAAGTAAGTTTAGAGTTACTAAGACCTTGCCCAAATTTACAAAAAAACAATATGTAGCAGAGCTGGAAATCAAATTTGCCTGTCTCCAAAGTCAGTCCTTTATTCACATACTGAGCAGAAAACACTGTGCCCAGCCATACGTCATTATGAGTTTTAGGTACCTAATTTGAAGTGTGCTGTAATAGGAATGAAAGTGTTTGATACAATATTAAGTACTGTCAAAACCATTCCACACTGAAGTGCATATAATATTTTCTTAAAATACGAATAGCCTAAGAGGACAAGAATACTCTTCCATGTGTTCGTTATTCAAAGGATGATTATGCTATATAAGTTTTTGCTTTTGAGAAAATACAACTTGTGATCAGTCACCTGGTGAGAACCAATTCCCCAAATAGGTATGTTTCAATGAAAATTACAAAGTCATTATCTACCTCACATATGAATCGAACAGCCTTTTTACTTACCTTCAAATCCAGAACCACAGAGATGTGGACATATCTCATACTAAAGCCTCCACAGGGCATATCTTATCCTTCAAGAGTTCCTCACCTTCCTGTGATATGCTATGCTACCCTCACTGAAGCATGGAAACTGGACTGTTTGTGCTCACTAGGTTGGTACCAATCTATGGTTTAGTACAAGCCCTGTCTTTCTCTTATTCCTCCTAAAGGTTGATTTAGGACAGGTCTCATCATTTTACATATGCAGAAATTAAAAGACAAAGTAACATAGATTATACAGGTTACCAGCAGAGTTCCTATCCGAGTCTAGGTGCCATATACCAAGATGAGTATTTTTTTCAGTATGCTACAGGGACAGTTTATCATGTCATGGTGAATTGATGTTTAACACTTTCGAGTGATGTAATACATTTTTGTACTTTATCTTAGCTTTCAGCACCTTAACCAGAAAGTTGATAGGTGATAGAAATATAAATAATCATAGAATTAATTTGGGGTGGTGTGTATATTCTGGATCTTTGGGTAAAAATATAGCATATTGGAAGCCAAATAAAATTCCTTTAGAAAAAAAGATTACTTTTTGGATCATGTAAACAAAAAAGTACAAGCTGGAGCTCCAAGGATCATTAAATTCATAGAATCAAAGTATGAGATTTGTTTTCTCTATTTCTTTCTTCCTCTATTATTATTCTATTCACATCACCCTCTCCTGCTTTTTCACCTCTGTTGAATTCCCATGGTGAACTGGCAGCTATATTTTTCTTCATGTTTCTTCCATTGTTTTTAAAAATGGTATACAATGGTATTAAAGCTATGAGCTTTTCCTATAAGCCAGGGAATATGGCCAGTTCAAATTTCATGATCCAAGAGATGAGAGGGGTATTTGCATGACACTAGCAAAAATGTCACAGAGGAGTATTCTATTTATCATGTCCTGGTTCAAGAGCCCATCAGAAGACCATCATCATGGCCACTGGCTCAACTTAGCCTGAATTATAGCCCACACATATGGGTGGGATAGAGTCAGCGGTCTGTTTCCAAATAAGCATGGGTGCAGGTGAGAAAGGACACCAACGTACTGTGTGATGCTGTAGCTAACTCTCAAATTAGAGCTTGTAGGCTGATATACTTAAGTGTAAAACTAGTCCTGTTTAAAGCTGGGGCATTAATTAATTAAAACCTTTATTAAATACTTTTGCACTCAACCCCAAGTACCAGCCTTTAATGAGATGATCTTCTATAATTCATATAGAACTCAAAATAAGGAAAGAATGTGATAAGCCACAGGCTTACGATTCAAATTCAGCTTCTAGCTATAGTTAAGATACCTACCTACCCTTTGGAGCTCTTTCAAGTAAGCTATGTAATATCTCTGAATTTTTAGTTCTACAAAATATTCACCTTTCTAGGTTGTGAAGATAGGCAATTTCTGACAAAATGTAGACTCTCATACTTTCTTTACACTTTCCATCCTCTATTTCTTCTAAAGGAAAGGAGGATTTTATAGGCAACCGTAGGAAAGTACTCTGGTAGAATATCTAAAATGATGACTTCACACAATTGAAGAAAAGAGGATCTCAGAGAAAAATCTGAGAGTGAGGTAAACTAATAAAGGTGAGAACAAACTAAAATGTTTGTGAACAGTAAAACTATCAAATAGAGAGAGCAATGCCATAAAACAAGAGAAGAACTACCTATCATTCGCTAAGAGATTAATTAGGTCATTGCAAATGTATTGCATCTTAGAAGATGAATAAATCAACATTGGTTGCAGAGAGTCTTGTTAAAACTGTAAGTGAGAGTGAGCACCAACTGTCTTTCTGAAAGAGCAGGTTTATAGTTCATCTTATCTTTACCTTCTATTCTTTCAGAAATAAAAAAAAAAAAAAAGGATAGGGCTCGCTTGAGAATGAGAGTGGACCTGCTGGGGCTTATGCTCATTGAATTTCAACTATATTTGGACCTCATCCTGAGTCCATATCATATCATCATATCCATGGAAGAGCCCAACCTTAAGGGCTGATGAATCATTTGACAAAGTATGCATTTGGATGAAAATGGACTACAGTGTAACATTGAATGTGGAAAGAAGCCAGTGGACATTAGTAGCTTTGGGGATAAATTGCAAATGGGAGAAAACTAGATGCACTCACATTTCCTTCAGATCTAAGAAGGGAGGTGTGAAGTGAGTTGATTTCTGTATATATTGTAAAGTACCAATTTATATTTTTGAAGAACCAGACTTCAAAACTATGAGTTTTGTATTAAAGCCAGTCCTACATTCCTGTGCACCTACCAACAGGAATCTAGATCTCCCATCAGCTCCCAGTCTCTCAAAGTGGGAAACATAATTCAATAATGTCATTCTCAATATTCTTTTGATGAAATTGTGGTAATTTTCTTGGTTCGGACTTGTGCTGGTCATTTAAAATGCCCCTTTTCAGTATAGTTATGTAGTTAATGACTACATTAAAAATACTTAAATTTTACCAATGACCAAAGCATAGCATTGAGAACTCTGTACAGGAAACAAATGAATCCATAGATGCAGAAAAAGCCTTCAACATCATACAGCATCCATTTATGATCAAAATACTTAACAAAATCAGTATAGAAGGAAAGTACTTTAACATAATAAAGGCCATATGTGACAAGCTCTCAGCCAACATTATACTTAATGGGGAAAAACTAAAAATCTTGCCTCTAAGATCAGGAACAAGGCAAAGGTGTTCACTATCACCACTGTTATTCAAAATAACATTGGAGGCCTTAGTAAGTGCAATCAGACAAGAGAAAGATATAAAAGGCATCCAAATATGAAAAGAAGAAGTTAAACTGTCACTATTTGTGGAGGACATGATTCTCTATATAGAAAACCCCAAAGACTCCACAAGAGCACTACTAGAAACAATAAGCAAATACAGTAAAGTTTCTGGATACAAAATCAATGTTCAAAAATCTATAGCATTCCTATACTCTAATAATGAAGTGTCAGAAAAAGAAGAAAAAATAATTTCTTTTGCAATTGCACCAAAAAGAATAAAATACCTAGGAATAAATTTAACAAAACATGTGAAGGACTTATATAATGAAAACTACAAGACCCTATTAACAGAAATCGAAGAAGTTAAAAAGAAATGGAAAGATATTCTGTGTTCTTAGATTGGAAGAATCAACATAGTTAAAATGACCATATTACCTAAAGCATTATGCAGATTTAATGCAATCTCCATCAAAATCCCATTGGAATTTTTAAAAGAAATAGAACAAAAAATCATCAGATTTGTATGGAAACACAAAAGACCCTGAATTTCCAAAGCCATCCTGAGAAAAAAGAACAAAGCTGGAGGCATCACTTTGCCCAACTTCAAATTATACTACAAAGAGACAATAATCAAAATGGCATGGTATTGGCAGCAAAACAGACACACGGACCAGTGGAACAGAGTTGAGAGTCCAGAAACAAGCCCATATTTATATGGGCAAATAATTTTCGAAAAAAAAAAGCCAAAACATACAGTGGAAAAAGGAAAGCTTCTTCAATAAATGGTACTGGGAAAACTGGAAGGCCACCTGCAAAAGAATGAAACCAGTTGTTGTCTATTGCCACACACCAGAATTAACTCAAAATGGGTTAAGGACCTGAATATAAGACTGGAATCAATAAAATGCATAGAAGAAAATGTAAGAACTAAACTCAAGGACCTTGGACTTAAAGAGGATTTTATGAATTTGACCTCAAAGGCAAGAGAAGTAAAAGCTAAAATAAATGAATGGGACTACATCAAAATAAAAAGCTTTTGCTCAGCAAAATAAATCATCAAGGTAAAGAGGTAAAGAATCATATGATCATATCATAATCAATAAGGTAGACAACCATCTGAATGGGAAAATATATTTGTAAACGATGCCTCTGATAAGGGACTAATATCTAAAATATACAAAGAACTCATACAACTCAATAACAACAACAAAACAAACAATTCAATCAAAAAATGGGCAGAGGACCTGAACAGACATTTCTTCCTAGAGGACAGACAAATGGCCAACAAATATATGAAAAGATGCTCAACATTGCTAGCTATTTGGAAATGCAAATCAAAACCACAATGAGATACCATCTCACACTGGTTAGAATGGCTGTATTCAACAAGACAAGTAATAACAAATGTTGGAGAGGATGTGGATAAATAGGAAACCTCATAGACTGCTGGTAGGACTGCAAACTGTTACAATTACTATGGAAAGCAGTATGCAGTTTCCTCAAAAAACTAAGAATTGACCATGAATGGACCTCAAGATAATCATGCTAAGTGAAATAAGCCAGACTGAAAAAATTGAAAATCATATATCACTTATGTGTGGGATATAAACCTAAAAGCAACAAATGAACAGGACAAACAAATAGAGACTCATGGACATGGACAATGGACTAGTGGTTACCAGAGGGTAAGGAGTAGGGGAGGAGCGGGGAGGTAGAAAGGGTAAAGGGGAACAAATATAGGGGATAGGGGTAGGATAAAGTGAGTAAAGGGGACCTAATATATGGTAGCTGAAGGAAACTGGACTTTGGGTGGTAAACACACAATAGAATATACAGATATCAAATTATAATGTATACCTGAAAATTATATAATTATATTAACAAAAAAATGAATCTATGTAATTATGATATGCAGATTTAATTTGTCAATGCTAATGGTCTAGAAAATAAAAGAAGAAAAATTTATATGACAAACCTATGGTGAACTGGCAGTGATATATTCTCCATAATGTTGGCCCAAATTTTTTTAATATATATTTCCACTAAAGCTGAAATATTTGATGGAAGTACTGATAAAGTCTAATGGCTGGGATAGCCGCCAACTTTGAATTTATATTTTTTAATCTGTCTGTCTATGTGAATTAATAGTTTTGTTCTTATGCCATACTGATGTCTTTCTCCAGTGAGCCATTATTAAGAGTAATAATAGTTTGCAATAGTAAAACAAAACAAAACAATAATATCAAAAAGGCAATAATATAATTTTGGTCAATGATTAGGAGAGGATCCCTTTTCCTTGCCAGACTCTAATTTAATTAACGCATTTTTTTATAAAGTAATAAATGCAAGATTAAGACATGTAAATTAGATATCAGCTGGAAAATGATTTAAAATACACCTCTTCGTTTCCTAGTCATTAAATCATAATGAGGTATTGTCTACAATCAATATCTCTGTAAAGCCTCTTCTTTCTTTAAAAGTTTCAAATATCTGAGCAAATCTAGCAAGCATCTCTTTTTTATGAGTAGAGAGAAAAGTGACTTATCACCAGATCTAAATGGATGATCATATTATACATATTCTTTCAGAGGACCAAGATTATTTAACTTTTCCTTTATAATTTGGGATACTTCTAAGTCTCTAACGGGAATATCACAATTTTGTGACAGCAATATGTTTCAAAATTCTCAGGTGGTAAAGCTGGTATTTTGTAGAAAATGTTATAGGGTCTTCTTTTTGTCTCCAGTTGTTTAGGAAATCTGTAACTTCTTATGTAGTATAAAAAAAAATCCAATTAATATATTTCTATCAAATATTTCAGCATAGTAAGCATGCAGAATTTTTGATAATCTGTCATATATATTTTTTTAATTAGAATTTTTCTTCATCTTCTTGTTCTCGGTTATCTGGTGGATGGAAGAGCCTTGGATTTGCTCTGCCATGCTTCTTGTTGGCTTTTTCCAGGTGTATATTTAAAGCAGGAGAACACATTGTCAACTGTGCAAATGATCAGGCTGGCCTACTGAGGCAGTAGTTTTTTATGGTCCCCAGGAAATACATCTTATTTTAGCTTAATTCCTTCTAATTTTATAGCTTTATGTTTTTAAAGAATCTTGATAGTTTAATCAGTATCGAGTAGGACCTTAAAAAATCTAGGCCTACTCTTATGTTTTGATTTTTATCACTCTATTAATAAGCACATTGTTTTCCAAGACCAATTAATTAATCCTTCTTCAACCATCGATATACCAGCTGGAAGTATCATCATTTTACCTTATTTTTATATTTGAACTACAGAGTAACTTTAAAGTGCAGCTTATAGTCTAGATACACCATTGAAAGAAATTGTAAATATTTAGTGGCAATTGAGAATAGAAAGTTTTGTCAATTTTTGAGGACAAATGGAGATTAGCTGTTTTTTGTTTTGTTTTGTTTTGTTTTATTTATTTTTTCTTTTTTGCAATTTTTTTGTCTTTATTGAAATACAATAGACAATTAGTTGTTTCTATTTACATTGTATAATTCAATAAGTTTTTTTAATTATAGTTGGCATACAATAATATAACAATTTCAGTTGTATAGCATAGTGATCAGAGATCCACATAACTCACAAAATGATCACCAACACTAAATCTAGTACCCCTCTTCCTCCTTATATATTTATTACATTATTAACCATTTTCCCATGCTACACTCTACATCTCCATGTCTATTCTGCAACTATCTATTTGTGCCTGTTAATTTCTTTGCCTTTTTATTCCCCCCCCCAACCCCCCTCCCATCTAGTATTCCTCTAAATATTCTCTGTATCTAAGGGTTTATTTCCGCTTTTGTTGTTGTTGTTGATTTTGTTCTTTAGATTCCACATGTACGTGAAACCATGAGATATTCCTCTATCCGACCCATTTCATTCAATGCAATACCCTCTAGGTCCATCAAGGCAATATCTTTTTCCATTCCCTTCCTTTTAGTCTGTATGTGTCTTTTAATCTGAAGTGAGTCTCTTGTAGGCAGCATATGTAGGAGTCTTGTTTTCTTATCCATTCAGCCACACTATCTTTTGGTTGGAGCACTTAATTCTTTTCCATTTGAGGTACTTTTTGGTAGCACTATAGTTATTAACATTATTTATTCCTGTTTTTGATACATGTTTTTTATTTTTAAAGAGTCCCTTTACCATTTCCTGTAGCTTATTTTTGTCTGGGAAGCTCTTTCTCTGTCCTTCGACTCTAAGTGATAGCTTTGCTGGATAAAGTATTCTTCATTATAGATCCTGAGTTTTCATCATGTCAAATACTTTGGGCCAAGTCCTCTGTCCTGCATAGTTTCTTTTGAGAAATCAGCTGCCAGTTTTATGGGTGCTCCCTTGTAGATAACTGCTTTTCTCTTGCTGCTTTTAAGATTCTCTCTTTGTATTTAACCTTTGGCATTTTAATTATGATGTGTCTTGGTGTGGTCCTCTTTGGGTTGATCTCTTTTGGAATTCTCTGAGCTTCCTAGGATTGTATGTCTATTTATTTCACCAGATTAGGGAAGTTTCCCATCATTATTTCTTCAAATAGCTCTTCAACATCTTGCTTTCCTTCAGGTACTACAATGACATGGATATTTTTACCTTTAATAGTGTCCCATAGGCTCCTTAAATTATTAGTATAGTCTTGGAATCTTTTTTCTTGCCTTTCTGATTGAGTGTCCTTGGATTTCCCATACTCTATATAGGTCATTTTATCCTCTTCTTTATTCACTTTATTTATTCCATTTAATATTCTTCTCATTTCAGACAATGTGTTCTTCATTTCTGACTCTTTCTCTTTTGTAATTTCCATTTTCATTTTCATGTTTTTAATCTCTTTGTTGAAGTTTTCACTGAATTTTTCTGCTCTTCCCTCAAGTTCTCTGAGTAACTTTATAACCAGTGTTTTGAACTCTGCATCTGTTAGATTACTTGACTCCATTATATCTGGATCTCTGTTCTGTTCTCTCATATAGTTTCTGCTTCTTTGTCTTCCCATTTTGGCTGCCTTTCTGTGTCTGTTTCTATGTACTAAGAAAAGCTCTTAATTCTCCCAGTCTTATTAGTGCAGCTTATTAGTGGCACAGATCTGAGAGGGGTTTAGCTGCAGGCCAAGTTTAGTCCCAGCCTCTGCCCCTCTGGGGCCACCTGTTAAGATTCAGCAAGCAATCTAGATGTTGTGCTTATAGTTGTCTCAAAAGGCCACACCAGAAACTGAGGCCAACTGCTACCAGTGTGAATCTAGGTGCAGCTCAGCAAGGGGCAGCTAAGCAAGGATACACCTGGATGTGGCTTGGGTGGGGCTATGAGTTGAAGGAGGCAGGGTTTCGGTGAATCCTCTGGGCAGAGCGACCCATGTTATCTAGTTTGATGATGTCTTCCCTATGGTGGTGCTGCATCTGCACTCTGGTACAGGGGAGGGCTCAACGGAGGTACAATGGATACCGCCAGCACTTCTGTACGGAGCGAGTCTCCCCTGGGCCCTCTTTCCAACAACTCAACATCCTCTTGTAAGTCCCTGGTGCCCCCTGTGCAGCCAAACCAGCACTGGTGCTCAGAGCGAGCAAGTCAATAACAGCAAAAGTCTGCTCACAGATGCGGCCCCATTAAGAGGCGTCTGCAGCTGCCGCTGCCCCAGCCTTTGTCCTATTCAGTCACTCTGGACCGGCAGCCCCCAGTCCTTGCCCAGTCCTACCTTCTGCCAATGCAGGGTGGTTTCTTAGATTTCTCCCTAGTTGTGTGACTTGTTCATCTACATCCTAGGTGATTTTTCCTCGCTGTTTGCTCCTTATTTCTGTCACAACTCTGATTTGGTCTCCAGAGGGATGAACAGAGCCTCTATCATCTACATCATTTTTTTTCCCACCGTCTGTTTTTGTTTTTTAAATTTTATGCTGTATTTTGTACCTTCAAAAGAAAAGTGTACGTATGTGACCAATATGAGCATAGATGCTTAAAGACTTTCATGTTGATTAGGTTAGTAGAATGAATGAACGAAGTTAAAGAATAACCTGACCCAATATAGGGAATTTTGTAACAGTAATATGCTTTAAAATTCTCAGGTGATAAATTCTCAGGTGTTTTGTAGAAATGGTATGGGGTCTTCTTTTTTGGCTCCACTTATTTTATAAAATCTGTAGCTCCTTGTGCAGTATAAAACAAATTCAGAATAGAAAGATGTGTAGGCTTGAAGGAGAATATTTTCCTATCTGTGACACATTATAAAAATGTAGATTAGATGGCAGATTTTTACAAACTCTTACAAAGGGAAAAAAAAATGTATAATATACTCCTATCTGAGAATGCATGGTAAACTATTAAAACTTTAATATTTCAGCCTAAGAACTGCATACCAGATTTAATATGTTTAGAAAACATCTTCAAAACTAATTACCAAGAAGATTAAATTGTAGTACTTATTGAGGAGATGCAATACGGCAACTATAATCAACTATATGCTTTTTCAATTTTTTTTTTTTGGAAGTCTTAAGACTTATACTGATTGAAGGAGTTACCAAACAAAAGGAGATGACAGTGAGAGAACATTTCCATTGAACAGAATCGTATGAGATTGATTATACCCTAAGATACCTGGCATCATTGCTGATATGCCCATGCCTGACTGGTACCATAATAATAGCAAATGATAGTGATCCACCCAGTGTATGAATAAAAAATTACAGTAGATAAATTTTCATAATCGCCTACATATAGGCAATTCCAATCTTTGGTGTCAGGTCTCAAAGGGTTAATAAATGGAAAGTAAATAATATTTTTATATATTCTTATACTTATTCTGGCCCTGTAAGTTTTGGGGAGGTGTGAGGATAAGAAAAGTATATGATGATGAGAATGAATGAAGAGGTTCTTTGCACTTATTCAAAATAGGTCCGGAGCTTATAGAAGAAAACTGAGCACTGGTTGAACAATCGATTTGAATTATTTATCTATCAATACAGTACACCAATCAGAAAAGTGCACTTTTGATTTTAATTAAGCTTCAATTTTCTTTTGGCTCAAATATTCTTGCCTTTCTCATCCAATGACTTGCCTTTTCCACTTTTCTTTTGATTCACATATGTCATCTTAAATCTGTACTTGATTTCACATATTACTTAGATTCTTAAAGAAGATATAACCTGAATAGAGAAGTAATCAGTGGGCAGTATGGAGTTTTACCAACTGTCTTTTATATTAATGAATTCCAAGCAGGTGAAGAATCTGGGCTAAAGATGGTCATAATATCCTCCCCCAAATCTGCCTTTCTTTCAGTCCTCCTCTCTCAATAAATGATACCATTATTCAATCATTTGCTTATCCAAAAACCTTGGAATTATTCTCATTTTTCCTAAAACCTAACCATCCACAAATCCTGTCAACTTCAAAAAATCTATCTGGAATCTCTCCATTTTTCACCTTTTCCCCTCTTCTCAATTTTAGTCCAAGTCACCATTATCTCCCAACTTCATTAGGGCTTCCAAATTGGTCTCTCTGCTTCTTCTCTTATCTCTTTACCTTATATGCTTCTCACCTGAGCCACCATCCAATGGCTTCTCATTATAATTACTTAAGTTTTTATGAACCAAGACATACTAGTTTGTACTTGATTTTGTCTTTTACTTTTTATTCTATCTCATTTCTTAACAACTCATCTTCGCTCAGTACACTTCAGCTACAACCTTGTTTGCTTTTCCTTAGACATTCCAAAAAAATGTCTCATTTTTGAGTCTTTCTACTTTCTATCCTCTATGCCTGGAATGTACTTCTACAGAAATTCACATGGTTCTTCTACAACTCTGACTTTATTAAAATCTCTGTTCAAAAGTCAGTTTTTGGAAAAGGCCTTGACTCCTCATCTTATCTAAAATAGCATTTCTGCTCTTCTCTGTACCTTGTTCTGCTTTTTTCCCCATAGCATTTATTACTTCTTGACATATATTATATATTGATGTGGTCATTTTCACCATTTTCCACAAGAATGTATGTTTTATGTATTTAGAATTTTTGTCTTATGTACAGTGCTATGCCCCTAGCATTAAGAATAGTGGTTTACATAGTATAGATTAAATAAGTACTTTTATGAATAAATAGCTGGTTATCTCTGTGACATAGTGAAATTGTGGATTAATTTCTTCCTCAGTTTTAACCTAAGATCTAACAAATATAGGATCAGATTTTCATTTTACACAAGTTCCTGGTAAGGATATTCAGAAATCAGAGAACTCTTTGCCCTTTTACATTTACTGTCATGAATAGAAAAAAAATTAAGAATAAAAATGAATTGAGAAATAATACTAGTCACACCTCTTACCAAAATCTAAAACTAAAATGCTCTCTTTCCTTTTTTACAGAGGATACAGAGCACAGAAAATGACACAGGTAGGTCACTGATGGAAATACTTAATACTTCCTGAATGAGGATGGAATTTTTATATCAGACATCAGTAGTCTATGTATCTATGGGGACTGAGCTTTCATGTCCCCATGAGGGGCATTTCATGGGGATTGAATGTTCGGTTTCTATTTCTGGACCTCTGATGGGTTTGTTGGGTGACCTTTAGATAGTTAATGAGTTACCGGTGTTGACAAGGGTATGGTAAAGATTGATGAAATGGATTCTGTGAATTGCTCAGGACTCTTTGGAGAAAATTGTATGTCATTTCCTTTCTTATATTTAATGGCTTTATATCATTAAATAACCTAGGAAAGACACAGACACTTCTGTCAATGATAGGGTAGCTTCTATCAGACCAATATCATTGCTGTCAACACCTATAAAAGCTATATAAAATTAATTTTACAAAATGACTATTTGAAGATATAAGAGTTGAAACCAACACATGCAGAATTTGAAGGACTAATATCTCAGATAGTATAAAAGTGTGTTAAGGTGAGCCCAACATACTCTAACACTTTTGCACTTGAGGTACTTACTGGTTTTTAACCTGTGAATGATGATATGGCTAGAAGCCAACTGTTAGATTAAAAGCAAAAAATATAAGTAATATTTTTGGTAGTCTCATGTCACTAGAGTGAAGAATGATTAGAGTTCAGGGCTAAGCAAGAATAAGGGAATCTGATGAATATTTTAGACTTCAAATTGTGACTACTAAAAGTCCACACCACAAGAAAGAGAGCAAACAAATAGAAAAGCCTCAAAAAAGGCTATAAGCTTTCCTAAAATTAAATTTCTTTGGATTTTGGGTTGTCTGTTTCTGCTATAACTGCCTGCCATACAAAAATAAATCCTCTCAAAGGAAGGTAATAAAGAGTCTCTGTAAGTTTATAGACACAATTTTTGAATACCATAAAATTACCAAATATACCAGTAGACAAAGACAGTTGACTAAAATACAACTTATAGATGATCCAGATATTGAAATTAGAACAAGGTAAAGACTTAATCAAGTTTTGAGAAATTTTAATGTATTCTAGATGATTTGAAATTAGAAACATGATTTGCAAATATTTTTTACTAATCAGCAGCTTGTCTTTTCAATTCTTTAACAATATCTTTCAAAGAACAAACTATTTTGTTTGATAAAGTCCAATTAATTCTTTTCTGGTTTGTGTTTTTGATGTATTGTTTAAGAAATCTTTGACTAACTCTAGATCACAAAGATTTTCTCCTATGCTCATTTCTGGAAGCTTTAGAGTTTTAGAGTTGATATTTAAGTATATGATATATTTTGTGTTAATGTTTATACATGGTAAAAATTGTGAATTCAAGCCATTTAAAACATTAAAACAGTGCACCTGAGAAAGTATAGTTTTGATTAAAATATATAATCAAATATATGGCAAGTAAGAGAATTAAATTAGAGAAGTATAACCTAAAAAATAATTATACGGGATTTTAGAATTTAAAATACATAAATAACAGAAATTAAGAACTCAATATCTAAGTTTACAACGGATAAGAAAAAACCAAAAGAAGATTAATAAAGTAGAAGAACGCTTACTAGAAACTATTCTAGCTATAGTTCAATGGGAATAAACATTTTAAAAGAAGAAGAAAAAAGGAGAATGAGAAGTAGGAGGAAGAAGAATAGTAAGAAGAAAGCATGAAAGACATATGTAAAATGGTAAGACGTTCTACATATGTATTAATTGGAACTCCTAAAAGAAAAGTTCAAAAGAACAGGATAAAAGTATTATTTAAAAAATAATGCTGAGAATTTTTCAAAGTAAGCAATAGACATAAAGACATACATTCAAAGTGTTCTACAACAGCAAAGTAAAATATCACACCTAAGCACATCACAGTTAAATTATTAAATCTAAGGAAAGTAGATAACAAATCCATAAAGTTTGAAAGTATAAAGATAAATAATAGTATATTGGATTATTTGTCAAGTAATTGAAATCATTACAAATAGAGCTTACTTAAATCTATAAAAATAGATATTTTACAGTGATAAAAAATCAATCCATAAGGAATACATAAGTATTGTAAATTTATATGCATCTAATAGAAGGCTTTAAAATATATAACATAATATGAATTGCTATAAAAGAAGAGAAAAGATAATATGACAATGTAAGAATGGGTTAATATTGGAAATTAAATAAATATATTTTATTACATTAGCTAAAATAAAAGATTAAAAACTATTAACTCCAGATGCAAAAATAATAATAATAATAAAATCTGACATTTATCAAGTTGACAAATTATCAGTAGAAAATAATGCCTTTATTCTGATAAAGGCTATATACAAAAAAAGCCTACAGCAAACATTATCCTTAATGGTTAATGTTGAGAGGTTTTTCTCTGTGATCAAAAGCTACAGAAAGAGACCCATTAATATCACTTTTATTCAGCATTATTAAAATTAATAAAGAAGTTTGTCAAGGTAGTTAGATACAAGTAAATGTACTTTTAAAGTATTTATGTATATATCAGCATAAAATAATGCATAATAAAATTTAATTAAAATATAATATTTAGTATTATATTAAAAATATTAAATAGCCAAGAACAAATATCTATGTTGAAAAATAAAAGCCAAAAATAATTTAAAAATTAAAGAAGATGTGACTTAATGTAAGGATATATCATGTGGTATATCATCAGAATACACGATCTTATAAAGACATCAATTCTCGCCAAGTTAATTCTTCGATTCAATGTAGTCCTAGTCAACATTTCAGCAGGGTTACTTTTTTTTAGGGGAAAGGAGTGGCTAATAGCAAGTATTGGTGAGAATATGGAGGTAATTGTGACTTCCCTACCTGATGGTGGGAGTTTAAGTTGATTCAACCATTCTGGAAAATTGTCAACATCTACTAAAGCAGTATATGAATAAACCCTATTATCCAGTATCTCCTCCCATGTAACAGAAATATGTAAATGTGAGCAACATGAGTTTTAGATTTATTCATAGACATACAATTGATAATAGTAAAACTAGAAATAATTCAAACATTCACCTGTAGTAAAATACATAAATTAATTTGTGTATACTCAATGAAATATTACATAGCAATAAGGAAGTACAAACTATTTTTAATATAAAAAATGGATTAATCTTCCAATCATACTGAATTAATGAAGTCTTATATAAAGTTATATACTGTATGGTTTTACTTATACAAAATTAACAAACAAGCAAAACTAACCCATAGCATTAAAAATTAAGGGAGTGGTAATCATTTGTGTGAGGGTGAGGTGGGTAGGCTAATGATTGGCAGAACGAATGAGGGAGGATTTGGATTTTATATTTGATCTCAACGATGGAAGTTACGTCAATGTTTTTACTTGCAAATTTTATTGAGTTGTACACTTATGAGTTGCACACTTTATAAATGTATGTTATATTTAAAATATTTACTTAAAATATAAATTTAAAATCCAATTACATATTTCTATTAATCTAAACTTTTAGTACAATATCACATTATAATCTGAAATACTTTGTACTATATTATCAGATTTTAATTATCCATATGAGCATCATGTGATTTTCAAGAATCTTGAAAAAAAAAATTAGATAGATTTCTCTACATTAGTAATGCCATTTTTTGTCTCTGCATTATTTTGATGTTTGTACTTGAATCTCACAATTAACAAACAGAGAAAATAATTTGGAAGGCATAGTATTTTCAGAAAATCTTCAGGTAATAAGTGTCAAAATAAAGCATAAATGAATTTGATTATTAATCTCTTGGGATTTTCTGTGCTCTACTCTTTAATTAGTAACAAAATCAAAAGTTGAGTATCTCATAGCACTTTGTTTCTCTGAGAAATAAAGTTTCTGAAAGCTTAACTAATGTACCTCTGATCTATTCCTCTAGGGCTACAAACTTGGATGCCTACAGAGACCAACTGGAAATAGAAACAAGGTAAATGGGCTCCATAAAATGGCAGAAAACCACTAAATACAAAATAAATAGAACCAGTGCAAGAATGATGGAGTGACATCTGACACCAGGAATTAACGTGAACCATTATAAAATAGAGAACACATATTCTAAGGTATGGCCGCTCATCTCTGTGTAGGCACAAAGGCATGATGTGTCCAACAGTTTTGTAAAGAGAAATTTGGAAACCAGAATTTGGTATATAAGTACCTTGATTTTTAAACATTGATAATGTATTCAAAAGTTTGTAAAATACTGTGCTAAAAAACCAAGCCAGACAAATTTGTGTGTGAGACCCAGCCCGTTTCCATCCTTTGTTCTCATAAACATTTCCAAATCCCAGTCCTAAGAGTAATTGTATTTCTGAACAATAGGTGGCCATTTTTATGTTATAGATACTGAATTGTGCATGATAAAGTTTTCCACTTTGCTCTGGTTGCTAGAATCCAGATCTGAATTTATAGTCTGCCTTTACATGGTACATTGGGATGTAGCATATATATTTAAGTTGTTAAACTTATCTTCAGTTTCATGTAATAATCTGTGCTTATTTTGCCTTTAATTTTTTCACCTACTTGGTTGTATATTGTTTATTAAATGCCACTGTATATTTTAAAGCTGCTTTAAACATTTTAGAATAAGGATTGGTTCCGTATACTTCAATAAAATGAATCTAGATGTGGTAGTATAAAACAGATACTTTATAAAGTAGGGTATTTAAATAGCTTACAAATAGATGAGAAGGTGCTTAATTCACTAATCATCAAGGAAAATCAAAATTTATATCATGAGGAATCACAATATAATGACGCAAGGGGTGTCATTATTGGATAATAGGGTAAGAATACTTAACAATATATCTAAGAAAGCTTGATCCAACAAGAAAAATCTGAAATACGGCTTAAAAAAGGAAAGTCACACAGTGTGTTTACATATGTTTTAGGAAAGAGAGTGCCCTGACCTAGGGGTCAGTGTAAAACCTTATTTAGGGGATAGCCATCCCAGATAGAGGTACCACATTAGTATGGAGTTGCTTACAACAGCTAATAGAGGATAATATTAAAATATTCAAATCATAGATCCCTGTCCCATTTCATTAACACAACCATAACTAAATATCCTGTAAGTATACATCATTGTCTCACACAGGTTCTCAGAGGAAGATTTCACTGGACAGAGGATCTATTCTATTTCACTTATATATAGACCTTTTGTTAGCAGTTCTCTGAAACTGAGATGCCATGTGTTTGGGCCCTTGAGAAGCCCTTGCCTCTGGTCTCTCAAAGTTCAGAGGTGGTCTCATAAATTTGCCAAGGTGATGTCCCTCTGAAAACCAGTTGTCTAATTCTCATTGTGAAATTAGAAATCTTTTATATCAAATGCTTACCACAAGCATACCTACACACACACAAATTAAAGAAACAAGGAATATATCACATGATGAACATATGCTGTATGCAATCTATACACAAAGTTTTATTTAATCTTTGTGATGATGATATGTATTTTTTTTTCCATTTTGCTAATGAAAAAGCTGAAAGGAGAAAATAAATTGAATGCCTTTAAAATTACAGTTTGCATGTAGCAAAGACTAAATTTCAATCTAGATCTGTCTCACTTTAAAATCTTTAAACGACCCCTGAAGACTTCACATTGTGATTTCAAAAATGGACAGAAGTGATTTACAGAATAGAAGAATCATTTAGGGCCCAGGAGACCTCGATTATGTTGAATAATCATTTAATTAACCTGTTATAGACATTGTGGAAAACAACTTTTAAATAATCACTTTAAAACCCAGACCTGTGATTTAGCTATAGAATCTAGCTAAATCATTCTGTAAAAACACATTAGAAGAATGCTTATAGACTATTCAGTAATTTGGGCAAAATCACATAGACAATTTCAAAATCAGCTAGAAATGCTAAATATTTATTTTCCATACTTTCTGAAAGTTTATTCTTCATGCAGGTATTGCAGAAAACGCTGACATAGATTGAACTTGACATTTTCAAAGACTGTGGCTGTTTTGGAGGACAGCTCTATATAACCTGTTTACTGGGTTTCCAATACCTTTGGATATTTTATGGCAGACCCTCATGGCTTTTATTTATAGAAATATCCTTTGTAAAGACACCCCATTCATTGTAACTTGATTTCTGGTAGGGACACATTGTCTTGCATCCTGTTTTCTTCCCTTGTCCCTATTAATAAGTGACAGAAAAAAAAATCTTTAAAATGATAAAAAGGGGGTGTTCTAGGCAAATAGCGCTAACAATTCTAGCACAATGTCAAATGAAAAGGAATACACAGAAACAGTAGCATGTAAAATTAAGAACCTTTTATTTAATGTATATATAGTAAATTATTTGCAGATAATGACAAAATCTGATTTGAGCATTTTTGCTTAAAATATATGCTTGTTTTAAAGAAGAAGGCAACAAGAGAATACTCTCTCCTTTTATCCTGTCATTTTTTGAATAGAAGATAAAGAGTTTTGACTTTGCAAATGAAGCAGCATTAAAAGTTCCCTCATCGTGTCAGCTCTGAAAGAATCTTCCTTTTTTGACATGGTTTTCTTATTGGGCCTGCTGACAGTTAAATTTCAACCTTTTCTCTCTCTGCACATTTCTATCCATCACTTGTTGCTTTTATTTGCTTAGTAATTTTAGAGGATAAACCTTTAGATATGGATTGTAATTATTTTTCGATGTCCAGTGTGCTTAGTAGAGCCCAGAGTTTTAGACACAGAAGCCAAATTGAAAAGATTTTAAGGAATTTCATTGGCATTAATACCAACAAACAGTTATTACAAGTGTAACATACAATTCTTTGATCATTATGAGTTGTTTAAGAAATCTGTGTTTCCACAATCATTTGTATATGCTTTCTAACTATAAAAATTCCAGAAAAACAAATAAGTTATATTGGATTAGTTAGTTAGAAATCTGTAAATTTAAACCCATGTCACTTACCGCCCTTCATGGTTTCAAATAAAATTAATTAAATAGCTTAACCAAAATAAATTTCTATGACTTTCCCTTCTTAAAAATTGTTTAAGAAATGGCTAGTACATTGGCAAAATAATGGTCTCAATATATAAAGTAATTTTTTTATTAAATGACACAAATAATTAATCTTTTCTCTGAATTTGATTTACTCTATTAAATACCATCTGCTTTGTAAAATTGATTCTTTTATTTAATAAAAATATAAAATTGTAATTGTAAATCTACTTTAATATGAAGAAGAAACAACACATTATTAAATTACTGAGAGTGTTGCTTATATTTCTGTTTACTCTCTTTTAATCAAATTGCTCATAGCTGTTAAAAATAAGCAGTTATAGGAAACATTAATACTTTTAATAAAAATATTTTTGCACTGTCCAGGATCTTCCGCAACTAATGCCACACTTAGGAGTACTAAGCTGATTAGGTTACCTTGTGGACTCTTCTCTTCTCTGGAGACTATCCTCTTTACAGAGAATAGTGACACTTCCTGGTTGGAGATGGACAAGAGTCCTTTAAATTCAAAGATACTGGAGGGGCACACTTGAGGCTAGCCCTGAGCTAGAATACTTGCACACCCATAATCATTGCATTTTTACTGGCCTGTTATCAAGCTGCATCAGATGCCAAGTCTTAGACAGAAATCAGGGTTTTTTTTTACCCCATTAAAACTAAAAAGGTGTATCACAGAACTATGTGGATTATATAGCCAGCACAGTCACTCCCTGTTATATACACTTATAATGGGAACTAAGTAATAAATTCAAGGAAAATCAGTCTTAATAATAGAAGGATAAATAGTTCTGATGCATATACATCAATACAGCAATGATATTGACATTTAATGTAGGATACACCAACCCTTCAGGCAACCCTTTCTCCAAAATAGCCTTTTTTCATTAAGGCTAGATTGCTTAAAATTCTATCGGCTAAACAGCTTCTCAAAGTTTGAATGAGATTGGGGTGCAATTATAATTATTAATTAGCTATGGATCCAAGAATTCCTAAACTTGTCCCATAATCAATCACATTTTGGTAGAGTTCCCATGATAGAATAAGAGCAAAACAAGTCCTACAAGCAAATTACAGTAAAAGTTATGTTTTCTCACTAGCTGGACAATGGTCTCAAATGCTGATAAAGAATTCTAGTATGACAGTCAAAATAACATGGAGGGTTCCTTTGTTTAAACCTCATTCAGCCCAACTGTTTCAGATCAAAGCAGAGCGTAAAGATTGCTCTTTTTTACTGCTTCCTTGCAACCTCTACTCCAGACGATGCCTTGTCTTTGCAAAGGAAATGAAACCAAAAATAGTCCAAAGTACGAAAACTGTGTCCTAAATGTCTAAGATAAATCCAGCATAGGTTATAGAGGTCTGTTTGCCTATTACCCAATGCATAGGTAAGCAAGACATCTGGTCCCTTGGCATATAAAGCCAAATTATTGTTGAGGGGGAATATACATGAGAGAGACTTCTTATTTGACCCTCTTATTCAATAAAAATACTCTTGAAAGTCACTGAAATCATTATAGAATTGTTAGAACCTGAGTCATATAGGCTCAAAATCCAAAATTAACTTCTTTTAATTATCTTTGCGTTTTTCTATGATCACTGTTACTCTCTTTAGGACAAAATAAAGGGTCAAATATAGAAATTTCTAATTTACTAACTCATCTTTTCCCCTTTATAAGTAATTGTTTTTAAAAATAAAATTTATAAATGATGGAACACAATTTACCATCATACCATGGAGTTACAGGAACTATTTTTTTTCTGGAAAGTGACTTGTATATCTTTATTCCATTCTATTATGGGTTAATTTCTTAATCTAGTACTCAGGAGGCACCCTTATTTCCAAGTAACTGAAGGTTTTATGGACTGTCAAAACAATAAATTGAGAAGATAGAAAAATTATATATATGATACTGGAATCAAACTAAGGAGGGATAAAAAACTGGTAGAGGAGGAAGGGAAGGGGAAATAAGAGAGAACAAGGGAAATCGTTCAGAATGTATTGTATTTATTTTTTAAGGCAGCTCTAACAGGCTACCACAAACTTCGTGGCTTAAAAAAAAAAAAACAAAAATATATTCTTTCACAGTTCTAGGGGATAGAAGTTTGAAATCAAGGAGTTATCAGGGCCATGTTCTCTCAAAAAAATTCAAGAGGCTTCTTCCTTACATTTTCCAGCTTCTGGTAGCTCTAACATTCCTTTGCTTATAGTAGAATTACTTCAGTCTCTTCCTTAGTCTTCATATGATCATTTTCCTGCTGCATCTCTGCCTTTTCCTTTTCTTATAAAGATGCCAGCCGTATTGGATAATAGGCCCACTCTACTTCAATACGACCTTAATTAATTACATGCTTAATGACCTCATTTCCAAATAAGGTCCTATTCTATGGTACTGGAGGTTAGAATTTCTAATGTATATATTTTTGGAAAGACACAATTTAACCCATAATATGGGTGAAAAAAATACAGGAGAAAAAAAAGAGGAAAAACAGAAAGGGAGAGAAGCAGGAAGGAAGGAAGTGTAAAAAAAATGTAAGTCAGGCAAGCAGACAATAGGAAGAAATAATGGGAGGAAGAGAAAAATATCATGAAAATAGATCAGCAGCTTTATCCTTCCCCATGTAGAGTTGAGGTATTGCAGAGGGAAACAGTTGAGACATATAGATTTTACAGCATTAATAATTTTTTTTTACTGATTGATTACTGATTGACTTAATGATTATATGGTTGGAATACAAAGCCCAGACAGTGTATAAAAATCTAATAAAGAAACCGTGGAAGAACAAATATAATTTTAAAAATTGTGAGTGATTAAAATTATAGTAATCAATCCCAGAGACTAATTTTTTTAATTTCCTTTGCCACCTCTCTCTCTCTCTCTCTCTCTCTCTCAATCTCTCTCTCTCTCTATTTCTCTCTCTCTCTCTCCTCTTTTTATCTCTTATCTTAAGAACAAAAAATAATATTTGACTCCTCTCTGTAAGATGTATTTGAGGACACATTTCCTGTAATGTTACAATCTCTACCTCTTTTAACCTTATAGTCCATTTGTCTTGTTGTCAGCAAAATACAGTCTCTCCATCTAAATAACACGTAAGATGAATATAATGAAGTAACATATGAAAAACATAGTTAATACAGTTTAAAGAGAGTTCAAAGAAGGAAGAGATCACTTTTGAGGTTTGTAATTGAGATCAATAGGATAGGAACAATATGCAATAATATATGGAAAACAAAGAAGATTAATCTGGAAAAGCTTTATGATAGAGGTAGAATTTTAGACATGTACAATTCTTATAGGTAGACTTGTAGGGTGTCTTGAAGGGAAGTACTCACAAAGCCTCAAGAATGCCTACAACTCTATACACATTCACAACTTTCCAGCCTTGTCTGATATCTTAGTTTTGATACTATATATTTATTTACGACAGTAACCATGTATAAGTGGTGATATGAGAAGCCCTTTAAAAGTCTGATGGAGTTTGAAGTAGTCCATTCTCTAAGAATAATGCCTGCCAATAGCCTTCTATTTAGGATGATAAAGGCAAGCACCTTTCATGCAATAACTAAGGTGGTCTTAGATAAAACAGTCTAGATACAGCTTGCAATGTGGCCCAGATGCACTGTCATGGAGCTAAAAGACTGATTGGCTATTGGCACCACCACTTGGCTCCAAGTCCAGCTGTGTGAGTTAGGAACTCTGAAATTGCTCTCTGTCCTGGCTGGCAGGACTCATTTCTTTTCTGGCATCCAGTAAAGCCAAAGACACTAAAACTGTTCTGCATTTGGTCCTTAGTTTCAGAAGAAGGTTGTTCCATCTAGTGTGTTTTCTAGATCCTGCTCATTTGGAAAGATTCCCTATGTATGGGCTCTCAGCCTTCATAAGTTCATGAGCTTAAAATATTTAACCTATTTGAAAGGCTGTTCTGCCTCTGTGTCTTATTCTCTCTCTGGTCTTCTATTCATTGGATCAGTAAAGTTGCTGAGTTATAGATAAGAAACTAACTTTTCCTAGTTTTAATTTTAACTGATTTTTGTCTTTGTTAAGGTATAAAAACCTTATAATAAATTGCATGCATTTATTATATAATTTTTATATAACTTATATAATAATAAAATTATTTATATACTAGCATACAAATGTATATAAAATATACATTTCAATGAGTTTTGACATATATAAATACCCATAAAACCATCATTGAAATAAAAATAATAAACGTATTTTTACTCTTAAACTGTTCACATGTTCTTTAGGAATCTTTCTCTTCAATTCCTCCCCATCAATCTCTACCCTGAATTCTTCAGGCAACACTTATTAGCTTTCTTTCACCAGATATAAGTTTAAGCTTTATAATAATTGCAATAAATAAAATCATATAGTTCACAGTTTCTTTTTTGTGGGATTTGTCTTTTTTCACGTAACATAGTTATTTTGATATTCATCTATGTTATGGTATGTATCAATAGTTTATTCCTTTATATTACTGAGTATTTTCCATATCATCATGGATGTTACCCACTTTTGTTCATCCATTTACCTGTTGATGGATATTTGGGTTGTTTCCAGCTTTTGGCTATTACAATTAAATCTGTCATGACCATTCATGTACAAGTCTTTCCATAGGCATATATTTTCATTTTTCTTGGGTAAATACCTAGAAGTGAAATGGCTAGGTTTTAAGAAAGGCGTATGTTTAATTTTTAAGGAAACTTTTTAAAACAATTTTGCAGAGCAGTTGCATATTTTATATCTACCAAGAGTATATGAGCGTTCAACTTGTGCATTCCAGCCAATACACAATATGTTCAGTTTAATTTACGCTCTCTAGTGGTAATAATATCTCATTGTGGTTTTAATCTACACTTTATTTTAAAAAGTTTTATAACTTAGTAGAAATAGAGAAAAGTGAAACAATTCTGGAAGTGATTGGACTAAGGGGAGATGAGGAATGGTAAGATACAGAATCAAATATATAAAGAAATTAATAGATATACAATTTTAAATGATTCTATTAAAAATAAGTGGCAGTTGAGAAGGTAGACATTTTTAAAATGGAGTATAGATATTATCTATTACAAAACAGAAAATAATTTTAAGAGTGTATATTGAAGAGCAGAATAATAATAGTGGTATTTGTGTAGACTATACACAGGTTTTTAGGGACTGGTGATGAAAAAGTTGGAGAAAGATAAATTAGAAAGCAATTGCAATAGTCTAGGCAGAAATAAATGAGAAAAAGATTGGTGTGGTAATAATAAGGAAAAATTTTATCAGTGAAGACTTCCAGCACTTGGCTAACTGATTCAAAGGAATACGGGTTATGTTTTCTGGTTTATTTCTTTGTACTCGATGTTTTTTGCATCTTTCATGATAAGCATGTATCATTTTTCCCTCAAGTTATGAAACAAAAAAATGAAGATTTACATTTAAATACCCACTATCAATCCACAACTGTTTAGGCAATATAGAATAATGATGAAGTGGTTGGCAATGAGATAGAACAAAATCATGGGGTGCATGTCTTTCTGCCTGGGTTGAAGCTGAAATGATGTTGTATGGTTCATCTCTCCGAGCTTCCATTTCGAGTGTTCTCTCACCCCCTTCTCCTTGGAGGGCCTGCCTCTGTGCTTTGTGAGAATTAACAGCCTTGTTCTTGGCATTTCAAAGAAATAAATTGTGAATTCTCAATGACTTCATGCCTTCCAGTCTAGCGGCACTTCCCCAGGGTGTAAATGCTGAGATTTTTAACAGTTTTGCATGTCAAAGACTCGTAACAGTATATATATGAAATGTTTTGAAAAATTGTGGCTGCCTGTCTCTCAGAACTGCAGCAAAAGGTTTGAGCTGAGCAGAAACTAAACAGAAGCAAGGTTTTCTCTGGGTTTGATCTATGGAAAGAATTTGGCTGAAAATACAATAAAGTTTTGACAATAAAGTTTGACAGCAATAAAATGGCAATGCCATTTTAATGTTGGTAAGGGCAGACAAGAAGATGTTAATAGCATAAACCTCAAGCCAGTGTTCCAAGAATAGCTAATGAACCCCGAAGCCGTCATTTACTCAAGCTGAGAAGCTAAAATATGAGAGTCTGTTTTAACACTATCAGGGAGGCAGCGTTCAGCATGGGCCACATGTCACATTAGCAGGAAAAGGGAGCATGTTAGGAGGAGTTTTTAAACTTTAGGCCCTATCAGTGGTGTTAGAGGAGACCAAGCTACAACTAGGAGAAAGGCATGTTTATAGGGCACACTTGTGAAGAACGAACATATTCGGACAGCTGAGAAATTTTCTATGGAAAACTCCAGTAAGATAATGGCAGAAACAATGTATTGAAAGTATACTGAGGCAAAGTATTAAACAATGTGATACACTTTGAATTTTTGGTTACTTCTTGTATCCAACTAGCTATAAAGAACAGATAAGTGCTCTCAAAGAAGATCAAGAATGTGAGTAATACATTTTTGGTACCTATTTTTGATGTTTACATTAAGACAGATGACTGTCAGGCATAAAATGGTGAATATTCAAGCTCATACCTATTATCTGAAGAAAATACACATGGTTTCCATTGGTTTAGAAGGTGTTTCTTCCCAGTGTGAAAATTATTAGTGAAAGTACCACAGTCTGAAACAATACTAGCAGATGCCAACACGACAGATATCCAGAACACTCATTTTAGCCTTTTTAGCCAATTCTGTACAAATAGACTTTAATCATTAGTAGTGGCCTGCCTGCTAAAACTAACTCCATATCATATTAATTCATTTCATTATTACAAATATACCCACCTTCTTTGATTTTAACTGAATTTGGGAGACACATATTTAGGCAAAAAAAAAACCAGACTTGGGGGTTCTAATGACTGAGGTGAATCCCATTTTTTTTTTTATTTCATTTAAAAAGCTTATACCACGTGAATTTGAACATGAAGCTCTCACTGGTTGACTTTTCATTTTCTTATCTAAAAACAGGGACATAAAACTTTTTAAAGCGATGGTAAATAAGATAATGCAAAATAATTAGCACTATGTTTGATAAATTTGGGGCAAGTAGGATTGACTCATTCCAATGCAAACAAGCTTTATGCCCAGAATGGCCCTTAGCCTGGTTCTGCTTTGTAAAAGATATAAAGCAAAAGACTAGCCGAAGAAGAATTTCCCTTCCGTATCTCAAGGGAGGAATGCAATTGGAGTTAGAGAAATGAAAACAAATTTAATTTTGCCAATTGCCTGCAGACCACTACTCCAGCTTTCTTATTTGTCTTTTAGAACTTTTTTTTTTTTTCTGTGTGTATAGACTTATACAACCATAATCAATTGTCTGGCTCTTGCTGGATTGTGTGGGTTTATTCATAGGACATGCCTGGGTTTATACATCTAGATACCATGACATTCTTTCTTTTTAGTATAGTACAATTTTTTTATAATTAGACTTTCTAGTCTGTGTAAGAGGATAGTCACTTATACCCCTTTCATTGTGTAGTTACTTCAATCTCACATAAACACTGAGAGCTTATAAGGGAGTATGTTCTTTTCGGCACTACACTTAGGCAAATTTCTTAACCTCTCATAGATGGCTTGGCTTAGTTGTCTTAATGGGGCTTTTGTGAGATCCCAAAGGATAAAGTATATGAGAGAGACTTAAAGTTATATAAGAATAGAAACCATTAATAAAGAACTTTTCTTCATCGGATTTCCAGGTCATGTTTGCTTTTTCTTTACCCAGTAATTAACTGTCTAGGATTGTTTTCCTTGGATTTATAGGTTTTATCTTTCCACATCTGTTTATGAAAAATGGTTTCTGAAAAGCATTTGAATTTCTGAAAGAGGTCCCGAGGACTTTAATGTGCGTGGACATTTGCTTTGCACTTCCATGTGAAGTAAATAGAAATGGGAAGCAATCATAAATGATTTAGTGTAAATTGTTTTGGGAACTGATAGATCACTATGTGTCATCCTGTTTCCACTTGCTGTAGATATGTAATGCAAAAGAGAGCAAATCCCCCTTGCAGATTAATGAAGGTGGCATAGAGATTCTAATTTCCCAAGTGAAACACTTTTTACACAGTGGTAGCTTTGGAAGACAGGTTTGAACCTCATTAAATTTACTGTGTGTTATACATGGACAACCTAATTCAATTCCTGTAAAAACAGGCAAATAGGCCGTCAATGTAAATTAAACCCAAAGGCAAACAAGTGTCACTACGGCACTGTATTACACGAGCATTTATCTCATAAATGGAAAAGTAAATTAAACCGTTAATTTCAATAGCAATTATAGAAAAACAAGTCCCAAGCTATAGGAGTCAAAAAGAGAAGTTTTTTTTTTTTTTTTTAATATGAATCACAATATTCTCCAACCTGCCTCCTTATGAAGTTCACATTTAGTTTGCAGTCTCTCCCTTTTAATACCTGATTCTCATACTTTCCATTTTGTCTTCATTTAGAATTTTCTAATTTACTTTTGGACCCCCAAGATAAACTTCTCTGAATCATTTTGCGTACCATGACCAGTGATGTGCAGAATATGCCACTTATGTCAAAATACATCAGCCCCCTATTCAATATCTTTCATGACTACTTAAAACCTTCACAATAAGAGCCTAAAAACCTAAGGCATACAAGAACTATCATAACTGTACACCAACTTGATGCTCCCTTGCCCCCACCTCATGTCTCTGTCTACTCTATCTCTCCCTGTCAAACATTCTAAATTTCAGTCACATTGAGTGACTCAAAATTTTTGGATTTATGCCATTGTGTCCTTTTTCTACTGATAGCCTTTGTCTGGAATTTTGTTCCTATTTACCTTTTTAAACTAGAGTACAGTATTCCATCTTTCAAGATTTAAACAGTATGCATTTCCTTGACCATGAACCCTTCTGCCATGAAATAATTGACTTGCATCATCATCTCTCTGTTCTCAATATACAATTCTGTCACAACACTGTTATATAGTTTCAAAACCACCTTCATCATCACTCTTCTTTTTGATGAAAAGATAACACATCTTGTTCATCTTTGTTTTTCCAATATCTAGCACTGTGTCTGGCACCGTATATGCTCAGTAAATTATTCCATACTTTTTCATTGAATGAATAAAATTTGATGAATACGAAGAAGATAATAGATCTTTACTTTTAGTCTATAGACTTTCAATCGCTAAAGTAAACTTTATCACAACCCTGATTTTCATATGGGAAAAACTGGCCCTGCATGTGCCCTTGTAGGCAAAGGTTTGAACCACAGCTAATTTGACTCTAAGTAGAACATTGCATGATACTCCATGGACAGGAAATAATGCTGGGCTGTAAGGAGCTGCTAAGAGGGTACCTCCTACTTGCCCTCCTAATTTCCTTTGAGGGCTGTCATGAAATGCTTTCTCATCACCTGAGTTCTTCCCATTTTACTCTCCTTAAAATAGAGTTGAAGAATTAAAAACTATTTAGCTACAGTCTAGATTTGACTCTTTAGTTAATATACTATAATTTGTGTAGCAGAAAAAATTTGCTTCATGTAGTTCTTTTCAGGATGTGGGACAAGGACCGTAAGGAGCACTTTTGGTTTATTCTTTTCACTGCTTATCTAAGTAATGCATTGTCTATCACATCTGAAAGTGGTTGTTATCTTTATAGGTTTAATCAGGTCAGGCTTTGGCCTTACCTTGTCTTGTGAACTTGATAGTTCTTTAACAAGTCCTTTCTCTTAGTTTTATTCTTTTTCCCCCTTTTATCGTTTCCTCTTTCTTTTCTTTACTTTTTCCTCCCTTCCTCTCTTCCTCCCTTCCTTCCTTCCTTCCTTGATTTCTTCCTTCCTTCTTTCTTTCCTTCCTTCCTTTCTTCAATCTCTCTCTCTCTCTCTCTGCCAATGTTAGCTGATTTAGATTACACATACTCAGTGCTCACAAACCAAATATTTCCTTAATTAAAAAAATCGGATGAGACCCTTACCCTCAAGTGTGTAATAGCAATATTAGACAAACAGTTCTCAAATGCAGGAATCAAAAAGAGAAGAGAGATTTTCTTCATGTGCACTACATTGCAAGGAAATTATACTAGAGGATAATAATTTGCTTGTTTAGATGAAAATTTTAGATATATTTGCTTTATACCTTAACATAACACTTGTTTCCCCTGCCTTGACTAAAAGAACCTCCATTTAAGACATAGGCAATAAATATGATTCAATAATTGTGGCAGCCTGGCAGTTGACTCACTATAGATAATTCGCTGAAGTATGCACCATTGTCGAAAAAAAAAATGGTGGTGGGGGGCTTCATCATAAAACAGCAAGAAGCACAGAAGTTCCCAAAGTACCCAGTATTTTTTAATACTCATTTTTCTTGTTCATTAAAGAAGAAACTAGAGAAGAAACAATAATTGTCACTTGGATGTGACTTCTTTCTCCAGGAATCAAAAATATTTCTTAATCACTCAGTTACAGTTTTTTTTTTCCTTTTAATAAAATGAGGATATCAATATCTAATTTATTATTTATGAAGAAAAGTAATTAGGTCACAATTATAGTAAAAAAGACAAGGCCATCTAAGTTTTAAGTAATAACATTATTTTTCAGTATTTCTTCAATCAGTAGTGAAAAGGAAAATCAAGTTTCACTGAATTCACAACACTGTTCTCTCCATCTTCCACTGTGAGATGACTTTTAATTGACTCATGTAAATGCCCAAAAGACTATGTAAGCTCCTTTATGCATGTGGTGCTAGTATTCTGAAAAGTATCTATGATATAGCAATTCAAGCTTTGTGAGAACTGGAATAACCTGAACTAGTATTTAACACCTGTCCCAGGAAGCTTAGAATGTCTTTCTTTTAGAGAGTTAGTTCAACTTGGAATTTAGATGCAGTAAAGGCATGTTGACCTTCCTTTGCCCAGAAGCATGTTCTTAAAATTCTTGTTTGTTTTGCCCTGCTATTTTTAAAAATTGAATCTTGCAATATTCAATAAAGATGAGCGAGTGAGAAAAATCTTTCATAAAACAAAAATATTCTTGTATATTCATCTTCACAGATAATTTGCATAAAGTTAGCTACATCATCAGTATAAAGGTTCGCTTA
The DNA here is from genome assembly GCF_000325575.1 of Pteropus alecto. NCBI lineage: Eukaryota > Metazoa > Chordata > Mammalia > Chiroptera > Pteropodidae > Pteropus > Pteropus alecto. Next base: position 9,178,408 of record NW_006442484.1, read on the forward strand.
TCATTAATTTGATCCTTCATCACTAGTTTGGCAGCTGAGATCATCCCAGTAGTTCCAACCGGTGGTTCCCATTATGTTACTCATGATTTATAGAAATCCGTATGCAATACCTCTTTTCACCTTGTAAGTTCCTATAGATTGTATGCTAAATTTATGTTAGTGCTGTTTCCATGCAGATCGTTAACTGAGGGCAATAACTGCCCTATGAGTTTCTTACTTTATATGTGGATCACATAATTGCTACTCAATAACTGACACTGAGTTTGAGGCTTTTTTTTTTCATGCAGATGTAGTCAACCCATTCACACCCAACTATGGCAAAGGTATGATGCCATGCTCAATGAGATTTGACCAAGTAAATTATGAAACTTATAAGGAACAATGTGCATGGTGGTCATTTCAGTCTTTGACTATATCATTGGGAGGGGGCAAATGAGGATTTGGATAAATAATCTAACCAATGCCACCGAAATCATACAATCCAGACAGATACTTATTCTACTTATGCACAGGCCAGATAGTAAGCTTTTTTAAATCATCATATGTGACCATTCATATCTTAATCTTAGTTTATCCCAAAATAAACTATCCCTTCAGCCAGCAAATCCAAGCAGCAGTGTGTTTCCCAATTGGTGATATGTCTTGTGACAAAAAGTTAATTCCCTCTGTCAATATTTTGAAGCAGCTCTTTTGCTAGAGTAGGAATTGGGCAATGTAGAAGATATGATTTAAATTGGTCAAATGTCTTAATAAAATGTCTGTAAAGTCAGTTTAACAGAAATCCTTTAACTAATGTTGGGGTAGGTAAGTTAAGTTAATGACTCTAAGATTAACTTCAAGTGCTGGTTTCAGCTTGCGATTCTAGGCCTGGCTCATTGGAGAGAGCTGGCATCTTTTCAGTGCAAAATGGCTTTGTGCAAACGTGCTCAGTGCCTGCGGCTTCAATCTGTCTGGTGGAATGACATATGCTGAACCTCGGGTAAATCACACAGGGCAATTTACATATAATGTTGATAGCAAGAGAAACGATAACTGTCTTTTAGAATTTGTCAGAGTTGGGGCTACAAATTTTAATGTCTTATAATAATTTTAGAGAAAAAATACCAGTACAACTATTTCTTTCTATTTGTTCATGTTGGCTGAGATGTCAATGCTTAACTACTAATTTACCTCTTCGATAAAGTCTTTGAAACTGACCCTTTTCCAATTCCCCATATCAAGTGTTCCATTCCAGGCACAGGCTGTTAGATACTTTTACTTAAATGTTTGACTGGTTATATTATTACCTTCACAAAGAGAAAACTTCCCCCTGAACAGTAATTAGATTTTAGAGCCCTACATTCACTGAGAATAGACCTGAACTTCATATATCTTTATATCTCTGAACGTAACACAATCCTTGGCCCTTTCCTAATACCACTTTTGCTTTCAGATACTGTCTTGTTTTTCTCCCCTTCCTAAAAAAAGTTTTTAAAGAGTTTTCAATACACACTATTTCTAGTTCTTCCCCTCCTATTCTCCATTGGACCACTTACCATCAGGCTTTGTCTAACATCATCCCACAAACTTCTCTTACTTCAAGATCACCAATAACCTCTATATTACTAATCTAAAGTTCAATGCTAAATCTTTTTTTTTTTATTTAACCTATTATACATGTTATAATTGTTCATTCTCCTGCTTAAATCCACAGTTTTCAATTAGCTTCAAGGATATCATATTCTTTCGACATCTCTCTAGATTTTCTTTTTTAGTCTCCTTAACATTTTTCTGCTCATTTCCCTTCACCATTAAATATTGGACTTCCTTAAGACCTCAGCTCCTTTCATCCCACACTGCTTCCTTGAAGAGCTCCTTTCATTTTAAATCTTTACCAACCATTTATATTTATATACTGTATTACATTTATATACTGTAATGTATATCTCTACCTACATGTTTCCCATTAACTACAAAGTCTTTACTTCCCTTTCTGACTACTTTACATCTCTATTGAATATCAAATGGATATTCAAACTTAACATGCTACAATCTGAGCTCCTGATTACTCACCCCAAAACATTCTGTTCCTGTAGTCTCCTTTTCTCAATAATCTCAATAAATGGCATCTCTAGTGTAATTCTTGACACCTCTATGTCTCTCACACCCACCTCTTAGCATCTAATTTATTAACAAATAATTTAGGTTCCACCTTCAAAATATATCGACTCTAATCATTTATTATCATCTTCACTTGTTATCACTCTGTTGCAAACTGTTATCAATCTATCACCTGGTTTATTGTCGATATTATCCTACCTAGTCTCCGTGACTCTTTCTTTGTTCCCTTTCAATTGATTCTGATTCTCTACACGATAGCAGCCATTGCCATATTTGCAAAACTTAAGTCAGTTAATGATACACATGTATTTAAAACCTTTCAATACTTTCTAATCTTAGAGTAAAAACTAAAAAGAGTTTTTAAGAACTTATCCAAACACTCCCTTTTTCATATTACTGTTCTGTACTCATTTCCTATAATCCTAGTTTTAACTCACTCTTCTCCAGTAGGGCTACCAGCTTGAAGTTCTGCAACTGTGTCACTTGCCTACAATTTAAGATCTTACTCTTGCTTTTCTCCCTTCCTGAAACACTCTTCTCTAAATAAATCCAATTTTTTCTCTCTTGTTCCCATTAAGACTTTATGTAAATGTCGCCCTTTCATTGAGACCTTACTTGACTACCCTATCTAATATTATAACATCCTAACTCAAATTTTCTATCCCCCTTCCTTTTTTGATTTCTCTCCATAGAATCAATTTCCATTTTTCATACTATGTATTATACTTATTTACTTTGTTTATATTTTGCCTGTTTCTTACTAGGATGTTCTCCATCAGGCATGACTTTTGTTCCATTTATTTATATCTGTATACCTAGTATCTAGAACTCTCCTGGCAGACAACAGCTGTTTGATAAAAAAAAAATCATTAAATGATGAAGAAATAAATACAATAGTTACTTAGTAAACAGTTTCTTGATTAAATTTAAGAGTACTGCCCAATAGTTACATAGCATATTAACTATGTAACTATTGACCAGTTCCTCCTGAAAATCATTTTTTTTTCTGGCTTCATTGAAATATAATAGATAATTAATTGCTCATATTTATATTGTGAAATTCAATTAGTTTTTTTTTTTTTCAATTATGGTTGGCATGCAATAATATATTCATTTCAGTTGTACAGCACAGTGATTAGAGATCTATATAACTCACAAAGTGATCACCCTACTAAATCTATCACCCCTCTTCCTCTTACATATTTATTATAACATTGTTAACTAGTTTCCTTAGGCTACACTTTATAGCTCCATGTCTATTTTGTAACTATCCATTTGTACTTCTTAATCCCTTTGCTCTTTTTCTCTGTTCCCCCATACCACTCCCAACCAGTAGCCCTCAAAATATTCTCCATATCTATGAATTTATTTCCATTTTTGTTGTTGTTGTTGTTGTTGATTTTATTCTTTAGATTTCACATGTACATGAAATCATGCAATATTTGTCTTTTTCTATCTGATTTATTTCATTCAGTGCAATATCCTCCAGGTCCATCAAGGCAATACCTTTTCCATCCTTTTCCTTTTCATCTATCTGTGTCATTTAATCTGAAGTGAGTCCCTTCTAGGTAGCATATGTAGGGGTCTTGTTTTCTTATCCATTCAGCCACCCTACCTTTTGGTTGGAGCACTTAATTCTTTTCCATTTGAGGTACTTGTTGATAGGAATGTAATTATTAACATTCCTTATTCCTGTTTTTGATACATATTTTTTATTCTTAAAGAAGTCCCTTCACCATTTCCTGTAATACTGGCTTGGTGTTGATAAATTCCTTTAGCTTATTTTTGTCTAGGAAGCTCTTTATCTGTCCTTCAACTCTAAATGATAGCTTTGCTGGATAAAGTATTCTTGGTTGTAGATCCTGGGTTTTCATCACATTTTTGAATATTTTGTGCCAAGCCCTTCTGTTCTGCATAATTTCTTTTGAGAAATCAACTGCCAGTCTTATGGTTGCTCCCTTTTAGGTAACTAACTGCTTTTCTCTTGCTGTTTTTAAGATTCTCTTTTTGTTTTTAACCTCTGGCATTTTAATTATGATATCTCTTGGTGTAGGCCTCTTTGCGTTTAGCTCTTTTGGGATTCTCTGAGCTTCCTGGAGTTGTATGTCTATTTCCTTCACCAAATTAGGAAACTTTTCCATAATTATTTCTTCAAATAGCTCTTCAACTTCGTTTTCCTTCAGATACTCCTATGACATGTATATTTTTATATTTAATTGTGTCCCACAGGCTCCTTAAATTATTAGCATAGTCTTGGCTTCTTTTTTCTTGTTATTCTGATCAAGTGTCCTTGGCTTCCTCATCCTCTATATTGGTGGTTCGATCTTCTTTATCTACTCTGTTGATTCCCTCTAACATACTCTTCATCTCAGATAATTTGTTTTTCATTTCTGACTGGCTCCCTATTATGTTTTCCTCTCCATTTTTATGTTTTTATCTCTTTGGTAAAGCAAGTTCTCACTGAATTTATCTACTCTTCCCCCAAGTTCATTGAGTATCTTTATAACCAGTGTTTTGAACTCTGCATCTGTTCAATTGCTTGAGTCCATTATTCCTGAATCTCTGTTCTATTCTCTCATATGTTTTCTGCTTCTTTGTCTTCCCATTTTGGCTGTCTTTCTGTATCTGTTTCTATGTACTAAGCAAAGCTGCTAAGTTTCCTGGTCTTATTAGTGTGGTTTTGTGTAGTAGGTGCCCAGTGGCACAGTGTTGAGAGGAATTAGGCTGCAGGCCAAGTTTAGCCTCAGCTTGTGTCTCTTTGGAGCCACTTGTAAGGATTCAGTAAGCAATTCACAGATGCTGTGCTTATGGTTGCCTCAAGAAACTATGCCAGAACAGAGGCCAGCTACCACCAGTGTGAGTCTTGGCACTGCTCAGCAAGGAGAACCAGACTCGCAGAGGACAGAACTAGATGTGGCTTGGGTGGGTCCACGAGTTGAGGGAGGTGGAGATTAAGGGATTCCTCTGGGCAGAGCTGTTATCCAGTTTGATGATGTCTCAGCTACGGTGGTGCTGTGTCTACACACTGGGAACAGGGAGGGGTCAACAGAGGGATAATAGATTCTGCCAGCACTTTTGCCTGGTAGAGAGCCTTGCCTCTGGCCCTCACTCCAACAACTCAGTGACTCCCTGTGAGTCCCTGGTGCCCCCCATCCCATGGCACTAACCCAACCCGGGGCCAGTACCCAAAGTGAGCAGGTCTATCATTGCAAAAGTTCGCGTGTGGACATGGCCCCTTTAAGAGGCATCTGCAGCTGCCACAGCTTCTGTCCCACTCTGCCGCTGGGGACCAGGCAGCCTCGTGTCTTTGTCCCCTCCTACCTTCTACTATTGCAGGTTGATTAATTATTTCTCTTCCTAGTTGTAGTCCTCTGTTTATCTAGATCCCAGAAGACTTTGCTTGCTGTTTGCTCCGTGTTTCTGTCACAACTTTGATTTAGTTGCAAGATGGGTGAACAAAGCCTCTATCATCTACGCCATTTATTCCTGTTCCTCTTGGAAATTATTTTAATATGTAAAAGACAGCAAAGTATAAGCTATGGAACTTGAAAACCTAGCTTTAAGTCCTAGAACCACCATTTATTAGCTATTAGTTGTGGATTTTTTTTTTTTCTAAGCCTCATAACATCTGTAAAATGCATTTAATGATATCTAAATTTTATTACTGTAGAAAAAATACATAAAATATCTGCTTCAGTTTCCAGCACATAGTAGGCTACTCTTGTTAAGAATTGTCATTTTATTGGGCATAAGTGAAGCTAATTCATTAAATAGTAAGTCACCATAGATGTGAAAATAAGAAATCAAGTTTCCTGGGAAAATAGATGCAAAATAAATTGATTAGGATTTTTCTAAAACTTCTCACAAAAATCCAACTCTCTGATACTTTCTCCATTGGTTTAGTAACCATCTGGCGTTACACATAGTTAATTACAATACTACTGACTATATTCCCTATGTTTTACTATTTTGTAACTACCAATTTATACTTCTTAATCCCTTCATCTTTTGCACCTACTCTTTTAACTTCTTCCCATCCAACAATCTTCAATTTGTTCTCTGCATCTATGAGTCTGTTTGTTTTGTTTGTTTATTTATTTTGTTTTTGTTTTTGTTTTTGTTTTTTTTAGATTCCACATATAAGTGAGACCTTATGGCATTTGTCTTTCTCTGTTTGACTTATTTCACTTAGCAAAGTACTTTCCAGGTCTATCCATGTTGTCACAGATGGTAAAACTTCATTCTTTCTTTATGGTTGAGTAATATTCCATTATATATATGTACTACACCTTCTTTAGCTAATCATCTATTCATAGGACACTTTGGTTGCTTCCATGAATAATTCTGAAATAAACATGGTGCATATATCTTTATGAAACAGTGTTTTGGATTTCTTTGGTAAATACATAGAAGTGGAATTGTTGGGTCATATTTTTAATAGTTTGAAGAATCACCATATTGTTTCCCATAGTGACTGCACCAATTTGCAATCTCACCAACCATACACAAGGGTTCCCTTTTCTCCACAACCTTGCCAATACCTGTTTGTTGATTTATGATGATGGCCATTCTGATATGTGTGAGGTGATCTCTCATTGTGGTTTTAATTTGCATTTCTCTGATGATTAGTGATGAGCATCTTTTTGTATATCTATTGGCTATCAGAATGTCCTGTTTGCAGAAATGTCTAATCAGGTCCTCTGTCTGTTTTTTAATTGATTTGTCAGGTTTGTTCTTTTTGTTTGTTTGTTTGTTTGTTTGGTGTTGAGTTGCATAAGTTCTTCATAAATTTAGAATATTAATTCCTTATTGTATGTATCATTGGCAAATATCGTCTCCCATTCAATAGTTTTTTTTTTCATTTTGTTGATTTTTTTCTTTTTTGCTAAGCAGAAACTTTAGATTTATGCAGTCCTATTTGTTTAGTTTTTCTTTTGTTTCCTTTTTCTTTCCAATTTGGATGCTTGGATGCTTTGTTTTTTTATTATTATTTTTTTGGTCTGGTTGCTATGCCTACGACTTCCAATATTATGGTAAATAAAAATGGTGAAAGTGGACATCCTCGTCTTCTTCCTGATCTTGAGGAAAACCTTTTTAGCTTTTCACATTGAATATGTTGGCTGTGGGTTTGTCATTTATGGCCTTTATTATGTTAAGGTGTGCTCCCTCTATTCCCACTTTGCTAAGAATTGTTATCATAAATGGATGTTGACTTTTGTCAAATGCTTGTTCTGCATTTATTGATATGATTATATGTTTTTTATCTTTTCATTTTATTTATATCATGTTAATTGATTTGTAGATATCGAACCAAACTTGCGTGCCAGAAATATCCCACTAGATTATGATGTGTGATCTTTTTGATCTACTGCTAAATTCAGTTCGCTAATATTTTGTTGAGAATTTTTTGCATCTATATTTATCAGGTATATAAGCCTTTAATTTCCTTTTTTTTTTTGTAATATCTTTGATTTTGGAAACAGGAAAATGGTGACCTCATAGAATGAAGTTGGGAATCTTCCATTCTCTTTAATTTTCTGGAATAGTTTGAGAAAGATAGGTGTTATTATTATTATTATTTTTTAATGTTTGGTAAACCGCATCTGTGAAGCCATCTGGTCTATGAATTTTGTTTGTTGTGATTTTTTTTGATTATTGATTTGATTTCATTTATAGTAACCAATGTGTTCAGATTTGCTGTTTCTTCTTGATCAGTCTGAGAAGACTGCTTTTTTCTCAGAATTTATCTATTTCTTCTAGATTATCTAATTTGTTGGCATATAATTATTTATGGTATTTTCTTAAAATCCTTTGAATTTCTGTGATGTCAGTTGTTATTTCTCTTTCATATCTAATTTTATTTATACAGGTCCTCTCTTTGTTTTTCTTGATGAGTTTGCTTAAAGGGTTATTAATTTTGTTTATCTTTTTAAAAAAATCAGCTCTTGGTTATATTAATCTTTTGTATTGTTTCTTTAGACTCTGTTTTGTTTGTTTCCACTCTGATCTTTATTATTTTCTTCCTTCTACTCATTTTGGGCTCTGTTTGCTGTTTTTTTCTAGTTCTTTTAAGTATAAGGTTAGATTGTTTATTTGAGATTTTTCTTGTTGTTTTGATGTAGGCCTGTATTGCTGTGGGTCATTGTGTTTTCATTTTCATTTGTCTCAAGGTATCTTTTGATTTCTTCTTTGATCTCACTGTTAACCCATTCATTGTTTAGAAACATATTATTTAGTCTCCATGTTTGTGGGTTTTTTAGTTTTTTTTTTTAATAATTAATTTCTACTTTCATACCATTGCACTTGGAGAAGACACTTGATATGATTTCAATCTTCTTAAATTTATTGAGACTTGTTTTGTGGCCTGACATGCGGTTTATCTTGGAAAATCCTTTGCAGACACTTGAAAAGAATGTATATTCTGCTTCTTTGGGGTGAAATGCTCTAAAACTGTCAATTAAATCCATCCGGTCTAATGGATCATTTAAGGTCACTGTTGTTATTATTTTTTTTTTTTTGTCTGGAAGATTTATTCCTTGATGTCAATTGCTACCCTAGCTATTTTTTAATTTCCATTTGCATAAAATATCTTCTCCCATCCCTTTACTTTTTGTTCATGTGTGTCTTTCAATGTGAAGTGGGTCTCTTATAGACACCATATGTATGGGTCTAGTTTTCTTATCCATTCTGCTACCCTATGTCTTTTGGAGCATTTAATCCATTTACGTTTATAGTAATTATTAATAGGTACATAGTTATTGGCATTTATGATTCATATTTATGATTTTTTTCTCCTCCTCCTCCTCCTCTTCTTCAAAGAAGTCCCTTTTACTTGTAATACTGGTTTGGTGATGATAAATTACTTTAGCTTTTCTTTTATGGGAAACTCTTTACCTGTCCTTGAATTCTAAATGATAGGGTTGTTGGATAGTGTAGTCTTGGTTGTAGGTCCTTGCTTTTCATTGCTTTGAATATTTTGTGCCAGTCTTTTCTAGCCTGAAAATTTCTGTTGTAAAATCAACTGAGAGTTTTACGTGAATTCCCTTTAACAACACATTTCTAAAGCATTCAGTTTATTTTTTGCACATATAATTTCAAGTCTGATAAAATGAAGAGCTTGAACATAACATCTCTTGGAGCTTATTAATAACATTAACTATTTTTAGTCAATCTACAAGCTCTCTTCCTAGTTTACTAGCAATTCAAGGGAAGCCCAAGAAGATTAATCTAATTTCTGGTGACAAAGATTCTCTCTTTGATCTAACTTTACTCATGCTTCTCTAAATCCTTTTCAACAGGACCTTTTAGACTTCTTTGTTCATCTCTGCGTTGTTCAATTTTAGCAATAATCCTACTAAGTCAGTTTAGCTAACATCCCCTTCCTCCATATCTAATCACTTTCAATATCTAGTAAGGTTACACATCTCCCATCATGACCTTGCTGATTCTTGATTACGCTGGCTTGCCTTCAGTAAAAATCCTGTTAGATTGGTTTAGCCAGAATACCCCCTAACCCTTATTATTTTCTTTTAGTAAATTTCAATCCTTCCTCCCTCACCCTGCTCCTTGATTACAAATTCTCTTGTGCTCATGTTATTGAAGTTGGAATTGAGCCGAGTTCTATACTGAGGTCTCTTTTTCTCTGTCAGCAGTAGTTGGGAATAAAATTTGTTTTCACTATCTTAACTATTTACCGTTTAGCTCTGATTATTCTTTAACAATAGTGAAGGAAAAAGGGAGACTTACAACAATTTTTCTAGCAGAATAAAAAAGCCAATGGTAAGAATCAAGTATATGGATCTTCCAAGGAGGTGGCGACCTCTCTGAATTTCTACCTC
>NW_006442484.1:9188381-9211028 GCF_000325575.1 Pteropus alecto
TGCTGAGCCTTAAGAGATAAAATGATGAGAAATTGCTTGTGGTTTGTAATTAGAGACCCCATCCATCCTAATTTTTTGAAACTGAAAATGAACATTAAGAAAAAGAATAACCTCTGTTCTTAATCTGAGTAAGAAGATTAAGGAATAAACTATGTGCTACACTTAGATAAAGGCTAGTTATAATGAAAATATTGATTGCTCAGAGGCTAACTTTTTAAATATGGGTGCTTCAATTGTACTTGTAAAGCAGAGTTCGAATAATTTTATAAAGTAAATGTCTCCCTAATTTCCTTTTGCCTTCACTCATTTTATCAATTAAATAATTGTTTTAATTAAAACTATGCCTATTTTAGGTTCTGAGAAAACATAAAAGCAATTTATAGAATTTGCTTTCACAGTTTAAAATTTTCACCACCAACAGTTCAAAAGCAATACTTAGCTCATCAAATTTAAATGATCAAAAATCTCAGGTTGCTTTGGTCCATTCAGTTCGCTGTAACAAAAATGCTATAAACTGGGCAGCTTATAAACAACAAACATTTATTTCTCACAATACTGGAGGATGGTAAGTTCAAGATCACAGAGTCAGCAGATCTTGCATCTTATGAGAGTATGCTTCTTTAGAAACAGTTGTCTTTTCACATATTATCTCGCATGGCAGAAGAGGACAAGCTAGCTCTTTGGGTATCTCTCTTAAAAAAGGGCATTAATCCCAAGTATGAGGACTCCTGCCATCATGACCTAATCATTTCCCAAAGACCTGCACCTCCTGATATCATCATTTTGAGTGTTAGGATATCAACATAGCGATTTTGGGTGGGAGAACACCAACATCCAGACCATAGCACAGATCAATAGTTTTCTAACAAGTAGGTTTATGTACCACTTCTCAGGCCTTTTATTTTTTTTTAATCTAAGAAAAAAGGAAGTAATGACAGAATGCATATTTAATTAGAATGTACTTGTTGCCTGGTAGGGCCATACTTTCTCTTATTCTCTTTAAGGAAACACATAAATAAGTGCAAGGTCTGTCTCAGGTATCCGTTTACAGGTCTTGTTAGGTTAAGCTGATATTAACATTTGTGTAAGAGATATCAATGATATTCTTTTGTCAGAAATTCACCTTTCTATACATAGCCCAAGGCATTACTCCATGAGCAGTAAATGTATTCGCTTCAAAAGCATGTCAGTCTCAAATTGGATAATCCATATTTGGTGTATCCTAGAAATGTGGTAGAAAAATGAATAAAAGCTGATGCTATTGCTGTGGAGATACACACATATAAGTAAGCAAAAATTAATTGCAGCATATAAATAAAATAGATTCAAAATATTCAATTATCTCTAATGCTCCCTGCCCTATAAATTATTGAAAATCTATGAAGAAAATGTCATATATTAGTATAGGGATTAAGTAACTATCTCTGCATTTGAGAGTTATTGAAAATGGAATAGAGTTTATAATGTTTCCATTATACATTGGAGTTTTTCTAATTATTTTCTATACCTTCGAAATTTTTCACAGACATATAGTATACAATTTTTAGATAATAATGAGGAGGAGAAAATTTCTCCCTTTACTTTTCTTAAGATCTTATGACTAGACTAATAACAAAATGGACACATGACCAGATTAACAGGAAAAGAACCAGTTTAATATGTGCACACAGAAGATCACAAATCATGCTCCTCAGAATGATGAACCAGCCAACTTTTTATACTTTTTAACATAAAATGTAACATAATATTGTTTCTTTGAAGAAACAATAAATTTGTAAAGAAAATACAGGACAAAGACACTCAGGTTTGGGCGCTCATTAGGAAGTGATCTAAACAAAGTTTGGACTTAGGTAGTAAATTAGTCAAGAAGCGGCAAAACTTTTTTTTATGTAAGCTTTTTAGGCCCTGGATTCCTTAACTCTAGCTACAAGGGTGTCTCTCTCAAGCCCCCTGCAGCAATGAGGGCACCTTTTACAGGGGAGATTTATGACCTGCATTCAAGGAGATAAGGAAAGGTCCATGTGCCTTTCTTGCATGGTCTGTTAGTCAAGTAATTTTAATTCAAAGTAATTAATATGTCATTATGGGATATTTAGGAGCAGCCATTCCTGGGCCCCAACAATAAAGGGCTGCAGTTGGAATAATAAAATTAAGGTGTGTGTGTGTGTGTGTGTGTGTGTGTGTGTGTGTGTGTGTGTGTGTTAATTTATAGGTTTAAGATCCAAAATAATCTTATCTGCCTATACCAAATTCTAAAGTTACTACTGATGAATTTAGGTTGAAACATCTAAGGAAATATTATTTAAATAGGTTATATAGTAAGGAGAAAGATCACCAGTGATAACTTGTTCTAAGATTAGCTAATAATAATAATAAAAAAAAATTAAGTACATTCTCTTTATTAAACAATTTTATTCTCTTTAGTGAATAAAAATTTTTAAAAGACACATATTCTCTCTATTACAAAAATTTTCTCTTGAGTCTAATCACTTTCAGCTAACCTGGAGAATAAAGCAATCCTAGAGTTGCATCTAAGCTATGGTACATGAATGAGGTTGCTATTCCCAATCCAAATAATTTATACTCAAGTAATTCTAAGAATTATTCAAAATTAGTCAATGTGTGCAAAGATGGCTTAGAGACTAAGGCTGGCCCTTCAAGGGATAGATGCATGATTCTGTGGGAGCTAGATGATTTTTTGTGGTCCTTAAAGAAAGAACATCTGAACCAAATCAGAACTGATATTGGCTTAAAGGTCAAAGCTCACCATTCAAAGTTAACTCTGATGGCCATGTTGGGTCATGTGTAAATGAATAAGCAGAGGAAACCTGTCACAGGGAAAGAAGATTTGAGTAGGTGCTTAATGAGAACAGAGAAGAGAGAAATGAAGAGCATAGCATAGGTTTCTGACATTCCAGTTCACATGTATTTGATTATAGTTTATTCCTGATTCTTTGCTATTGTGAAGTCACTTTAAACCAACAATAAGCTTTTCATTTGATACTTCAGTTAGTTTGAGTGGCTTATGTTCAAAGCATAAAGAAAAATAATTCTGATGAGAAAAATCTTAGATTTGGATAAGAGAAAATTGGAGTAAGATACTTCATGTAGAGAGACAGAAATAAAATACAGATACGGGGAGATAAAAATTTGTAAAGCATGTTTGAAAATATGAAAGATGTGTATCCATAATTGAACTATTTCTATGGGGCAGTTTTTGACAATAAGCTTATAGAGTCTAGAGACGAGTAATATCTTTGTACTCAAATTAGGTGTTTGTAGTCAGTTCCCACAAAGCAGTGGTTTCTACCAAAAGTTTTGAGCAGGTGAGTGGTATAATAAAATTAGTTGATGCCTGAAAAGAAGGGGCCAGAATTTTTAGTTGAGCTGCCATATTAAAATTATCTGAAAAGAAGTACCAAGAGAAAAAAATATATAGCAATAATAATGTAAACAAATGAAAGTGAGGACAGTTGCATTTTAGGTAAATTGCAATACGAGAGAATTAAGAGAAAAGAAACATCATGAGAAGAAGTGATTTTAGTCATCATGTACTTGGAGAATTTTGTTCATATGATTTTTAAAATGTAAAGAATCATAGAGATGGTTAATCTCAAGAGCTCTATCAAATTTTTGGAAATTCTATGTTGAAAGGGAAATGATAAGACAGATAAACCGAGTCCAGTTGCCTGAATTCAATTAAAGCAGTTTCTATATCATTTGGTTTATGTGTTGAGATTACTCATATTTTATTTTTTTAATGTTTCCATTCATTTTAAGAGTTCAAACTATAAATTTGTCTACATTATAAGGAGAAAATGAGGGAGACCAAGTTACTCATGTTAGAGCACAATATCTTTATGGGCTCTCAAGAGTCTTTTGCCAAGGTTCCTCATTCTTGATTTTAGATTAGTTCCTGTTTTGCCAGCATGTTTGTTTCCAGATAGTACCAATATGACCATAAATAAATTGAATATTTGATATTTGTAATTAGACTATTTTATTTTTCCTCTTTTTCTTAGATATGTAAAATACTTTCATTCATAACATTTCATTTGGCATAATTTTTAAAATCATTTATGTGGGTAATATTATTTGCTTTCTCTTTGTAAAAGAAAAATAAATTAGTAAATCAAATTTATATAGGACATTATTGGCTGTAACATATGAACTTTGATAATTTTTTGTGGAATATAAAGGAATAGTTCATTTTCAGTTTTCAAAATCTAGAGTTCTTGGAGGTGACAATAATTTAATGATGGAAGATGCCATTTATATAAGTTTCACAGAAACACCTATATGTGTTTCATAGAAACAAATACAGGAAAATAAGAAAAATACTTCTCGTAAATGAAATGTCAAAGGATTTTAAATGGCAATTAAAATGCTCAGTTTCTATTTTCTGAGTTATGTTGTCATGCATTATGATCACAGCATACTTTCATTTGTTTTAAGAAATGAAATGTTAGTGGAAATGAGGAAGAGCAACGGAGCAAATTGCCTAATTTATTTTTAATACAGATGAAATATAATGAAGGGACATTAAATGGAAATCCCAGTGTATGTAAAATTATGTTTGTAGGGGTTGGTAGTGATTAGAATTTCTGTTTGCCTGTCCACCTGCTCAAAATTGTTATCTTATTCAAGTCTAGCATTTTTTGAAACAGCTGGAAGTTTAATAATCATTTGTACTTCAATTTTGAACAACATTTTTTAGCAAATTTGGGTCAAACTATTTGCCTTGCTCTTACCTTTTTTGGTGGTTTGAGTTCTCAAATTACAACCTTGTACTCTCTTGACAAATACTTTCCATCTACAACCTGAATACAACTCTCCTGCATACATCAATCTATAAATGCACATCTTCATCTCCTAATACTACTCAACAGGGGTTGTGTTCTCACTGAATAAAAGAAAAAAGTATTGCCACTATGATATCTCCTGTCTAAGGGTTCAATTTAGACTCTCAAACTCTCAACGAGAAAGCAAAACCAAAACACTACTGTGAATGTTGTTTCTTCATCTTTCTCCACATATTTATAACCTCTACTACATTTTTTAGAAATAATTGCAGATAACATTGCTTTGTTACTTAATATTTATGTGTAAAATTTATTCCGAAATTAAATTAGGTCAGTAATCATTCTTTACCTCATGCCTTATGTTATTCTCTTAAACCTCTTAGTAGATAACAATGTGCTTAACTATAACAGAAGATCATTGCTTGGTGCTAGGTAAAAAAAGAGTTCATAAACGTTTATGCCATACCTTTCCTCACACTGCTAATTTTATCAACTTTTTTCTTATCTTTAAATTTGTTTTCTTAATCTATTTATTTAATTACTAAAATGAGAATATCAATACTATATGCTCAATATAATGAATATGTAATGGGTCATATGCAATATTCCTAAAGGCTAATTATTTGATAATTTATTAGTATATTTGAGAATTATAAGAATGTACATTGTCATAGTTAAAACATAATCAGACTGTTAATAATAATAAATATAGATACTTATTTTGAATATTCCTAATAAAAACATTCTGATCCCAAATTCTTGTGGTTTATTCAACTTCTTTTTCCCCAAATGTTAAGTTTCTTGAGATTTAATTTACGTAGAGTGAAATTTATAGATTTTGAATGCTTATGGCTATTTGTTTATCATTTTTTGCAAAATGTTCATTCAAAGGTTTGCCTATTTTTTTGCCTTATTAAGTTGTAGAAATTTTTTATATATTCTAAATAAAATTATTTTATCTGATGTATGTGATACAGATATTTTTCCTAGTCTATAGACTGCCTATTCATTTTCTTAATGGTATCATTTGGTGGTCAGATATTTTCTAATTTTGAAGAACTCAATTTATTATTTTATTATTTATAGTTGTGTCTGCTTTATAAATATCTGGTAACCCCCAAGGTCTTGAAGATATTCTCTATTTTTTTTTTCCTTTGAAGCTTCATAGTGCTAGTACATGTGGCTTTATCGAATTAAATTTTGTGGATGGTATGAAGTAGGAATTGAAGCTCATTTTTTACAACAAAGATTTCAGTTACTCTAGCTTCATTTTTGTTGTTGTTATTGCTGTTGTTGTTGTTGTTGTTTGAAGAGAGTTTACTTTCACATTGAATTTGGACTCATAATAAAAAACATTTTCATTGTTTATGTGTGGGTCTATTTCTGGACTTATAGTTACAGAATTCATATAAACCTCAACTGCAGAGTAGGTAAACTCTGTACTCTCACTCTAAACTCTCACAACCACATCAAAATTACAACTAAGCTACACCAATGCCTCTTTGAGTCTCATTCTTATAGCATTCTTGGATGTGCATTAGTATAATAAACTTTGGACATTTTCTCCTGTTAATCTGTCTCTGTTAAATTTGATTATTAGCCCAGCTAGAAGAACATAGAACATGGGAGAGAGAATTATTTTTTAAGCTCCCATAGTCCTTAGTATGATGTACCATAAATAGCTAATAATTTTCCTAATAAAAAACTTATGAGGAAGTTTCTGGTTAAGATGGCAGAGTAGGTAAACTCTGTACTTGCTTCCTCTCACAACCACATCAAAATTACAACTAAGCTACAAAACAACCATAATTGGAGTCACCTGAAGTCAAGCTGAACAGAAGTCTCACAACTGGGGACACATAGAAGAGGCCTCCTCGAGACCGGTAGAAGGAGTGGAGATGTACTATAGGCTGGTTCCATACCCAAGTGTGGTGGTTGAGAATTGAGAGGGATGTCTCAGCTGCGGAGGTTCCCCACGGAGGAGAAAAGACTCTCAGCTCCACACTGGGCTCCCAAGCTCAGGATTCTAGTGTGAGGAAGAGAAGACCCCACAACTTTTGCCTGTGAAAACAAGCAGTGATTGTGGTTGAGTGAGAAGGAGATCTGCTGGAGTCACAGACATTTCTCTTAAAGGGCTCATAAACAGTATTACTTGCTGATAGACTCAATCACTCTGAGCTCCAGTGCTGAGAAAGCAGCTAGAAGGGTGCCAGGGACATATAGGGAGGAACTGAATTGTTTGAATGCAAGGCAAGGGCTCGAGGGGCAGCTTTTTCCCAGACAGAAGTGCTGGCCGACAGCACTGATTTTTCATTAAGCGCCCCCGCACTCAGCATGCAGATGCAGGCAGCTGCCATATCTGAGTCCCCATCAACATGGCTAACATCATTTGTTCTGCCCTGGTGATTCCTTGAGATCCTGCCCCACCCAAAGTGCAAACCCACCAAGCCACTTCCAGTGGATTTTCCACACAAATAGCCTGTCTTGGCTCATGCTACAAAACTTGTTAAAATTTTTCAAAGGTTCACACACCCCAGACAAGCATCATTTGGTCTCAGCCTGCCCTGTACCACTTGCCAAGCAGCCTTAAGCACAGCATTAGGAGTAGTGGCCTCAGTTTGTGTCTTGGTCTCTCGAGGCACTTTCAAACACAGCATGAATGGCAACCATCTGCAGATTGCTTGGAGTCTCATACCAAGTGGCCCCAGCCAGGGCACAGGCTGTGTTTTAACATGGCCTGTGATGGGGTCTCTCCCAGGAGGCCCTGGCCTACACATCTGGTGGCCAGCTTTGGTCTGAGCTGAAGCAATACCCTGGGCCATATCTGGGAACAACAAACCCAAAGGGCAGACTGAGAAGGCAACAGACCTCTGCTAAAGTGAATCTTGCTCTGTAGCATCAATCTCTGTACAACAGCATCTCCACTGTGGTCACCAGCCAGTCCTCACAACCAATCAGGGTTAACTCCTTCCACTGACATGCAAATAGCAACCAAGGCTCAACTACAACAGAAGGACACATACAAACCATTCAATAGACACCCAGCTCAGATGACCACGAAGTACCCAGCTCAGATGACCACGAAGATTGCTCCAAAGTGCCCCACAATACACCTACTACATAAGGCCACTCTACTAAAACTAGAAAACATAGCATCCCTACCCAAGACATAGAAACAAACACAGGGAGTCAGCCAAATGAAAAGACAAAAAAAAAAAAAGTTCCAAATGAAAGAACAGAACAAAGTTCCAGAAATGAACTAAACAAAAATGAAGATAAGCAATCAAATTCAAAACACTGGTTATAAGGATGCTCGTT
Organism: Pteropus alecto; assembly: GCF_000325575.1. Taxonomy (NCBI): domain Eukaryota; kingdom Metazoa; phylum Chordata; class Mammalia; order Chiroptera; family Pteropodidae; genus Pteropus; species Pteropus alecto. The sequence goes on from NW_006442484.1 coordinate 9,196,502, forward strand.
GAAATTAGGGAAAGGGTATGAACTCAGTGAGAACTTTAACAAAGAGATAGAAAACATGAAAATGGAGATAGAAAATATAAAAAAGAACCAGTCAGAAATGAGACTAAAATAAAATAAAGAATACCTTAGGAGGAATCAATAGTAACTAGAAGAAATAGAGAATCGAAACCAGCCATTTAGAAATTAAAGTAGCGGAAAACTCCCAATCAGAATAGCAAAAAAAAAAAAAAAAAAAAGAATCCAAAAAAATGAGGACAGTTTAAGGCATCTATTGGACAACATCAAGAGTATCAACATTCGCATCATAGGGGTGCCAAAGGAGAAGACAGAGAGCAAGGAATTGAAAACCTATTTGAAGAACCAGTAATGGAAAACTTCCCTAACCTGGTGAAGAAAATAGATATTCAAGTCCAGAAAGCGCAGAGTTCCAAACAAGGTGAACTCAAAAAGGCCCACACCAAGATACATCATAATTAAAATACCAAAGATTAAATAGAGACTCTTAAAAGCAGTAAGTGAAAAGTAATTAGTTACCTGCAAGGGACTCCATTCAGACTGTCAGCTGATTTCTGAACAGAAACTTTACAGGCCAGAAGGGATTAAAAGGAAATATTTAAAGTGATGAAAAGCAAGGACCTATAACCTAGATTACTCTACCAGGCAAGCTATTATTTAGAACTAAGAGACAGATAAAGAACTTCTTAGAGAAGCTAAAGGAGTTCATCACCACCAAGCCAGTATTACAGAAAATGTTGGAGGAACTTTTTCAAGAAAAAGAAAATAAAAAAAGATAAAAAATATGAATAATAAAATGGTGATAACTACATATCTATCAGTAATAACTTTAAATGTAAATGGATTAAATGCTCTAATTAAAAGACATAAGGTGCTGAATGGATAAGAAAATAAAACCCTTGCATGTGCTGCCTACTAGAGGCTCAATTCAGATCTGAAGACACACACAAACAGAAAAAAGGGATGGAAAAAGATACTTCATGAAAATGGAAACAAACAAACAAAAAAAGCTTGGCTAGCAATACTTACAGCAGACAAAATAGACTTTAAAACAAAGGCTATAGTAAGAGACAAAGAAGGATCCAGTTATCCCAATTCTAGGTATTTATCCAAAGAAATCCAAAACACTACTTCAAAGGAACATGTGAATCCATATGTTTATCCAACATTATTTACAATAGTCAAGATATGGAGGCTACCTGGGTGTCCATCAATGGATAAATGGATAAAGAAGTGGTACATATATACAATGGAATATTACTCAGCCGTAAAAAAGAATGAAATCACGCCATTTGCAACAACTTAAATAGACATAGATGGTACTATGTTGAATGGAGTAAGTCAGACAGAGAAAGACAAATGCCATATGATTTCTTGTACATGTGGAATCTAAAGGACAAAATAAACAAATCAAATAAACAGAAACAAACTCATAGATACAAAGAACATTTTAATGGCTGCCTGATGGAAGGGGGTTTGGGGAATGGGTGGAAAAAAGGGGAATGAATTAAGAATTAAGAAGTACAAATGGTAGTTACAAAATTGTTATGGGGATGTAAAGTATAGTAGAAGGAATATAGTCAACAATATTGTAATGACTATGTACGATATCAGATGGGTACTAGATTTATCAGGGTGATCTCTTTGTAAGTTATATAATTGTCTAGTCATTATGCTGTACACCAGAAACTAATATAATATTGTATGCCAACTATAACAAATATATACATATATATATTAAAAAAAGAAACTTATGAGATAGTAAGGCATTGTAAATACTAAAATAACCTTTAAGGAAAGCATGTGACTTTCCATACTAAAACATCTTGAACAAATGATTTGTTTTTATTGCTTCTGACTCACTTAAACTACATGAGGAGCTTTTTTTCTAAAAGCTTAATTGACAAGACAAAAAATAGAATGAAAAAAGAGACAGAATCACCAAAATATAAATAATATATTTTGTAAATAAATACAAAGAACTTTTATAAAATATATTGAATGTAGCCAGTAAATAGGTCACCTAAGAAAATGGAATAAAGACTGAGTAGCAACCTGAATCCTGTTCCAGAATTCTACAAGACTGAGGAACTGTTAACAATAAGAATCTTTGAAAGTGATGTCAGGTCTAGGTATAAGACTAAAAAAGTGAGCTAAAGTAGGCCTGCACTAAGGACAAAAGTTCATAGGGTTTGCCACAGAATGGATGATTACATTACATTCAGTTAGTGCCCCCAACCCTAAGTTCATATATTGGAACCTTAACCCCTAGTACCCTAGAATGCGACTATATGTAGAGAAAGAGTCTTTAAAGAAGTGATTAATATACAATGGAATATTACTCAGCCATGAGAAAAGATAAATACTCTCATTTGCAATAAAATAGCTGGATCTTGAGATAATTATTCTAAGGGAAACAAGTCAGACAGAAAAGAGAACCATATGATTTCACTCATATGTGGGATGTAAAACTGAAAACAGATAGACAAGACAAACAAAAACTCATAGACACAGACAGGTTTAAGTTATCAGAGAGAAAAGAGGAAGGAGGATAGATAAAGGTAAAGGGGGTCAAATATATGCTGACGGAAGGAGATTTGACTTTGAGTAGTGAACATACAATGTAATATACAGATGATGTATTATTGAATTGTACACTTGAAATCTATATAATTTTATTAACCAATGTCACCCTAATAAATTAATTTTTAAAAAGTGATTAAGTTAAAATAAAATCTTTAGAGTAGTCTCAATCCAATCTGGTGAGAACCTCAGAACTCTAGGCACATTCAATTTTGTCAGCACCCCTGCACTGAGATTCCATCAATCTTCAATACAGCTTCCAACAGCACATATATGAAAATAAAATAAAAATAAAATCGATTTTTGCACATTAATCTTTTTTTGAGTGATTTTTCTAAATTCACTTATTAGTTCGAATAGTTGGTTTAGTTGATTTTGTATTGTTCAGTTAACAAATTATGTCATCTGCAAATAAAAGATAAGCTTCATTTTTTTCTTTCCTCTTTTTGTACCTAATATTTATTTTTCTTGCTTTATTACATAGATAACATTTCCTTGGAAAAAAAAGAATTGATCATAGTGGATATCCTCATTTTAAGTACAGCTTTCAACATTTCAATAGTAAGAAAATATAAGCTATAGTTTGTTTTTTTTTAATTTTAGATACTGTTTATCAGATTAAGTTACAAAAGTTTTGTCATGTGTGGGTAAGTGTTATATACTTTCTCTGCATCTATATAAAGGAATATAGATAACAGATAATGGATAGATAGATAGATGATAGATAATGATGATGAAGATAGATGATAGATAATAGATATAGACAGATGATAGATAGATAGATAGATAGATAGATAGATAGATAGATAGATAGATAGATAGATAAATCGATCTAGATAGGTATAGAAATGGAGATATATACAGATATCCTTAGCTATGGAAAAACCTCATTTGGTCAGATGCATTATCCTTTTCAAAAATCAATGGATTCAATTTTATTTTATTTTGTATAAGATTTTTACATTTATGTTCCTGACAGATATAAACTTGTAAATTGCCTTTTTTTGTAATATTCTTTAAAGACTTTAGTGGTAGGATTATGTTTTCCTCATAAAATAAGTTAGGATGTATTCTCTACTTTCTGAAAAAAAAAAAAAATTGAAGACTCGTGTTATTTCCAAATTCAACATTTGGAATAACTCAACTGTTCAATCAACTGTGCCCAAAGATTTCTTTGTGGTGACGTTTTAAATTATTGATTACATTTATTCAATATATGTGTATCGCTCAATTTTTATATTTCTGTTAAGGTCAGTTTTGATAGACAAAAATGTGTTTTGAAGGTATTCATTCATTTTATCTAGGTTGTTAAACATAATGGTACTGTTATTCATACATCATCATATGTTTTTAGTCTATATGATTTTTGATGGTGACTATATTTTCTAATATTTGTGATATTGGTAATTAATATTCTCTCTTTATTTCTCCTTGATCGAATTTACTATGGATATATCATTTTTATTAATGTGATATTCTCAGTATCACAAAAGCGCAAATATCCAAATACTTCACCATATTTTACCATTCTTTCATTGTTAATATATAGGAATGTGTGAATGTAAAATATTATGATAACCATTTTAGGTTATTGTAAAGGTCCTTTCTACTGCAGACATCTAATACTAAAGTATAAAATTTAAATTTAATTTTATAGAACTAAACATCTAAAGTTTCAAGAAGAGTATTAATATTCACTTCTAATATGAAGGTTAAGAACCATAGAGTAAGCAATTTTTCTGCTACAGTAAGCACCAATGTGTGTGAATAAAGCAAGCATTGAATGGAACTAAACTAAGTATAATAGTCTTCTCTTATCTGCAGTTTCAATTTTCATGGTTTCAGTTACCTGTGGTCAACTATGGTCAGAAAATAGTAAATAAAAATTCTAGAAATAAACAATTAATGTTTTAAATTACATGCTATTCTGAACAGGAAGATGAAATCTTGTAGCTTTCCCTCTTCATCCTGCCCAGGATGTGAATCATCCCTTTTGTCCAGCATATCCACACTGTAGATGTTACCCATTCATTAGTCACTTAGTAGCTCTCTCAGTTATTATATTGATTATCAGAGTATTGCCGTGCTTGTATTTAAGTAATCCTTACTTTACTTAATAATGGTCCTTAAACTCAAGAGTAGTAATGCTGGCAATTCAGACATGCCAAAGTCATGGCACAATAATCCAAGATCACCCAAAGTAGATGATCCCCCTTCTCATGTATATTCAGAAAGTCAATAGTAGCCAAGCACTATGTTACATGTCCATATTATTTGCCTCACTTCGTCTCATCACATAGGCATTTTATCATCTCATCATCACAAGAAGAATGAGTACAGTACAATAAAATGTTTTAGAAAAAAGACCACATTCTTTCATTATAGTATATTGTTTTATTGTTCTCTTGTTCTATTTTATTATTGGCTATTGTCCTTGATCCTTATTGTGCCTATGTATAAATTAAACTTTATCACAGGTATGTATAGGAAAAAACATAGCATATGTAGGCTTCAGTACTATCTGCAGTTTCAGGCATCCACTGGGGGTCTTGGAACATATCCCCATGGATAAGAGGGGGACGACTGTAAAAGAAAGCCACTTTGACTTATTTCTATAACCAGTGCTACTATTTGCTCAATTTTGAGAGAATAGAGAAGTAAGCAATAGGTTGATGTTGATACATGTAATAGCAAAGTAGAAATCTTCACAGCTTTGTAATGATTCCCAACATATTCATAATTTAATAAATTATGTAATTAAGAAAAAAAGAAATAAAAACTGTGTTCTTAATATCTGCAAATTATTCATTTGTTTGTTTTTATATCATTGGTTTATCCACACATTTTTTGAACGCATACATTATATTCCAGGAGTGATGGAAAGAGTTAAAAGATAAACTTTCTTCTCTATGTTATTAATTGGAATAATATAACTAAAGTTTTTTTTTTTTTTGAGAAGTCAAGGTATTTATTTCAAATGGAGATACTATAGCTACAGCTATCACAGAAAACTGAAGGCAAGTAGGATGGGATGTGATCAACTCCCTTTTTGACCATGTTGAATTTGTGTGCCACATCCAAGTAAAAATATCCATGAAGCAACTGAATAACCTAAATGTGCTCAACCTATAGAAAGTAGCTTTAAAATGTTCCCACTAATATGAGGCAATATAACACTAGGGGTTGAGATCTGATTATGGAGCCATACTCCCTGGGCTTGAATCTGTGCATCTGTAACCTTGTGCAAGTCAATTGTGCCTCAGCTTCCTTTATGTAAAATGAGTAAAACACCAAAATTTGGGGGTAAATTATGTAGTGCTTAGAATGCCATACATCATGTTAATGGCTATATATAAATGTCTACCCCTGATTGAATATTATTTTCTGAGTTGTGTTCCATGAAAGGTGGAAGCAAATGTTAACTCACAAAGAACAGGTGACTTAAAACAATCTATTTTTAAGTAGCAAGCTTCTAAAGCAAGTTCCCAGTCCTTAAAATACAGCTATTTATGATGCAATTATGACTGATCAACTTTCTCTGAGCTTAACTGTCATGTAACAGATGCAGTTTCCTAACCAATGGACTATTCTCTTTGTTACACAGTAAACCACATCACATCTTTCAGCAAGAAAAAAAACCCACACACATTAAATCTGAATAGTAAAGACATCACCAATGAATTGGAGCAGATGGTTTTCTTTAAATACTTTTTGAAGGAAGAGACACTTACTCAATTAGAGGTCTTTTATTTTTTTAAATCTATCATACCATGAATTTATAGGGAATGGGCTCCAGCAGCTCAGGTTCCTTTCTATTCATTCTCACTAAGTGTACTTCTCTGGGTGGAGCAGGTTGATGCTTCAGCTGAACAGAGGTTCCTTTCTCTTTGGCTTCCTTCTTTTTTTGACCATTTTCCTTCACACGTTTCAGGAAGAGATCTCGGCCCTTAGAGAGCTTAATGTGCTCAATACGTACATTAATTCTCTTGGTAAGAATCTTGCCCTTAACTTATTTTATGTATTTATTTATTTATTTTTACAATAATGCCAACAGCATGCTGGGTAACATTGTAAACTCTTCCAGTTTTGCATGGTAACATTTGTGGGGAATTCTTTTTTGAACAGTGCCCATTCCTTTGATGTCTACATCACCTTTCTTGTAGATTTGCACGTATTTGGCCAAAGGAACAACTCCATGTTTTCTAAAAGGTCTAGAGAACATATAGTGGGTGCCTCTCTACTTTCCTTTTGTGTTCTCTTTGTGTCATTTTGGCAAATTACTGGAAGATGGAGATTCCAGCCGAAAAGAAGCTATAGTTAAAGTGTTTTAGAAATTTGATTTATTATACCTAAATGAATATTTTTGTTTGTCGGATTTGAGTTTCCAGAACTTAAAAAACACTATAAATAACAGATACTCCTACATTTTTCTAAATTTGGAAAATAACCAAAAAGATCAGTACAAGGCAGTGTAAGTCAAAATAAACTGTTGAATTAACAGTAAGTTTTCAGGAGTAACAATGCACTAAAAATTACATTGCACTCAGTAGCAATTGTTATAACCATATGTTAGAATATCCATTTAAAATGTTTTCATAATGATTTTTTAATAGAAACACACCCCAGTGGTTCTTTCCTTTGTTAATCTTGACCTCTTTATGTAAGATAGAACTATTTATTGTTTTCTTTAGAGAAACTATTAATTAGCCAGATCTCAATTCAACAAGTGAAAGTGCATAGTTAGAAGTTCTTATAAACAATGTTCTATTTCTATTTTATAATTATGAATTTATGATCTATGGCTTGCCATGCATTTTAAGTCTCCTATAACACTGAGAGAGGTGAGGGAAAGAAAGAACAAGTATGAGAGAAGGGAAAGGGGTAAAGGAGGACAAAAAAGAAAGGAAGACAGAGAGGAAAAATAAAAGCAATAGGGAATAATCCAATTGGAGTAGAGTCAGACTAACTCAATATTGACAATAATATGATTCTTTTTAAAATCCCAGACTGGATTGTCAGTTTTAATTTAATGTATCATTCTCATTCCCATGTATATTAAAGGCTTTATTACCATGCATTGTCAATTTTGGCCCATAAATCCATAAAGATCAAGTTTAAAGTGACACTAACTGATCAATATTTGACCCACAATTTTCTTGAATGAATCAAATTAATTACTGGTTCTATCTTAGTTGAATTTGTATTTTACAGTCTACATTTGCTTCTTATCACAACTTACCAACTCAATGTAAGATAGTACACTTAAATAATCGCTTTCCTTTACGTTGGAAGTATCTTACTCTTCTTTTTCCTCCAGTCACTGTACTATAAAAAGTACTCTAATTTTTTTCTAATGCTAGAAATAAAATATAATTCAGAAGAAAAGTTGTTTCTTCAAAATGGACATGTTTATAAGTCTTATGAGTAAGGAGGATTGTCATGTATATATTACAAGAGTATTAACCAGATTAAGAAGACTTGAAAACATGAAGTTATCTACTAAGAATCTGTTCAAATGACTAAAAAATTTAAGAATGTTACACATTATGTAAGTCCAACACATAAACTCTATAAACTTTTAAATGACTTATGAAAATATGTGAAGCTTAAAATAAATACTTTGGTGAAAAAATAAGAGAAAAATCCTAATTAGAAATGAATGTTTAATTAAATGTCTAAAAAAGAGAAGTGTTGCAACGTACAACTCTTGCTCATTTACTAGCCACATATTTGGCATTATTACTTTTTGTTAATATACAAGTAAAACAAAAGAATAAGCAATATTGCCTTTTACAAATAAAACAATGACATAAGCAAATTTAACCAGAATTTCATTTTATGGTGAATTATTCCATCTGATTTCTGGAATTGAACTATATCGCCAATCATGTTCTACCTACATATTGTACCATCCCCTTCTGTTAGGAGATTACAATTTTATTTTGTTTTTATTTTTATTAAAAGTGGAAACAGTCAAATATTTCTTGAATCTACTTGAAAATCCCAAGTAGAAAACTTTGAAAATAGAAAATGCAAACTAACCTATAGGGATGAGTAATAGAGGTTGATTAAAACAAAGCAGGGGGAAGTTTGGAGGTAATGGCAATATTATATATCTTGACTGTTGTATGAATACATAGTATATCCATTATTCAAAACTCGATTACTGTACACATAAAATGGGTACAGTTAGTTTTATTTAAATTATAAACGATGCTGGTAACCTTAGAAGAGAACTTCAGAGAAATGAATAAGGTTAGGGGAGACATCCTTCAAAGATACGTGTCCTCAAGTCAGTTTCCTATTCAAAGCCATCTGTGTCTCTAGCCTCCAATTCTTGTTACATTTGACCTCGAGCTAAATGTATATAACTCTGTCTCTTATTATGCACCTATGCAAACCCTTTATTCTAAAGAATGGACTCTTTTACTCTCCTGAAAATATTCCTTCCTCATTCCTAAATTTACCTGTTTCTTCATGGCATTCGTTCACCTCTGCCTACAGTACTCTGTACTTGGCCATTAAATACCTGTTCATCACGTTTCCATATCTAAAACTCCTTTATTCCATGAATCCCCTTTGGACCCTCAAAGAGGAGTCTTTTTAAAATCTTTAATTTTTTTTTCCAATTGGTCTTCTATATTTATATTTATTTTTATTGGCATTTAAAGCATGCACCACCCCAATGGAACTTTGTCCTTCCTGATCTCAGGTAGCTCATTTTACAGGTATCAAATTCTTTACTATGTTTTGCATTTAATAGGTGTTCACTCATTATCTGTTGATTAATAACTTACATGCTATAAACAGCTTTTCACTGCATGAAATAAAAGATGTCAAATAGCCAAAAACATATTGTTTCCACTTTTGTAGATGGGAAAGGTGGATAACTATAATTAGGAACAAAAGAGAAATATAATAAATCAATTTGACAGCAAATAATAACAAGAAGATTTGTAGGCTTTCCTTTGCTTATATAGTTCAATGGAATAATGTAGATGAAGAATGATGGAGGAAGAGATAAAAATATTATAATTACAGTTGCCTCCAATTTCATCACATTAATTTAGAAACCCTGGCAAATATGCTCCACAGGAGACAGAAAATGATGGATGCTGCAAATTACTCCTTCCTATAGTAATGTGGGGTATTTCTTGAACTGATTCTTATCAATGGACAAAGCAAAACCAGCAAATTAGTGTCACTGAAGTGAAACCATTCCAATTCAATTATACCAGGTGAAATAAAATCGAAGCCAATTATTTACAAAACACAATTTATAGCTTTCAAGAGATTGGGCAGAAAAATAGTTTAAGCAAACAAATCGGTTATATATACACATTTAAGGATTAAAGCCATAAGAAATAATGTATGTAGAGGATGTACATTATTTAGATAGTCTTTATTATTATTTTTTTATTTGGAAGAAAATGTACAACATATAATAGTCAAAGAATATTTGCTGAATATTGACTATTTGTCAGAAACCATGTGAGGTCCTGTGGTTGAGTTATGAATAAGACATAGCCCTTTTCCTCAAATAAATTTAGTGAGTGATTGAAAAAAATAAATGAGAAATTTTAATAGAAGATGATAAGTTCAATGGTGCAAATAAGTACAGTGATATGGAAACATAAAATAGGCTGGAGTGTAAGCGGAGTGTAAGGGGAGTCATCCCAAAGTAAGTAACATATGAATGGCATTCCCAATGGCAAATAGAACAAAGGATTATAGGACAGGATTGGCAGAGGGAACAGTGTGTGTGCAAGAATAGGGTCATGTGATATCATATTTGTTTAAGGTGTATTTGTAAGCTTGTATTGATGCCTATTGCAAACTGAGCTAAGCTAGTTTTGGCTACTCAAAATTATGAAGTCCTTTAATGTGATTATTAGTAGTCTCTAATTCACAGAGTAAGAAGGGAGCTTCTTACCAAACCTTACTTCCAGATAGTGTGTTAAAAAAAAATACAATGCTGGGTCCACGTTTTGCTACACATAAAATCATTAATATCATTGTATGCAAAACTGGCTACTTTTGGAAGATAAACTTGGTGCAATTTCTGCTGATTTTCCTTTTTGTTCAATAATAAGTACTTACGTGAAAAATTCACTTCAATTCAAATGCAACAATATTTTGATGGCAGAATCAGTCAACTTTCTAGATGAATCAGGTTCAGAATTTTCCAGTAAATGAAAGGGTACATTATCAAATGAAGTTCTAGATCTAGTGTTGCTCCAAATGTATTGTGTATCTGAGTTAACCAGATCCTATACCCTATTAATACTTACACAGAGAAGTTTATCCAAATATTTAACCAATCTTGTGTCTTAAATACTTTTCATTTTACCAAAGAAAATTTAATTCTAAATTTCAGAATGCAAAATGTGTACTTTCTTGAGCAAATTTAGATACTGATATTTGAAGCATTTTCCATAGCTGTCTCAGGAAGGTGAATTGTTGAATAGGATGCTTTATATATTAAGTAGCTACCTCTGGGTTTAAAATAAAATTAACTTACATGCATATATTCTATTGTCTATACAGAAGTATACTAAACTAAATAATAGATAATAATCCCTCAATAACACAGTTGCCTGGCTGGAAGTTAGTTCACAAGTCAAATAAACACAGTATCACTAACTATAGCATGTGATAACAGATAAACACTGATGATTTGCCTATAGTTCAGCTATAACACAGATAAATAAAATATTAAAATCTGACTAAGGAAGAAACTGGAAATAGGAAAGTTTTATAATGTGAAATGATGTTTTAATTAATTTCACTTGATAACTAGTATTTTAACAAGGAGAAAAAGGAAATTTCAGACGAGGGAAATAAGATGAACAAATCAAAAGATACTAAGGCTTCAAACTACAATAGTGATAGCATGAGTGAGGAACAGCTTTATAAAATTTTTCTTTTTTTCTTCCAGGTTATTAAAGTATAAATGACAAATAAATTATAAGTGTACAAATAAATAAAATTTAAAGTTTACAATGTGATGATTTGATATACATATAAATTGTAAAATATTTACCACAGTCAAGTTAATTAACACATCTATTACCTTATATAATTTGTGTGTGGTAAGAAAGTTTAAGATCACTTTCTTAGCTAATTTTAATTATATAATACAGCATTATTAACTATTGTCACCATGCTGCATATTTGATACTCAGAACTCAATCATTTTATAATTGAGAGTTTGTACCCTCTGACCAACATACTCCCATTCCCTACCATGACACTCCCCCCAGCTCCTGGCATCCACCATTCTAATCTCCACTCCTATAAATTTGGCTTTTTTTAGATTCTATCTATAAATGATAGAATAAAGTATTTGTCTTTCTCTGTCTAATTTATTTCACTTAGCATAATGTCCTCTAGTTTCATCCATGTTGTCACAGATGGCAAGATTTTTTGTTATAGATGAATATTTCAGTGTGTGTTTGTGTGTGTGTGTGTGTGTGTGTGTGTGTGTGTGTGTGTGTGTATTAACCATTCACTGCTGTGCTATTCTACTAATTTATCTCTGCCTAACGCCTTTGGTTATTGTGAATAATGCCATAGTAAAAATCAAATCGAGGATATATCTTTCAGATGCTGAGTTTGTTTCTTTTGAATATATACCTATTCATGGAATTTCTGGATCATATGGTTGTTCTGTTTTAATTTTTTGAAGAACCTTCATACTATTTTTCCCAGTGGCTGCACCAACTTACAGTCCCACCTACAGTGTACAAAGGTTCCCTTTTCTCTGCATTTTTACAGACATTTGTCATAACATTTTCAAAGCCATAAAATTAACAGACATATAATTCAGAACAAACATTACATAGAAATAAAAAATATATATAAAAAACTTTACATGTTATTTATTGAAAATATATATATTGGAAAGTAATATAGAGAATTGCTACTAAATAACTTTGTTTCATTTGGCATAGCAATTCCTCACATTAAAAGCATATAGGTAGATTTTGAACAAGAACTGTGTGCATTTGAAAAATTAGAATATTTATTAGAATTTTTTATGTGATAAGGGGCTTGTTTCTTATTTGTTAACAAATCTTATTTAGGATGTACTCAAGCTAATCACAAAGTATGATGTTATATAAACAGCCTCTATGTGTTTTAAAAAATGTTGATAATAAGGAAACGATAAGTGTATTGATAGACATAGAATAAAAATTAAAGCAATTTCAGCTAACTCAAGATATTAATAGTTAACTTTTATCTGAAATTTAGCAAATGATGCTGTGTTTCAAAGTTTACCCTGAATCCTTCATCAATAGCTAGTACTGATAATTTATCCAATAAACTTTTAATTTCATTTAGATTATTTTTTCATGAAAAAATAGATCTTTGGAGAACAAGTGCAGAAGTTCCAATTTTGACATGGTAATATGAAGAGTGCCATAGTCATTCTCCCCAGTGAAACTGGTAAACATTATAAAAACAAACAAAAATTAATTTAAAGACTATGGAAACAGTCTTAAAGACATATAGTAAATGAAGAAATATTCAATCTTTTAGAAAAAATTATTTCAAAACTAACTTTTCAAGAATAATCAGAAAACCAACTAAAACTAAGTTAAACAAACAAACAAAACAAACAAAAAACAGCTCCAGAGAGAAGACGATAAGAAAACACAGGAAGAATAATTTAATTTACAAGCCAAGAAGAGTGGCTTCAGAAGATACAAACCCTGATGACATTTGATTTCAGAGTTCTAGCCTCCAGAATTTTGAGGAACTAAGTCTTTGTTGCTTAAGCCACTCAATGTATTGAAGTTTGTTATGACAGCCTTAGCAAACATAAGCAGATTTTTTGCCTGTGGCGTCTGAACCACAAACCCCTCCTTCCCTATCCTTATTCATTGCAACCTGAGGGAGATTCCACTCCAGATAGTTGCAGCCACGAACTTAGGGCTCTTTCTGACCATAACTCCCAGTTAGAGGGCTAGGGAATCTTTCCAGGATGGGGAGGACATCGGCGTTTCCCATCCTGCTCCCAACTACTGGTTGCAGAGGCTAAGTTCTGAGAGAGCATAACCAAGAAATAGAGGCTTTTTTCTCTGCTCAGCCACCGCTAATAGGATGAAAGCTCTGTCATGGGAGTAGCGCATTGAGAATATTGGCATTTGATCACCCTCATCTCTGTTTGGAAAGCAGAAATTTCTTGTCAGGAAAAGCAAGTCAACGAAACAAAACTATAAGCGCCTCTCACTGTACTAAGTACCCGGCTCTTAAGGCGGGGTCTCTCAGAAATAAACACATCACTATTCCTCCCCTCAGCTCTAGAGCTGTGACTCACATATTTTGCCCATCAAGAGAGACAAACCATAAAACCGAACTTCCAAGTACTTCCAAAAGAAACTGACTTTATTTGCAACAGAATATCAGAAAGCCTAAGGAACTCAAAAGACGGGGAAGTTGTGGTGAAAAACAATTAAGAAGAAACTGGTAGATTCCTTAAAGATACTAAACCAGAGGCCAGCAAGTTTATCAGAGAGCATCAGGAAAGAGACAGCTGCAAAGACTCCTCTTGGAGTCAGAACAAATCTCAATCACTGACCTCATACCGGAGCTTAAATTTAGTTGGATTGGTTTATACAGAATCTATGCCCAGGGCATTGTTAAATACAACAGATAAATCAGTCAGTAATTTCGTGGAGTTCCACAGCTGGGCGTGGTCATGGAAAAAGGGACAAACTGAGCCTTGCCACAACTACTGTTATTGTTAGGTAGCTAGTCAGACATGAGTGACAAAGGAAAAAGGGCCCTGCCTAGAGACCGCCCAAAGAACACCCCAATGATAGTAGAATTCTAGGTATGCACATGCGCACTAGGCAAAGAGTTATATAGCAGCCAGGTGTCAATTAAAATGACTTCACCTGCCAATAGCTTAGGAATACCTTTG
>NW_006442484.1:9211165-9241497 GCF_000325575.1 Pteropus alecto
TTATTAGAGCGCTCTGTTGCAGCTCTTATCAGTGAGACCATGTACCTCCTTGGGGCATTCTTAGTCTTTCTAAAATATATTTTTAAGAAAACTATTAAATCTAAAATGGCCCATGATTCTTCACTGCCGTCATTTGAGGAAGAACCGAGGAAAGATGCTACCTACACATCTGTGCCGTCATTATCCCTCTTCCTCCCCTCTGCTGTTGGGGCAGCACTGAATTCTGATCTGGCCCCAGTGGTGACATGATCACAATAATCATGCTTCACACTGCTGCAGGGAGATGAAATAGAGTGTACTAAAAATATCCATCCAGTTAGTAAACTTATAAATAAATAAATAACAAAAGTACCCCCCCCACACACACACACACATACACATACAGGGGCAATAACCATTGTTACTACAACGTTATCTAAAATATATGAATTCCAACAAAATGACAAGAACAAAAAAATGAGACATGAAAAGAAACAGGAAATTTTGACCCATACCTTGGGAAAAAAGCAGGCAACGGAAACTGCCTACATAAGTGACCAGATACCTGATTTAACACATAAAGACTTCAGAATAGCCATTAGAAGAAATATATTCAAAGAACAAAAGAAACCGTGCTTAAGTGTTACTGTTGGGGCAATATAAAATCTGTTGTTGACTTGGTAGCACTGAGGGGTCCTCTGTCATTTCGTCAACGCAGAAAGAAATTATAAATTGGTGAGATTTAGAAAAAGTAAGGTTTATTAAAGTATGTTTCAAAAGAGAAATGGGCTACACAAAAGAAGGCCTTAGGATCCTGGAAGCAGGAAGGTCTGTATTATATTAGGGTCGTGATAGAAGGTTAAGAGAATGGCGCTAGATGATTGATGTGTGAGGTCATTTTGATTGACATTTGGCTATTATATAACCCTTTGCCTATTGTGCATGTTGTTACCCAGAATTCTGTCTGTTATAATTAGATTCATGAACTTCCGAGAATATATATGATATCATAATGTTGGTATAATGAAGCTAAGTTTATGAAGACTAGGGTAGTACTAACAGCATAAGCACTTGTGACTGGACCAAATCAGCGGCTATTTTATGGCTTTTCACTCCTTCGTGCCTCAGCATGAGGGATAATTTATAACCATAAAATGGGTGTTCCAGGAAGGTCTTTGGGTGGGACCTTCATTTCTCAAAGGGGAATGCTCATGTCTATCTAACTACCTAATGTAAAAAAGTAAAGGAAGATATTATGACACTGTCTTACTAAGCAGAGCATAGCAATAAATAGAAGCAAACATTATTTGAAACAGACTCAAATGAAAATTCTGGAAATGAAAAGTACAATAACTGAAATAAATAACTCACTAGAGGGGCTTAACAGTAGAATTGAACTTGCAGAAAAAAGAATTTGTGTACTTAAAGATTGCAAGATAGAGAGTATGCAATCCAAAGAGCAGAGAGTAAAATTAATGAAGAAAAATGAATAGTGACTCAGAGAAATGTGGGACACAATTAACTGCATCAACATATGTATGTAATAGAGGTGCCAGAGGAGAGGAGAGAGAAAAATATAAGTAAAAATATTCAAATAAAGAATGGGTGAAAGTTTTCCAAATTTATTTTAAAACTGTAATTACACATTTAGAAATATAATTATATATATTTAAATACACATTTTTTACACATTCAAGAAGCCTAACAACCTTTAAATAGAATAAATTTTAAAAGATGCTTTACTAAACATATCATAGTAAAAATGTTGAAAACCAAAGACCAGAAGGACATCATGGTCCTTCAATAGAAAAGGCATCATGGTCCTTCAGTCAGCAATAGAAAAGTAACATTTTATTATAAAAGAACACCAATAACATTATCAACTGACTTCTCATTAAAAACAAGGAGGCTAGAAGGCAGTAGAATAATATACTCAAAGTCCTCACAGAGCTATCAACGAAAAATCGTATGCCCAGACAAGCTATCTTCCAAAAATAAAGGGGGAAAAAAAAGATATTCTCAGATTATTAAAAAACAAAACAAAACCTGAATTTGTTTCTAGCCAACCCGTATTACAATAAATATTAAAGAAATTTCTTCAGGATGAAAACAAACGACACAAAACAATACTTTAAAGCCACGTTAAATCATTGATAAAGGCCATTGTAAAGGACAGTATAGGAGCATGTGTCAGTATGTACTGGCATAAGGAAAGGCATGTAGATAATAGAAAGAGTATGTGGAGAGTCTAGGAATAAATCCATGTATTTATGGTCAATTGATCTAGGACAGTTTGACAAAGGCATTCAGTGTATGAACAAGTCTTTTCAACAAATCGTGTTGGGGAAGCTAGATCCAATAAGTCCTCACTTAACATCATCAATAGGTGTTGGAACCTACAACTTTAAGAGAAAGGAAATTTCACAAAACCACTTTTATCATAGGCTAATTGATACAAACAAGAGTTAATTTCCTACAGCATATTTCTGGTCATGAAAACATTATCAAAGTTCTAAATAAAAACTCAAAACACTTCTAAGGTTAAATATTGAAAAAAATGTGATCTATACATACATTTAAGAAAGATTAATAGAAAATAAGACAATTATTTTTCAATCTGCTTATTCTAATTCAAGGTCAAAGTTGGCTGGAGCCTATCCCAGTAGCTCAGGGCACAAAGGAGGAAACAGCTTGAACAGGACACCCTTCCATTGCAGGGCCACTCACACACACACACACACACACACACACACTCATTCAGACTGGAACAATATAGATATGACAAGTCACCTAATGTGCATATTTTTGGGATGTGGGAGGAAACCTGAGTACCTGGAGAAAACCCAAAGAGACATGGGGAAAACAAGCAAACTCCACGCAGATGGTGGCCCTGGCCAAAAACCAACTTTTTTTCTCACTATTGTTATAATAAAATACACACACACACACACACACACACACATATGTGCATATATATATACGTGTATATATATATATGCACATATATATACGCATATATATATGTGTATATATATACGCGTATATATATATGCGTATATATATGCATATATATATAAATATAAAACTTTTTTAATTTTGTGTGTGTGTGTATATATGTATATATATATACAAAATAAAAAAATGTTGTTCAAGGACATGCTGTATTCTGATGTAAAAAAAAAAGAGTTTGGGGTTTTACCTCACACCATGTGCAAAAATAACTTAAACGGATCAAAGATCAAAATGTAAGAGAGTCAACTACAAACTATCAGAAGAAAGGATGAGGTAAATCTTAGATTTGGTAATGGATTCTTAGAAATGACACCAAAAGTATAAGCAAATTTTTTTAAAAAGGATAAAAAAGTAGATAAATTGAATATCAAAATTAAAAAAATTTCAAAGAACACCAAGAAAGTGAAAAGTCAATCTATAGAATGGGAGAAAATATTTGTAAATCATGTATCTAATAAGAGACCTGTATCTAGAATATATAAATAAGTCTTACAAGCCAGCAATTGAAAGAAAAATAACCTAATATAGAAATAGCCAAAGCATCTGAATACACTTTTTTATATATCTTTCTATGGAAGATATATAAATGGTCAATGTGTACATAAAAAATACTCTACATCATTAATCATCAGGGATATGTAAATCAAAGCCACAGTAAGGTGGCACTTCACACCTACTAGGAAGGCTATAACCAAAAACAAATTTGGGCAAGTTTGGGCAAATTTGTAGAAAAAAACAGAACCCTCATACTCTAGTACTGGGAATACAAAATGGTACAACCTCTTGTTTTTTTTGAGAGCTCCTCAAAAGTAAACATAGAGTCACCATTTGACCCAGCTATTCCATGCCTGTGGATATATGCAAGAGAAAAGAAAACATAGGTCCATGCAAAAACTTGTATATAAATGTTTATAGCAGTATTATAATGTTTAAAAAGTTGAAATTGCTATTATCCAATGAATGCACAAATAAAATCTGGCAAACCCATTCAATGAATTCAGTAGAATATTATTAATCAATATAAAGGAATAAAGAACAAATACATGCTACTACAGATAAACCTTGAAAACATGCTAAGTGACAGAAGCCAGTCATAAAGAACATGCATTAAATGATTCCATTTATGTGAAATGTCCAGCATGGCAAATATGCAGAGATAGAAAATAGATTAGTGATTAATTAGGAATTAGTGATTTGAGGTAATAGCTGAAGAGTGTAGCTTTTCTTTTTGAGGTAATGAAATGTTTTTAAATTTATCATGGTGATGGTTGTACAACTTTGTGAATATATCAGAAATGTTTATTTTAAGTGGGTCAATTGTATGGTGTGTGAATTATATCTTGGTAAAGCTGCTACATACACATACTAAAGAATTGGTACAGGAAATGTTTCTTACAAGCTCAGAGGGGATCAATAAACAGAGTGTTTTATAAGAAAACTAATACAAAACAGATCTTAGTTTGTGACCCATAGAATGGTTGAATGTCTCCCTTTTAAAGCAGAGCTTCCTTTCATGTGCCTGTGTTGAAGAAATTAAGAGCCTAGCATTTGTATTTGTTCCATTCTCTGCTCTGACTATCTAGATTGATTATTCTCTTATAGATTAAAATGAAAGAAATGGCATTCTGATTTCTTGTTAGTAAAACAATAAGAGGTTTATTATTTTTGAACTAACATGATAAAATAACATAATCTAGTACTTGCAAGGCAGAGATAGGTAAGTCTTCTGGGGCTGAATAGTCTCTCAGGTTCTCCCTAAGTGGTCTCAGTTTTAAGTCAATGTTATCCAGCTTGCAGAGTTCATGTAACAAAGAGAAATTAAAGGTAGATGTACATTTGGAACAACACAGATCCCAACCATGAAAACAAAAATGCTTTTCAGATCTCAATAAGCAAGGTGAGCTGTTAACAAATTAACCCCCAAATCTCAATGGTCTAACTTAACAAAGTTAATTTTACATTCATATTAACAGTCTAATGTGAGCTGGGGGTTGTTCCACATAGAGTTAGTGTAGAGTCCACCATCTTGTAGCTACTCCATCTAGAACACATAGTTCCCATTGTCCAGGTAAAAGAGAGCTTAGATGTGGTATACCAGCTCTTAAATGCTTATTCCAATAGCTCAATAGCCAGATCTAATCACACGTTCCCCTCCTAGCTATAAAAGAGGCTGAGAAATGTAGAGCAGTAGACAGAATATGTGCTGAGCAATACTATCTGTCATCAACTTCTATAGCTAAATCAGGAATTACTGGGAGAAAGAAAACTAACGCAATTGTAGAGTGTGCTCTCAGCAGGTAATTCATTGTCAAATTATATAGTTCAAGGGGGCATCACAAAGGAAATGGCTGCTGATGTATCTAGAGAATGGCACAATGCTTTTTCAGATATGGAAGCATTTTGTCCTGGAGAGGGGTGACTAAGTGTAATCTGCAACTGAGACTGAGACACCATTGAGAGAATTTAGCTCTTAGAAGTAAGGAACAATTGTGAATTAGCTTCAGAGTTAGAGATGGGTAGAGCTCAAGGACTGTCATGTTTTTGTTCACCTATTTCTACTCTTCCATAGCATATTTTGTGACCAAACCCATATACAAAGCCAAATGGGCCATATGATAAGAGAACAATAAGCTTTTAAGATTCTTGTATGGGATTAAACCTTGTCTTTGGCTTAATTAACACTATGTTCTCATAAAACAATTTAGATAAACAATTATCCAATTGCATCTTTTTGTTTAATTTTTGTTTAATTTCATTTTCTGTTGTAATTCAATATATCAAAAATATATTTTAGGTGTTTGAAATTTCAAACATTTTTCCTCGGTTTTTGGCAGCTGACTATAAGGCAATATAAAAGAAAATGGTCTGGAAGAGAAAATACTCCTATAATTGCTTCTGTGAATAAAAATTTAAAGATAATCCTCAAAGAGGTTTTTATTTTGTGTGTGTTTATGTGTGCTCATGTCTGTCCATACACATACCTGCAAATGCTTGTTCTTGGCCTAAAAATCCTAGATTGTTCTGCTTTGTTTGAGGTTAGAACAGCTGTGAATAGCCTAGCATGACAGTGTTTGCAAAGCCTTGGCCCTGAGGATTTTTCATTTCATATATCATTTACAACTGGTCTAAGTGATCCCATGTATTTGGGACCTATATTTTTTCATCACAGGAAGTTAAAGTAAAGAATATATTTATCTATTAAAAAATATCCAGACCAATCATGCATTGCCTCTTTTCCATTTCACCCCATCAAATTGTTAGCTAACTAGAAAAAGAAAGCCTGAGGCTCCCCCAAGATATCTTAAATAAAATTTAAGGTTTCAGTACTGCCACTTGTTTATATGAAGAAATTGATCTCTGTCCTGCATTCTTATTTGCTACATCAAAATGATTACTGGGAGAAAAGAAAAAAGATTGAGAGAGAAATATCATCAGGCCATTCTCCAATCAAACACTCCCGTGTCTACAGTCCCACAGTCTAAGATAAGTTCTTTTCTGAGTCAGCAACCTAGGACCACCATGACTAAAGGATCTATCTTTTCCTGTATGAATGACTGAAGAGATTTTAGACCAAAAACAAATGTGAGGAATGGTGTGGAGTTAATACTTATTAGCAAAGAGAAATTTGAAGCTTCTCTACTCACTAAGACAGACCATTATTCATTCTATTGATGATTTATGTGTACAGTGAAAAGTAAAAATGTTTGGCTCCTGACATAATATAAATGATTTAGTTAAGAAAAGGCATCATAATTCTATGGGCTATTCAAAAATTAGAAAGGCTGGCAGAATTTATTGTGGCACAATTTATGAAATTTTGTACTATTTTCTCTCCCTTATGCTTAGATCCACTAAGGACCACAAATATATGCTTTTGACCCAATATTTGAATGCACCCTAGAAGTATCTGCTTCACTTTCAACATTGAGAATAATTGTTTGTTCTGGAAATCCCTACATATTGATAAGATTTTGTTAAGCTTTACTTTACTATATAGCTTATATTATGAAATATGTATTTATATTTTAAATATTTTCTGTACTTCTATATATTTACATGTAAATAATTGTTAACATTTACATATAATATACTATTAGCAAGCACCATTATATGCCACATATGTTAATTTATTTAATCCTCAGGAAAACCCTATAAAGTAGGTACTCATAGGAACTCCATTTATCAAAGAGGAGACCGAGACTCAAAGAGGTTATGAGACTGGCTCAAATTCACATGGCTTAGACTTAGCAAAGCCAGGATTTGGACCCCAAAATTTTATCTTCAGAATTTGTACTTCTAAGTATTGTACTATGCTGATTATATTAAAATTATATGTACTTCATTTCAACAGATACTGTTAATTATAATTCCCTTTTCAGACTATCCTCTACCTTTCATAGCAAGAATACCCTCTACCTCTCATAGCTACACACACACACACACACACACACACACACACACACACACACGCCACACACACACACACAGAACTTTGATAACATATCTTATAGTATCTTAACCCACAAAATTCCTCCTTTCCATGGTAATAGTGTGCCTCGTATTTTTAATGATTGCATTGAAATTCAATGGTCTATATACTTGCCTCTTTCTACCCAAATTGTGAGCTCTTTTAGGTCAAGGAAAGCATTTTATTTTCAGTAAATTCACAATATATAGCAGAGAGACTCAAATAAAATTGACCCTCAATCACTATTTGTGGAATGAATAAAGTCCACTTTCCAAATTTGACATAAGACATTTATCTCACCAACATTCATGTACTAAGAGCAGAAACTATGAATCAAAAATTGACTTTGAACTGTCATCAACAAATATAGCTGAGTAAAAACTTCTGAAAATTCTTCCCTCTATAAAAGCAATGAGAAAAATGGCAAAAATTGTCAAAGTGAAGTTTTCAGAACTTCAGAAATTAACCAGAGACTTCAAGAGAATGTTTCAAAGCAAAGCAATAAAAGGGACATTTATTCAAGAAAATTGACTGAATCTTGTTAGAAACAGTGAGCTTTGTAGCTTTTTAAGTTTCCCTATCCATTTTATACTCACCTTCCAGCTCCATGACAGCCTTGACGAATAGCAGCTCACATTCACAGTGAAAGCCAAGAGCCTGAAAGCCATTGAGGAGAGGAAGAGAGAGCAGAGTTGGAGTTCTTTGAAAGCCTCATTTCCAGAGAATTACCATTATCAGATATACCTGGTGCTTCCATGGAAGGTGTTACTCTCAAGGCTCTTTTTATTTACTGGACTTTGAGCTCACTAAATGTGAAAATCTTTTCCCTGAGAATGAGTTTCTAAAAACATTTACAGCTATTGTTTAACTTTGCAGTAGTTGGAGAAAATGGATAATAACTAGGGCAAATAATAACTTTACCAAAGAAAAAGCTGAAGATTGAGATATTTATGAAGACTTTAAAAAACTCCAAGATAATCCTGGAAATCTAAAAAGCCACGAGCACACATAAGGCTGTATTCATACCCGGGGCTATGCACATGATCAAGAAAGACCTGAGAAGGTCTTAAAATCTCATCTCTGGCTGTCCTCAAGGCACTGTGTGAGCAGAAAGTTAATGCTAAACAGACTTGTAAACTGCTAGTTTTATTCTTGAAGATGTATCTGAACAAAAAACAAACATATAAACAAACAAAAACAGTTTGTTTTGGCAAAGATTAATTTCTTTAATTCTGAGAATTAAAGAAAATCTCTGTCCAATAATTAGCTGGCTAATAAGCCAAGTGGAAACTTCAGCAGCCACACACAACAAAGAGTACAAAGACTTTATACAATTAAGTCAGAAGACAACCAATAGAAACTAGACCTGAAAAAATCCAGATGTTAGACTTACTAGACAAAGATTTTCAACCAGCTATTTTAAATCTGTTCACAGAACTAAGAAATCTATGTCAATAAGTAAAGTATGAGAACAATGTTTTACCAAATAATGGTATCAAAATGTTATAGAAAATGTAAATAATGACATAAGAGAAATTCTGGATTTGAAATATCTGAAACGAAAAATTTGATAGTGAGAATAAAGGACAGATTTGTGATAGCAGAAGAAAGCATTATCAAACTTGAAAATAGATCAATTATGATTGTCCAGTTTGAGGAATAGAAATAAAAAATTAAAAAAGAATGAAGAGAGCTTCAGACGCATGTGGGGCAATATTAAGCATACTGACATATTCATAATGACAATCTCAGAAGAAGAGAAATAAAGGAAAATAGCACAAGTAATATTATTAAATAATGGCTGAAACTTTATCAAACTTATAAAAATATTAATCTGTACATGCAAGAGTCATTAGTAAAATCTAAGTAGGTAAACTCTAAGACATCCATACCTAAAAATAACATAATTGAACTGTTGAAAGTCAAACACAAAAAATTATGAAAGCAGCAAGAATTATGTGTAAGAGATACTCAATAAGGTAAGCAGCTGATTTCTCATCAGAAATCATGGAGGACAGGAAGCAGAGGGAGGACATATTTAAAGTTCCAAAAAAGATTGCCAACTAATAATCTTATATTCAGCAAAAATACCCTTCAAAAATTTCATGGTTGTAAACACCTGCATTAAAAAAGGAGAAATATCTCAATCAATAACTAACCTTCTACTTTGAGAAACTAGAAAAAGAATTTTAAACTAAATACAGAGCAGAGTGAAGAGCATTATAAAGATTAGAGTGAAAACAAATAAAATAGAGAATATAAAAATATAGAGAAAAATAATGAAAGCGAAAGTAGAGAACACTCTACTAAATTTAGGAAAGAGACGTCATCACTACCAACCTAACAGAAATAAAAAGTATTCCATGTGAATACTGTGATCGATTGTATGTCAACAAATTAAATAACATAGATGTAATAGACAAATTGCCAGAAAGATACAAACTACCAAAAGTGACTCAAGAAGAAATTGACTATTGGTGTAGACCTGTAACTGTAACAAGCCAAATTATTTAATTAGTAATCAAAAACTATCCACAAAGAAAAGCCCAGGTCCATATGACTCACCAGCGAATTTGACCAAATGTTGGAAGAACAGCATTCTATACAAAGTCTTTCAAAACACAGAAGAGGATGAAACACTTCCCAACTCATTCTATGAAGCCAGCTTTATCTTGATACTAGAGCCAGACAAACACATCATTAAAAGTATACAACAGACTTACAAATTTAGAGGCAAAAATTCTCTACTAAATCCTAGCAAGTCAAATTCAGAAAAAATATAAGAACAACTTTATTCCATAACCATATGTATTTCATCCCAGAAGGGCAAAATTGCTTCAACACATGAAACTCAATCAATAAAATACACCATAGCAATAGATTATGAGATAAAAATTACACGATTATCTCAATAGATTGAGATAAAACAAATAAAATTGAATGCCCTTTCAAAATAAAAAAAAAATTCTTTACTAGTTAAGAATAGAAGAGAAATTCTTCAACTTGATGAAGGGTATCTATGAAAAACCCACAGCTAATATTATATTTAATACTAAAAGACTGAAAGTCTCTGTAAGTTCAGGAATAATACAAGGATGTCTACTCTCATCAATTTTATTCAACATTGAACTAGTAGTTCTAGCCAAGGCACTTGGTCAAGGAAAATAAATAAAAGGTATCTAGGTTGGAAAGGAATAAATAAAGCTATTTTCTCCTGCATATGATATGATCTTTGTAGAAAACTCTTAGGAACACACACAAACACACAATTACCAGTAATAAATGAGTTAATGAAGGTGGTATGATATATAATCAAGATATAAAAATCAAATGCAATTCTATATACTTGCAATGAACTACCCAAACATGAAATTCAGACAATAATTCCATTTACAGTAGTATCAAAAGAAATAAAATACTTAAGAATGTATTTAACAAAAGAATTACATGAGTTATACATTAAAAACTATAAAACATTATTAAAATAAATTAAAGAAAGAAATACATGGGAAGACATACCGTGTTCCTAGATTGAAAGGCATAATATTGTTAGAATTTCAATACTGTGAAGATTGAGGTTCATATTAAATGCAATCTTTCTTGCAATTATTAAAGTCTCAACAGGCTTTCTTTAGAAACTTACCAATTGATTCTAAAATTTGTGTGGAAAGCAAGGGATCACATGAATAGCAAAAGCAATCTTGAAAAAGAGGACCAAATTTGGAGGAGTCATACTTCTTGAAATCAAAACAATATAAAGCTACAATAATCAAGACTGCATGGTAATGGCATAATGAGAGATACAAAAATCAATAAAATAGAATTTAGAGTACAGAAATAAAACCACATTATTTTCAATTGATTTTTAACAAAAGGACCAAGATAATTTAATGAGGAAATATAGTCTTTTTAACAAATGGTGCTAGGAACTCTAAAGATCCTGATGGAAGAGAATAAAATTGAACTCCCTACTTCACACCTTATATAAAAATTAACTTCGAATAATTAAACGTAAGAGCTAAATACAATAATTAAATGTAAGAGCTAAAACTATAAAATTCTTAGAAAAAAATCCAGGTAAACTTATGAGACATTGGATTAGTCAGTCAGTGGTTTCTTCAATATGATATCTAAACCAAAAGCAACCAAAAATAAATAAATAAATTGGACTTTATTAAAATTAAAAACTTTTATACTTCAAAGGACACTATCAAAAAAGAGAAAAGATAACCCCAAGAGTGGAACAAAATGTTTGTAAATCATAATCATGATGGTCTAGTAT
Source organism: Pteropus alecto (assembly GCF_000325575.1). Taxonomy (NCBI): domain Eukaryota; kingdom Metazoa; phylum Chordata; class Mammalia; order Chiroptera; family Pteropodidae; genus Pteropus; species Pteropus alecto. The sequence goes on from NW_006442484.1 coordinate 9,222,907, forward strand.
CCAGAATATCTAAAGAACTTTTACAATTCGACAATAAATGGACCATAATCTAGTTGATGGTTATCAGCAAAATGAAGATGGGTAAGATTATTTCAAAACTGTCTCTCTTAATGGTATTTGTGACTAGGCTGTGATATACATCCAGACAATTGTCTCAAAACTTCCTTTTTCTCAGATATGAAACGTATTTACTGAAAATTTGAACACCCAAAACACACATTTTCCTGAAGTGAGCTTCAGGTATAGTTTCTTTTGAGAACCATATCTTCTTTATCCAATTATCTATCAAAGGACATTTTGGTTGTTTCTATATCTTGCCTACTGTAAATAAGGCTACAATGAACATAGTGGTATATATATCTTTATAAATAAATGTTTTTGAAATTTTCAGGTAGATGCTCAGAAGTTGTTAAATGATAATTCTATTCCTAATTTCTTGACTAAACTTCATACTGTTTTACACAGTAGCTGTAACAATTTAAATTCTTGCTAGCAGTGTATCAGGTTTCCTTTTTTTCCACAACCTCTCCAATATGTTATTATTTGTCTTGTTGTTGATAGCCATTCTAACAGGTGTGAGGTGTTATCTCATTGTGGTTTTGATTTGCATTTTCTGCATTACAAAATCATTTACTTGAAACATAATTTTATTAACCAGTGTCAGACCAATAAATTTAATGCAATTTTTAAAAAAAAAAAAACTTTTAAAAAAAGAAGTTAATTGTCTCTTTATCCAGAAATAATTTAAATAGTCCCTTTGGACTCAGATGCTCACTCTGAAGTTTTTAAATTTGAAAATCTGGCATGGATCACTTTCGAAAATTTGGTCTGATGTCTCATTTAGGTTCATTTCTATAGAGAAACTCTTGACTCTCCTTTTGCTTTTTTCTTGCAGGTCTTATCCTTGGTTCAGGACACTCCCACCTTGATGGCAATTCTTTGTAACTACAGTAACTTGAAGTATGCTTCTGGAAAGATTGTTCACATTGCTTGCCTGCTCTCCTCCTAAGTCTTTCTCAGTGCGTTTTCCTATGGTTTTGTCTGGCGGGGTGAGGAGGAAGGTTGAGATGGAGATGGACTGGTTCTGTGACCTGGGGGCATTTTATTCCAGTGCACTCAGAGTATCTACTAGCTTCACATAATGGGCAGGAGAGCTGTAGAGACTCTAAGGTGATATATAGGTTATAAGATATAAGGAAAAGAGAAATGAGCCAGAACTGGGCAAAGTAGACCTGATTTTTTTAAGGGGATACAGACTCAAGAGAGAAGGTGGTCTTCTGAAGGCCCATTATGTTATCTGCAAAGCTTCCATTCAGAGTCATCCCCTTGGCTGCTGCTGAGTTGAAATTACCATTATAGCTCCGAAATCATCAAGGTGAGGTAATTCATTTATTCAAAACTTTAATCACTGTACCTTATACATCTCTCTGTAAGTTTATAAGACATTAAATGAAAGCAACTAAATGTTTTGAAAGAATAAGACACAGTACAACTGTATACAGTAGTCTTCTGTTATTCACAGTTTCACTTGCCATGGTTTCAATTACCTCTGGTCAACTGTAGCCCAAAAATATTAAATAAAAAATTCCAGAAATAGTAACTCATACGTTTTAAATTGTGCATCATTCTGAATAGCATGATTAATCTCACACTGTCCTATTCCATCTCACAGTGGACATGAATCATCCCTTTGTCCTGAATATACAGGCTGTATATACTATCTACCTATTAGTCACTTAGAAGATGTCTTAGTTATCAGATTGATTGTCAAGGTATCACGGTGCTTGCGTTCAAGTAATCCTCACAGTAGCATAATGTTACACCACAATGCCTATGTCATTTACCTCACTTCATCTACTCACATAGGCATTGTATCTTCTCACATCATCACAAGAAAAAGAATGGTTAGTATAGTAAGGTATTTTGAGAGATTACATTCATATAACTTTTATTATAGTATATGGTTATAATTGTTCAATTTTATTATTAGTTATGCTGTTAATCTCTTACAGTGCCTAATTTATAAATTAAAATTTACCATAAGTGTGTATGGATAAGAAAAAACAGTTTATAGAGGGTTTGGTACTATCTGTGGTTTCAGGCATCCACTGTGGGTCTTGGAACATATTCCCTGTGAATAAGGGGTCTACTATGCACACATATGAAGGCCAAAAGACAGTGAAGGTCCGAGTGTGGCTACATCTTGGAGTTCATGAATTTGGAGCATGGGTTTCGGATAGATTGGGGGTATATTCAGTTCTTGGAAATATTAAACTATGTTTTATCAGGGAAAAAAGGCATACTGATTATTTCTCAAGAAATTACATCCTTCTTTAAAATCTGGCCTAAAATCAATCTTGCCTACTAAAACAAATGTCTATCAAACACAATGAGTTTATAAGGGGAGACAAATATAAAATCAGTTCTTTAAGAGTAAAGGCATGGCTGTTGGCCAAAGAACTCTGCTTTGTAAAAATTATGCTCAAGATGAATTTTGTCTATATAAATTCTTCGCTCCCCACTCTCTTTCTCTGATGTGTCCCAAATGATTATAGGCAACTCCCTCAACCTTTTTTTTTTGTGTTTCTTCACTTGTGGAAATGTTGGAGTTTAACAATAGGACTTTTAAAGCTCTTTTCAGTTCTAAATTCTGCACTTACTAAAATAATTAGGTATTGGTCCATTTTTCCAATAACCCAAATTTGAATAGAAAAAAGCTAATAAATAGATGTACCAGACTGATAATCTAAATATACTCAGTTTTAATTCCAAAAGTTTTCATATTAGATATTAAGAGATTTGGCTATTTTAATAAAAATAAAAGAGAAATAATGGAATTTATCTCTATATTTTGCAATGTTTTATTTGAAATAGTTTTCAATGACTTTTCTTATTTTTACATACCAAAGAATAGGCCCCATACAAAACTAACCATTTAGGAAAACTATTTCACTATCTCACCAAAAAAAAAAAAAAAAAAAAGGTTTACTGTTTTTCACAGATTTCTTCTGGAAGCAGAATTTCATATCAAATCTATTATCTACCTTGATGTAAGTAAACAAATACATCTTTAATTATTGTCAAGCATTTATGGTTGGTTATTACAAAGGGTAATGTAAGGAACACCTAGGGGTACTAAAAGACACCCTTGCCTTGAAAGTGCTAAAGATCCATTTGGAGAGAGAAAACGTATATATGTTCATGAAAAATAGCAAACAGTATATCACCTGAGGAGAGATAATAAGCTCCATACAAGCACATAGAAACAAGACACACAAAAATGGGGGATAAGGCACCCTGGATCTAGTCGTCCCTGGTCCCAGGCTTTCTCAGCAATTCTCTGAGAGCAATTACAGAGACCAAACTATTTTGCACTAGTTTGAAAAATCCCCAAGAAATCTCTAACTTCTCCTCTCCTTCATCAGCTTCAATGACAATGACGAAGATGAATTATATCTCTCCAGAGCTTCAAACATTGTTGCCAGAGGGTTATAGATGTAGCAGAAGACTTACCTTGAGGGGGACGCTGTGACTGAGATTAGGGCTGCAGCTGCCCTCCCACCCCAACACCAGCATTAATTACAGTGGAGGGGCGTGGTCTGAGCAGAACATCTGACAGCTTCCTGACAGGCAAACTCTTGTTTCTGAAGGAAGAAATCAAAATGAAAGACAAAAACTCACATCAAAAAAAAAAAAAAAAAGTTTGATTGCTCTCAGCCTAGTGAAAACAAAAAGCGTTTATACAAGTAGTAAGTTCCTTCCTTCCTTCCTTCCTTCCTTCCTTCCTTCCTTCCTTCCTTCCTTTCCTTCCTTCCTTCCTTCCTTCCTTCCTTCCTTCCTTCCTCTTTCTTTTCTTTCTCTCTCCTTTTTTTTCTCCTCCCTCCCTCCCTTCCTTTCTTAATTTAAAAGTCTCTCAGTGATCCATATGTAGAGAATAAAAGGCAGCGTTTTTTAGGCATTTTATCATTTCAGACAAACTAGCCTCTCTTAGGGCCTAAGCACATCCCTCAGTTTTCCATACAGCCAGCTAAAAAGCAAAGATAAAGAAAATTGAATGTTTTGGAGGTCAGCAAGGCCTGTCAGGGAGGCATGAAGACATCAGGGGCTTTTTAAATGCATTCCTGAAAGCCAGGAGCTCCTTCCCTCACAGAAGGCCATAAAGCTCTTTGAATTCAATGAGAAAAGAAATTCTTATTTCAAAAATAAACTTTGAAGTTGTTTAAAGATGAAAGAGGAGACTTGCCTCTGAGCCTTTGCTGAAGCAGTGGGGTGGGACTACCAGTATTTTGAAATATGCTTCCGAGAACCTTATTAGAATTTAAAAGGACTCTGCAAACAGATCCCCTATAGCTCTGTCCTACTGAAAGTATGTGACCCGGTTTTAAGAGCATAACCAGGGCTGAGGCTAAGGATGATTCTAACTACTATCAAGATCTTGTTGCTTGATTATACAAACTTATTTCTCATTCAGTTTGAGAAAATAAAAAAAAACAATTATTTCAGCAACTTACCTGTGAACTTTGTTTTCTTGATCTGTTTTAATTTTAGAGGAAAAGAAGAGAGTCACATTGCATTTAGTGTGACAGTGTTACACCTACGCATTACAATTTTCCTTTTAACAGTCCTTTGCTTTGCCTATTGGTATCAAATGGAACTAATCTAACTTAAAAAATTATAAATAGAAAACTATGCTTTTTGTGATAAATTACTTTAGAAATTATAAAAAAATTATATAAGCTTTTATTAATTGAGTGCTTACTATATATATATATGGATATATGGATATATGGATATATATCCATATATATGTATATATGAGTATATATATAGATGTATATATCCATATATATGTATATATATAGATACATATATCCATATATATCCATATATATCTATATATATCCATATATATATGGATATATGTATATACTATATATCTTTTATGTCCTAGGTAAAACTACACATATGTATACACATATATATTTCCTCCTCATATAATCTTGAAAGGTAGATATCATGAACACTATTACCCAGATGAAGAAATTGAGACAGCAAGATCAAGTAATTTCTTCCAATATATTCAGCTGTAAGCAGTGAAGCTAGGATTTTAATCCAGAATAACAAATGCATGCTGTTTCCATTTATTCTTAGCTTTCACAATAATAATAGCAGATTAAAGATTAGAAACTGTCACTATACACCTTCATCTTTAATCAGTGTTCTGACCTTTCAAAATGCTAAACCAGTCCAAGTATTAAGGATTATCATGTACAGAACTGAAATTTCAGCATTTCCCACCACTTTAGACATTGCTACATGATACTAACACGAGCTTTTAGAGAGAGAGTGGAAATTTGTGTAGATTGAGCCACAGAAATAAGAGGTTAGGATCAACTGGATATTTAGTATATTGTTAGCAAACTATTTGGGTAACTGATTTGTTTTTTTTCTTTCTTTTTTTTTTTTTTCTTTTTGCTTGGACTTTAAGTACATTTGTAGAATGTGCCTAAAACTTTTGAAATATTTTCCAACATATATTCTCTTCTCTGTAATTTGGATTTTAGCCCTGCAGCGTCTTTATTAGGACAAGTCCATGAGGTCAGATTAGGGGGAACAAAACTGTATCCTAAGTCAGAGTATAAGACAGGAAGTTAGAGGGCAAGGAGTCAGATATGAGTGGTTGAGCTTACAAACTTTGAGGATTGAAAACCCCAGAAATGGGTTAGAAACAACTGAAGAGTTCTGAAGAAGTCATAGGGAAGGACTTTCCCTTGTTTCTCAGTGTTCATCTTAGAGGAAGTCCAAGCACCTGAGGGAAGCGTTGTCTTCGACATGGTGCAGTAACTAACTACAAGCTGCTGACCAAAAGGAGATCTGAAATGATTTGAGGAAGATATGGAAGAGGATGGACCCACAGGAAACTTTCCAGAGACCAGCCCAGAAAATAGAAAGCAGCAGAGAGTTCTTGAACTCTAAGTGTCACTTGTTGCCTGGAGCATCGGTTTACTGTTGAAGGCCTCTAGTTGGAATAAGAAGGTTGTGGGGGACACGGACCTTAGGACTGGAGGATATGACAGATAGCATCGATTTCAGAGGTATGTGCAGTATAATTTGCAAATGATCCAGGAGTCACAAGATACACAACTCAGGTCACCCAGTGACTAAAAAGGTCGAGGTACATATTCTAGGAGATAAAAGTTGAAAGAACTGCACAGATCAAAAACATATTAGAACTTCCTCTCTCTCTAACATCAAGATTGATGATATTAATCTTCATTCTACTTCTTGCCCTACAGTTTACTCATAATGTGTTTTAATTTTTATTACATAGATATGTATCTATATAAGTGAGTTAGCGTAAGTGAAGCAATACTAACACTTAGTAATAATATGCAGTTTGTAAAATGATGTTATATGTGTAAATTGAGTGTGGAACTTTACTTTTTTGAGGGTAGGACTAATACCCTCACTTCAGTAGTTAACTAAAATGCCATTCTTGAGCCCTCACATGCTTTGATTGCCAAAGACTCACCCTATCCTCTTCAATTGTGTTGCTCCTATCAATTTGCTTAAGAATCTCTGTGTGCCCAACAATGTCCAGGATGTCTAGTTCACTACCTGCTCACTGCTCCTGCTTACTACTTTTTCATCAATTTGGAAATAAGCCCAGAGTCTGTTTCATGGACTGAGGGACTGCTTTCAACACAAGGACGGCATTCTTGGAAATAATGTGATTTCCAGGGTTCACATGTCTTTTTTGCTGTATTAGGACATTGTCTATAATTCATCACCTTGAGGACCAAGGACCGCTCTTACTATCTGCTTATCTATTTAGTATAAAACCTCACTCTCTGGTATGACACACTGGAGGCAGATCTACACAGGTATCAAGGTAGGCTCTGAATTCATTTTGTCTGGGTTCAAATGTTGGCTGTGCCAGCTATCAGTTGTAGGTCTTTGAACAACTCATCTAACTTTCTGTGTGTCTCAGTATTCTCATCTGTGAACTGGATATAGACAGAATGCATAGCACAAGGCTTTTATAAATATTAAAGTTAACACATATAAAGCATTTAGAACCATATCTGGCACATAGAATTTTCCAATCAATGGTAACAGATATTGCCAATAAAACAATATTTTTCTATCCTCATCATAATTTCAACATCACTGATCACTGTTGATCAAGGGTTATTCTAGTCCATTTTGCCTAATTTCCCTGATTTAACACTCTGAAAGAAGGTTTTAGCATTTAGATCCTTTCCTTCCAATAGGTTGCTGTAGTCTTTATGAAAATTAATTCACCCCCTTTCCAAAGCCCTCTCAACATGTATGAGAATGAAAAGCCTTTTAAAGTCTCATCTACATAAATCTCTAAACCCTCACGAAAGTTTTATGTATATACTCTTATTTAGTAAAATTTGTGCCTACTTTTCTTACAGGAACACTACCAAGAGGTTCTTCAAGTGGTGCATGTTTCATAATGAAAAACATCTTTATTCTGTCTGTTTCTATAAAACGAACAGGTAGAACAATTTCTGTTTGTCCTTACAAGGAACATGAGTCTACATATCTCATCACACTTACACAGCTTTGTAAATTGTGTTTTAATATTTTTGTTTTATAGATGAGAAAATTAGAGTTCAGATATATTAAAGGGGAAGTTAACATTATTAAGTACAAGTAGTGTGCTGTATACTTTACACATATAATTACACTGAATTTTTGAAAGGAAGATATCATTGTCTCTATTTTCAAGAGGTGAAAACAGATTCATAACTTAGGGTCACATAGAATTTAGAAAATAAATATGTGAACCTCAGTCTTTTGGACATGATAAAGCCAGTTTCCACTATGCTTTGATACCTCTCTAATGACGTAGCCAATAATGGTTTCCCATTGTCTATTATAGGTTTTCAAACTTGAATATTGAACACACAATTTAAAAATAATTATTACAGATATCCCACTTTGATTTAAATAATTTAATTATAATGTTACTTGAGTACATATAAGAATGAAGTATAAACTTTTGATGTTTATATGTCTTACCCAATTTCTGAAAACAGAATAACAATAATATATTAAATACAAACAACTAAAAAACAATAAGATTCAATTAATTAGTTTAACTTAATTTAGTGTCATTGTTGATGTTATATATCAGAAACCAAAGAGAAGCTTGTAATATATATATATGACTTGGTGTTAAGAGACAGTTTCTTGTGAGTCCACCACGCCTCTCTGGCCATCTGGTGACTCCACTCCCCACCATGATCTTCAAGCCAACTACAGAGTGCTTCTATTCTTATAGCAATCAGAATTTGTCATCATTGCCATCATTTATCCCTTGTGTGATATGACAAATGGTCACATTAGGTATCATTCAGCCTCTGATTTTGTTTTGTCATGAGTCTGCAATAATTAAAAAGTAATATTTCAAAACATCATATAGTTATATGATGCCAAACAAAAGCCTCAATTTAGAAGTTTAGAAACAAGTCTCAAGTATATGAAGCAATCGATTGTGCAGTGTTAGTGGGAAAGAAGTTATCTTTATCACTGTTAAGATAAATTAGAATGTATATGAAAGTGAATCAGATAGTTTTGAGGATTTTTCAGGTTAAGATATATTAAATTAATAATAGTTAAATATCATAACTATATATTAAACGTTAAATGTTGTCACTTTAATGATAACACATTTCTGTTTTGACTGCTAATAACACTCTTGTTACCCTCAAAGTGTAATGCACGGTAGTTCTTAGTTATATTGTCCACACTCAGATGATTCAATACTTGCACGTGTGTGCACTTATATGATCATGGTCTGTATATGACAAAGAGTAAATTATTGTTAAAATGTACATACACACAAATAAAAACATCTTAATTTGACAAATTCTTGTCTATGTAAAAGTTCAGACTTCTTAGAATGACATATAAAAGACTACAAATTCGAACACAATGTGGCTTTTCATCTTATCTTCTAAAATTCTTCAACTGACCTTTTATTATTTGCTAACACCAAACAGTTTGCACTTTTCTGCGCATGTGATATTATTGCAAGACTATACATCTTTGCACATGCTGCTTCTTCACCTCCAATGCCCTGTCTTTCTTCATATGCTCCGCTAACTCCATCAAGGCCAACTCAAATACTCTTTATAATAACTTTTCTCAATATCATCCAAACCATAGAATGGTTGAAAGCTTCCTGCTTTATGATACTCTGATATTTTATGCCCACCTACTTTGACCATCTATCCCATCAGATAGTTTGCCCCTTGAAAGTACAGATTATTATTAACTAGTGCTTATGTGGCACTTAGTACAATGTACAGAACAAACTACATGTTTATTAAATGATCATGAAATAAAGAGATGTACTCAGTTCTGCAAAGACAAATCAAAGAAAGCATGGGCTTTACCAATAAGAGCTCAGATCCAAATTATTTAATGATTATGTTCTCCTTATATTGGCAGACAGCACATGTCTCTATTGAGTAACTTGTGCTTACGTGGCACTTAGTACAATGTACAGAATAAACTACATGTTTATTAAATGATCATGAAATAAAGAGATGTACTCAGTTCTGCAAAGACAAATCAAAGAAAGCATGGGCTTTACCAATAAGAGCTCAGATCCAAATTATTTAATGATTATGTTCTCCTTATATTGGCAGACAGCACATGTCTCTACTGAGTAAGACTCAGAGCAAAATTGATATGGAATACTTGGAAAGAAAAGCTATAGATTATAGAATGCTATATGTTGGAGATATACCATAACACAAAATAGAGTATACAGGAAAAAACAAACAAACAAAAAAAAACCCTTTTCTATCCTCACAGCTTCTCTTTTTAGGCCAAATCTAAAATGCAAAATAGACAGAAGTAATGACAATGACTAAGAGACAGAAAAAAATTAAAGACAGAGAATTGTGTGTATGCACATATTTGAATAATATGCAGAACTTTTGAGAGGCTTGCAGTGCATAAAATATCTATTACAACTCAACAATTCTCTCGTTTAGCATAAATATACAATCTCTCTATGTTATGCTGCCAATATGGTGGTACTCAAGTGGGAATACACAGATTGTCAACACTGTTGGTTATTCATGTCTGCAAACCAGCCAAAGATAAAACATGTGCAGAGTGGGGAAAGAACTGAGTTTGGGGACTCTAGACAACTATCTTTGCTCACTCACTGGACAAAATTGGTGTGTAAAACCACATAAGCCACATACGTCATGTCAGAAAAAGGAACTCAGAACAGATTTACAGAAGTTAAACAAGGGACCTTTGGAGGGAGAATATTTCAAAGCAATCTGCTTAGTGAATTTTACGGCCTGGGGGTTTGACATCTGCAGACAGCCAAATGCCTGTAGGAAACTAATGTGGAGAACATACAAATTAACAGCACACAATCTAAATCTATAGCATTTCATGAGGAAATAAAAACATTATCAAAAGAAAAACGGGATAAAGTAGATGAAAATTATTCTAGCATTCTTGATAATATTATTCTTTGCATTTTTTGTACCTGGATATAATTAATTCCTTTAGAGAAGGTGACAGTTTTTTCTCTTCGGTAATAAAGATGATACAATAGAGAAAAGGCTCTGGAATTAGATAGACTTGGCCTCAATCCCTGGTCCTACCCACTAGAAATAGGGTATCTTCCTCGAGCCACCGATTTCTCATCTGCAAAATGAACAAAATGTCCCCTTTTTTTCAGGACTCTTGTAAAAATTTGAGATAAAATTTGTAGCATTTCCAGTATAGTAAATGAAACTTGGTTGGCACTCAAAAAATAGCTGCTAATATAACCATCTGTATTATTGTAAGAGTTTGAGAATTTTTTTTAATATTGCACCAAGAACTGCAAGTCCCTAGCTTAAAGCCCCTAATTTTTCTTGTTAAACTAGAAGTGACAGAATGTAACATTTCAGACTTGCTTAAACTGTCTGTTCTTCTTGTTAAACTCCAGTCGAAGAACATTCTTTTCCTAACTTGCTTATCTTTATGCCTTCTACTTCTGAACTGATCAGGGAATATGTGACTTGCCCTTCAATTATATTATTTCCTTTTTTCTCTTAGCCAACATATAAATCCTGTAGCTTTTTTTGTGCTATATTGGTGCTCTTTTCTCAAGGATCCTAGCTATTATCATTATTTCTACCTTTTATAATAAATAGCCATTAGACAATAGCAAGTCAAAACAAGTTACCCATAAACAGAATGATTTTAATTATTTATTTGTATTAGCAATGAGTTCTAGTTTGTTGAAGAGAATTTGGAGGCTTTTAGTGTGTCTCATCTATTTTCACATGTAAAATATGGTCCAAGAGAGCTATACTTCCTCTCCTGTCCATTTCCATTTCATTTCTTTACTTGGGCAATGTTCACATTAAAAGTGGCACATCATTAACCACGCTTCAGTGACAAAGAGCCTTAGCTTCTAACTGCCATTTCTCTTGCTCGAAAGGTTTAACCTTCCTCTTAAGAGTTCTAACCATTTGTGAAATATGGTTCACACTGACATTTTTTTGGGGGAAAATTTTTACCACTGAATTTATTGGGAATTTTCTATAGTTCTTGTCTGTATAATATACATAGTACTTACTGTATGTGAAAAAATATCTTTCTCAGTGTGTGTTCAATTTTGCCCTCATGTGCTGCTTATTTCTCTAGGGCGAGGATGTCTTTGAGTTCCCAGTGACTAACTACCAAATGCCATTGCTTTTCTTCAATAGTGATGATAATGATTATTTTTTAAATTATTCTACAAAATTTAATCTTTTCCAAAAGTTTCAGGAATCTATCTTGTATCTCTTGAACGTATAAGTAAGCTTTTATGTGTGTTTTTACTTTTGATTAAGTTTATTTAAAGCAAGTTAATAATAATAATAAATAATTTGAAACATAAACAAACAAAAAAGGATGATAAAAACAATGCATAATAACCATAGATAGTAATTTGAATATTTACACGAGTATATAAAATATAAAACTGTATATTTTATATATTTGTGTATATATTTTTTCAAAAAATTGTGATTGTATAATAAAAATGCATCAAAGTCAAAAGTTTTTGCACAGCAAAGGAACCCATCAACAAAACAAAAAGACAACTTACTGAATGGGAGAAAATATTCATCAATGACACATATGCTAAGGGGTTAACACCTTAAATTTATAAAGAACTCATACAACTTAACATCAGAAATAAATTCAATTAAAAACTGAGCACAGACCTGAATAGACAATCCTCCAAAGAGGACGTATAAATGGCCAACAGATATATGAAAAGATGTTCGACATCACTAATCGTCAGAGAAATGCAAATTAAAATCACAATGAGACATCAATGCATACCTGTCAGAATAGCTATCATCAATAAATCAACAAACAAGTGTTGGCAAGAATGTGCAATGGAACCCTCATGCACTGTTAGTGAAATTGCAAATTGATGCAGCCACTGTGGAAAACAGTATGGAGGTTCCTCAAAAAGTTAAAATTAGAACTATCATATGACTCAGCAATTGCACTTCTGGGTATTTATCTAAAGAAAACCAAAACACGAATTCAAAATATATATATTCGTTGTAACATTATTTACAACAGCCAAGCTAAGGAAGCAACCTAAGTGTCCATCAATAGACAACCAGATAAAGAAAATGTGGTACATATACAATAGCATATTACTCAGCCATAAAAAAGAGTAAAATGTACCATTTGTGACAACATAGATGAAACTAGAAGGTATTATGTTGAGTAAAATAGACAAAGAAAAGCAAATACAATATGATTTCATTTATATGTGGAATCTAAAGAACAAAATGAATAAACAAAAGAGAAACAGACTCATAGATATAGAGAAGAAACTGATGGTTGTTGGGTGGGAGAGGGGGTGCTGGGTGAAAAGGAAGAAGGGATTAAGAAGTACAAATTTGCAGTTACAAATAGTCATGGAGATGTAAAGTATAACAGGAAGTATAGTAAATAATATTGTAATAACTATGTATAGTGTCAAGTGGGTACTAGATTTATCAAGGAGATCACTTCATAAGTTATATAAATGTCTAATCACTATGTTGCACACCTTAAACTAATGTTGTATGTCAACCGTAGTTGAAAAATAAATAAATAAAAAGATGGTGATTGTTTTTTATAGTGCAACTAGTATTTCAGTTGTTTTAAAAATATTGGCAATGATACAATATTATCACTTCCTTAACTTAGTTCTTTAGAAACACAATTTTTAGTGGTTGTCTATTATATTGTATAAATGCACCATAATGAACTAAATTCTTCTATTCATTATGGTGGGAAACTACATTTTCTCTCCTTACTGGTGAAGGACATTTCTCCTGCTCACCTACAATGGAGAAGGAACACTAATTTGAACATTTTTAGTCTCTGTCTCCCAAAGGTTGATTATAGGGGTCCTCTTTTCAATAATGGGGTCATGGCGTTAAAGGTGATTGGTCCTGGAAGGAATTGCTTCTTTTATATTTTGATCTCTCAAGGCCAACTGGCATACACTTTTCCTTCCTACTTCCTTGCTCTAAATGCTTTGCTGCAAAAACTTGAGATAAACCCTTCATGTTGGGGGGTGGGAAAGTTGGCTACATCTGTAGTTTTTTGTCTATAACTCTGGGGTAACTCAAGGCCCGCTTCCACAGACTATTCTCAAGGTCAGGATTGATTAAAATCAATCTAAATTCTTCAATCTACTCATTATCTGAGAGCTCTGCATTTTAAGGCAGTGGTAAGTGGTCATTTAAAAAAAAAAACATTACTAAAGATAATATTTTGATCTCTATTAATGTGATTATTTGGTCTGTTCTATTGTTAGAAACCAAAGGGAAGAAGGGCCTTTCCTTTGAGCATATAGATACAAATGAATATTGAAAGACAAGTTTGGAACCTAAAGTCATAGTCCAAAATACTTTATGGTAATATTACTTATAAATAGCAAAATATACAAACAAGAGTACAATTCAATATACCCATCTGAATCGCACCCACAACAATCATCTTAGAAATCTCCCTCATGATTCTTTCCAATAAACAACCTTCTCAAAGAAGAAGCCACTGCACTGTTTTATATTGCCATATGTTAGTTTCATTTTTTTCTTAGAATTTGTATAAATGGAATCAGATAGTGTGTACTGTTTGGTGTGTCTTCTTTCACTCAACATATTACTAAGATGCATCCATCTTGTTGTATCAGGAATTTTATTCTTTTATTCCAATAAATATGTGAAAATTTACCCATTCTTTTGTTGATGTTTATTTGCTTTGTTTCCAGTACATTCCTGTTCATGTGTTTTAATGGACATTTTTTAATAATTTCTCTTGGATAAACAGATCTGAAATTGCTAAATCATAAGATAGTTATAATTTTCACTTCTTAGAAACTGTTAGTTTTCCAAAATGATTGTAGCATTTATATTGCTACCAACAATGTATGAAAGTTCTGGTTGCTCCAAACGTTCATGAATATTTGTCAGTGGTTTTAATTTTAGCCATTTTAGTGTGTGTGAAATATATTTCATTGATTTCACTGTGGCTTTAACATGCATATTCATAAAAATTAATAATGTATGGTGAAAATAATTGAAGGAAAATTCTATTATAAACAGAAGACATTGAGAAAGTTAGAGGTTAAAGAAGTTAATAACTAATTGTATATAAAATGCAGGAGAGACCAGAGATGATGGCATATTAGTGTGAAATTCTTTTAATAGAGTAGCAACTAGAGGAAAAATGACATATATAACCACTCTTTGAAAAGATAAATTATAAAACCAGAATATGAATCATTCTTTAAGAAAAAGTAAATGTTATTTAAAGGGAAACTTGGAGCCAATAGCTTAGAACTAAACATATCTGTGTAGCCCTGGTTTTATTAAGACTGGTTTTAAATCCAGTCTTAATGTTATAGAATTGATGCTCTGTAATAAAATTTTATTTTATACACATTATTAAAAAAACTCAGTAAAATTTTTGATTTTTGAAATGATTGAAATTTGCTCTCTTTTGGCTTCCTGATCAGTTGTTTGCAATAAGCCTGTACCAAATACAAATACTTCTGACAGTTTTTAATGCAAAAAATTCAATGCGAAGCTTTGTTTCTTACACAATATAGTATCCAGATTGCATCCAATTATAAAGTAATTATGTAGCAAAAACATTGACACAAAGAGGCTCATTTTATAATTTTTCTTCTAAATACATTTGAATGCATGTTTGAAGATTACAGAGTGCAAAATTTTATATATCTCAAATTATCTGCTGGGCGGTGTGTGTGCACCCTGCCCCTCAAAGTCTTAGGAAGAATATCTATCGAGTCTCAGAGACTAAAAATACATCACCTAGGGAGGTATATCAGTCAAACAAATGAATCTTAATTGTTGATTAGCATGGTGTGAAATGTCAAGAGGTACTCTGGTTCTTCATTTTTGAAAGAACAAATATGAATGAGATGTTTAGTGGAATTGGAAGAGCCATGGAACTGTCTTTTTTGGAAAAGGGCATCAGTGTATGATAGGTTTTCCTTTCAGGATATGGGAGATAAACAACTTTAGACAGAAACAAAGGATACATTAAAAATGCTGAGAAGACATGATTTAGGAATGAAGAAGCTGGAGGAGAAAATAGATTTGAGGCACATATAGAAAGGATTTGGAAAGGTGTTTTGGTGGCTAAATGGGTAAGCTACTTTGACTATGTTTTCTTAATATATAAGTGAGTATGAATATAATTTTTTTTTTATTGCTGCGGCTATTACCAATATGATTTCCAAGTAAAGTAGCCGGGAATGAGATTATAAAATAAGAGCTCAATGTTTTATTTTATGAAATGTGTATGTATGTATGTATTTTATTGAAGATTTTATATATAGAATTCTTAAAAACTTAGCATATATATAATATTACATATATTATATATATATATATATATATATACATTCTTCTGGATTGTCTTAGACTGGAAATAGTAGCGAATCTGTCTCAAGCAAGTGTCTATCTAAATAGTGGTAATTTAGCAGATGGGTTTGATTCTTTTCATTTAACTTACCATACTTTTTCCCATCTTTAGTCATTTGTTGTCTGAAATATTGAAAATATTGATTTTTTTAAAGAATAAATGCAGATGCACAATTGCTAATTATTGTTAAAGGGACCAATTGCACTCAAATTGTGGCTTATTATGCTACTTTTTTGCTCTTGAGCCAGGGGTCCTGGGCAGAGATAATGTAAGAAGTTAAGTAAAAGATATTCTTTAGCAGATTTTGTGGTTTTTCTGGAGTCAATATTTTTTAAGTACTTTATTTACAGACTACTAGGTTAAAAATACAA
This sequence comes from Pteropus alecto, assembly GCF_000325575.1. Taxonomy (NCBI): domain Eukaryota; kingdom Metazoa; phylum Chordata; class Mammalia; order Chiroptera; family Pteropodidae; genus Pteropus; species Pteropus alecto. The sequence goes on from NW_006442484.1 coordinate 9,239,283, forward strand.
GTAACAGCTTGGCTAAGGAAAGAAAGATGTGGTCTCCTATAAAATTAATTCAAAGATACAGAAACACTGCTTTTTTGGATAACTTAGGCAACTCAGTTCTTAGATATTTGGAACTCTTGGTTATGCAAACTCTTGTCATGTAAGATATATACTAACCGGTTTCAAAATACTCTGCACAGAATTAAATCTTTTCAGTGCATTACTTGGATACCAATCACTCTAGAGTAGGAGTTCTTAGAGCACTTCCCCTAGTCACAAAATTTGTACTTAAAATCTCCTCCTTTCACTTATAAATCTCAAACTCTTGCAAAGCCTCTAGTCAGAAATTTTTGTTAACCTTGATAAAACTGCATTAAAATTGTAAGATATAAAGCTATAGAGAAGCAGTAATATCAAATATCTCTTTAAGTTCATGGGAATCTATAATTATCTGAAAATAAAATGTTAGGTAAAATTAATAAAGAGGGTAATAAATTAGAAAATAAACCAATGGAAATAAAACCAAAATTATTATAAAAATCACAAATTTAAAAAATGAAGATATGATTGCCTATTCACTAAAATGGCCAAACTTTTCCAAAAAGAACTAAAGATTGGCAATGCAAAGTTATTAGCAAGGACATGGGAACAATGGAACTCTCATACATGGCAGCTGGGAATAAAATCATTAACAGATACCTTGTAATATTACTTGGGAGAATTTATTGAATGCTACCCATTCCTCGGATATGTGCTCAAGAAAATAAAGTGCACGTGTCTACCAAAATAAAGGTGCACAGCAGTTTTATTCACATTATCTAAAAATTGGAAATGATACAAATTTCTATCAATAAAACATTGAATAAATAATGGGATATTTTGTACAGTAGGTCATGACACATCTATAAAAATATAATTACTGGTTCATGAACAATATGAGTAATCTTTACAGACATTATTATGATGCAGAGCAAAAATATCACTTCAAAAAATACAAACTATATCCTCCAATTTATGTGGTTTTCAAGAACAGATAAAATTAATTGATTGCAAAAGTTAGAATAATGATTACATCTTGGAGATATTATTGATGATAAATAAGCTCAAGGGAATATTCTAGTGCAGTAGAATAGTCTCTGGATGTGACTTGTGGTTATTTTGCTATACAACATGGTTTAAATCTACAGACTTAAGATTTGTAAATTCTACAAACTGTATTGTATGTGTTTTATATGTCTATTAAGAAAAGCTTTTTGTAAAGGATAAATATGTGATAGACTACCTAGAAATCAAATACTTACAGAAAAAAATGTGCTATTTTCATGTAATCAAATTCCCTGCAAACTTTCATTATAGCAATTTTTCTTAACTCAATTTAAATTTTTAGTAATTGTTTGTGAAAAAATCCTTTTAAATCATAGAGAAATGAAACTCTCTATATACAAAAATAATTCACGATCTGGGATATAATATGGGAGAGAGAAGCTCTGCACTGCTCCAGTTCCTGAGAACATCATGCTATTATCACACAATGCAGGAAATTTGCCCATAATGACAATTGTGTCTCAAAGATAATCATTTTTTCAAATGCTCAGCTTAAGAAGGTAAGAAAAGACATAATACGTTTTAGAAATATTTTTGTCAAAGAGAATAATAGTTTGAGGGGTGTGCTTTAGTGTCTCAGAACATTTACTTATTTGCATTCTTCCTATGCTGGACAAATAAGTTTTTGTTTTATGTTTATATCTTATTTTTTAAATTTTTTTAATTTTTAAAAAATAATTTGATAATTGTATTTCTATTTATTTATTTATTTATTTATTTTTCTATTTGTTTATTTTATTATGGTGACATTGGTTAACGAAATCCAGGTGTACAATTCAACAGTAAGGCATATATGTATATATTGCATTGTATGTTTACCGCCCAGAGTTAGATTTCTTTCTGTCACCACATCTTTGACCTCTTTTACCCCATCTACTTCCTCTCTCCCTCCTACCCTTTGGTAACCACTAGTCTCTTGTCCATGTCCATGAATCTCTGTTTGTTTGTTCTGTTTGTTGTTTGCTTTTAGGTTTATACCCCTCATATAAGTGATATTATGTGGTTTTCAACTTTGTCTGGTTTATTTCGCTTAGCATGATTATCTCAGGGGCCATCGATGTTGTTGCAAATGGCAGTATTTCATCTCTTCTTATGGCTGAGTAATATTTCCTTTTGTGGTTGTACCACTGCT
>NW_006442484.1:9242099-9243010 GCF_000325575.1 Pteropus alecto
GCTACTTTTTCTTCTATGCATTTTATTGTTTCAGGTCTTATATTCAGGTCCTTAATCCATTTTGAGTTAATTTTCGTGTGTGGAGATAGACAACAGCTTAGTTCCATTCTTTTGCAGGTGGCTTTCCAGTTTTCCCAGCACCACTTATTGTAGAGGCTTTCCTTTCTCTACTGTATGTTTTTTACTTTTTTTGTCAAAAATTGTTTGCCCACATAAATATAGGTTTACTTCTGGACTCTTGATTCTATTCCACTGGTCTGTGTGTGTTTTTCTGCCAATAAGATCAACATAGTTAAAATGACCTTATTACCTAAAGCATTACACAGATTTATTGCAAATCCCATCAAAATTCTTTCAGCATTTTTTAAAGAAATAGAACAAAAAATCATAAGATTTGTATAGGAGCACAAAAGACTCTGAATTGCCAAAGCCATCCAGAGAAAAAAGAACGAGGCTGGAGGTATCACTCCGCCGGACTTCAAATTATACTACAAAGCAACAATAAGTTTTCTTAAGGTTAACTTCAACTCAAAAAATTTTGTTTTTAGGAGAAATAGATGCTATTACTAAACTCCCTAGGATCTCTGAACACCACTTTGTGTCGTGGGATTAACCAGGAGTCTAAAGTAGCTGGGTTTCCACCTTAATCGTTTAGATGGCTCTACATGACCTTTGTATAACTTATTCACATATTTGATCTATTCTGCTAGACAGAATGAGAGAGAGATTCAAAGAAAAAAAAAAAACTATTTTAAAGTGTCAAATCAACCTCATCTACAAAAGAACTTCAAAAGTAAGAATGTGTTTCTCTGACACAGGTTTTAAGACTTAAATATTTAGGAGATTCAGAGGCTGATGGTATTTATAGAAACATCCTTTCTTAGCCTTTTTTCATCCATTGGAGATAGGGA
>NW_006442484.1:9243031-9268861 GCF_000325575.1 Pteropus alecto
TAAAAGATAAGATTAAAGATTACACAGAGCAAAATGCAGGAAGCAGTCTGAGGTCTGCCATTCTTCCATGGGAGACCAGGTGGCTGATATCGCACAGCTGTCACATGTAGTCTCAACAGTTGATTTCAGAGCTTCTGGAGACACTGACACAGAGCCTAGGAGCTGCAGCATGAACAGTGCTATGCATACTACTTAGGAACTTTTTGTCCTCTCAGTGAACAGCTACTGATGGAGGCTGTTTGAACCTGACAACTCAATCAGGAACAGTGAAGGCTAGTTAAACATTGAAGATAAAAATATATTTTCCTCAATTTACCACCATCCACTGTACAGATACTTCTCAGTTTAGGATGGGGTTACATCTCAAAGAACCTATCATAAGTTAAAAATATTGTAAGGCAAAAATACATTTAATACACCTAACCTACCAAACATTATAGCTTAGCCTAGCCTACTTTAATGTGCTCGGAACACTTAGCCTACAGTTGGGCAATTATCTTGAGTTTCATATCAAGATTAATTTCTTTTCTCTTATTCTCACCAGAAACAGGAGACATGGATGGGCATGTAGACATGAAGGGATGAGAAAACACAAAACACGATATCCCGAAAATGCTGGCAACACAGTACATTGTGGAGTATCAGATGTTTATCATAATGATAATTACATTCTTCAGTTCATGGCACACAAAACACTAGTCCCGCTGAGGCGCTTATCTATTATATTTCATTTTATATTTTTTATTTTTCTTTTATACTCCTTAAATGTTTTTCCCTTTGATTTTCTTTTATTTTTATGACATTTTTATATCTCAAGATAATATACTAATTTTATACATTTTTGAAAGTTCTATGAATTGCAGAAATAGTTTTCTATATCTTTCTTTACTCAATATTTCGTTCCTGAGAACCACCTCTGTTATAGGATATAAGTTTAATTCATTCATTTTTACTCTTGCATATAGTTTTTCATCATATGAATATATGTTTCTTATCTACCCTATCATCGATGAACATTTAAGGTGTTTCAAATATTTTGCTATTACACAGTGCTGCAATGAAAGTCTTGTACCTATGTCCCGTGACACACAAAAGTATCTCCATCATCTGAAACTAGGAGGGAAATTTCTAGATCTCATGGCATAAATATTTTAATTTTTCCTACATAATATCATTTTTTTCTGTAGATTTCTTTTTATTTTTCTTTTCTTTTCTCCTTCCTTCCTTTCTTCCTTCCTGCCTGCCTGCCTGCCTGCCTTCCTCTCTCTCTCTCTCTCTCTCTCTCTCTTTTATTTTTTTTACCAGTTTGCACTCCCATTATCAGTATGTGAGTATTCTTAATCTTTACATACACTATATATTATCAGACTTTGTTTTTGCTAATCTGTGAGTATGCAATGTTATTCCATTGTGGTTTTAATTTGAAAAATCCCTGATTAGAGGTTAGGCATCTTTTTATATATGAATTGGCTACTCGTGAATTTTTTTCTGTAAATTGCCCTTTCAAGTCTTTTGATTGTCTAAAATTTTTTTTCTTATTAGTTTCTTATATGTTTCTTATATGTTCTGAGTTCTAATTCATTGTCATTTATACATGTTCTAAATACCTTTTCTTACTGAGTTGTCTTTTCTTGTTCATTTTTTTTTTTTTTTTTTTTTTTTTTTTTTGGTGTAATAAACACACCATTGTAACTATTTGTGGGTCAAGGGCCTGCGTGTTACAATTTTTTTTTTTTTTTTTTATTGTTGTTGCTGTTCTGATTGGGTATTTTCTGCTACCTCATCTTCTAAATCACTGATTCTCTGCTTCCTCTAATCTATTGTTCATTTCTTCTAGTGTACTTTTTATTTCAGTTATTGCATTTTTCATTTCTGACTTTTGTTTTGTTTTGTTTTCTATCTCCAATTTTATGTTTTTTTTTATTTTATCTCTTTGTTAAAGTTCTCACCGAGTTCATCTACTCTTCTCCTAAGTTCATTGAGTTTCCTTATAACAAGTATTTTGAACTCTGTATCTAGTAGATTGCTTTTCTCCTTTTTTTTTTTTTTTTTTTTAGTTCTTATTCTGGATCTTTGTTCTGTTCTTTCATTTGGGACATGTTCTTTCTTTATTTATTTATTAATTTTATCTCCTCATTTTGGCTGCCTCCCTGTGTTTGTCTCTATGTATTAGATAGAGCTGCTATATCTCTTGATCTTAGTGGCCTTATTTAGTAGATGTCCTGTGAAGCCAAGTAGCTCAGTCTCCTTGGTCACCTGAGCAAAATGCTCCAAATGTGTCCCTTGTGTGGGTTATGTGGGCCCTCCTATTATAGTTGAACCTTGGTTTCTTTTGGCACATAAGTGGGAGGTATTGACTCTGAAGTTGATTGACTGTGAGGACTGGTCATGACTACAGTGAAGGAACTGTAGTTCAGCGGCTGACCCTATGGAGTAGGATTCACTTTAGTAGGGATCTTGGGCTTGCCGAGTCTGCCCTTTCAGTATATCTTTTGTGAAGGTGTTTGAGTCATACTCTGATGTGGCCTAAAGCTGGCAACGAGGCATGTTTATTCTGAGGACTTTTAGGTGGGGCTTTGTGGAGGCCAAGATCAGCTACTGCCTGTGCCCTGCCCAGGTCCACTTGGTATGAGCTACAAAGTGATCTACATTTGGTTGTTACTTGTGCTGGGCTTGGAGGTACCTGGGAGAGGTTAAGCTGGGAACTGAGGCCAGCTACCTCTTGTTCCAGGCTTGAGGATGCTTAGTAAGATGTACAGTGCACACTGAGGCTGAATGCTGTTTGTTTGGGGTTTGCAAACCTTTGAGAGATTTTTAGGAATGTCTGTAGCATGAGCCAAGACAGACTATTTGTATGAAAAGCCACTGGGAGTGGCTTGGATGGGCCCACAAGTTGGATGTTGCAGGGTTTCAGGAAATCACCAGGGCAGGGCAAAAAGAGTTAATCATGTTGATAGAGACTCAGATATGACTACCATTTGACTCTGTATGCTGGGTTGAGGGAGGTTCCACAAAGGAACAATGGCTTCTGCCAGCACTTCCATCTGGGAGAAAGATGCTCCTTCAACCTTCATTGGAAAGACAGACAACTCAGTTCCTCTGGCACTTTTCAAGCTGCTGCTCTAGCACTTTAGCTCAGAGTGAATGAGTCTGTCAGTGAGTAAGTCCCTTTAAGAGAAATGTCTGGGACTTCGGCCACCCTCCGTCTCACGCAGCCACAATCTCTGCTAGTTTTCACAGCCAAAAATTATAGGGACTTCTCTTCCTAGCACTAGAACCCTTGGCTGTGAGGCTGGTGTGGGACTGGGACATCCCACTCTTCAGGGGGTACTATTGCTGCCAAAAGAGCCTTTCCATATTTAATGACCACAGGTTGGTGTAAGACCAGACCCTTCTGTGACTCTGCCCCTCCTAGCATTCTCAACGTGGCTTCTTCTGTATGTCCTTTGTTATAGGACTTCTGTTCAACTAGAGTTCAAGTGATTCTCAGTGATGATTGTTGTGTAGCTTATTTGTAATTCTGATGTGGTCATAAGAGGCAAGGACGGAATTTATGTACTCCACCATCTTGACTAGAACTTATATATAAAGTTGTATTCATTTTTTCCTACTTTCATATTTGTATTTGTTTTTATTATCTTACTTTCCATTCTGGTACTTACAAATCATTGGTGAATAGAAGTGGTGATAGGAAACAATATCTTATTACTATTCTTAAAGGAAAGTTTTCAGTTTAGTTAAATTATAGAATATTCATTGTGTGTGTGTGTGTGAAATACTTCACAAGGTTTTTCTTTTGTTTTTAGTTTATTGAGTGATTTGCTAAGATAAGTGTTAAAGTTTAACAAATGTTTTATTGACATCTATTAAGATAATATAGGACTCTTCCTTGCCACTAGCACTTTTTTTTTTTTTAAGTGGTGAATCACCTAATAGGGTTTTTTTCAGCTTGGAGCTATGACCAAAAAAAGTAATATCATTATTTTGGGGAACATGTGGATATACACTCAGAAGTAAAATTTCTAGGTATGCTTGGGGTATTGTATTTCCAATATTAGTAGATAATACCAGTTTTCCAGAGTGATTAATCAATTCGTACTACCATTAGTAGCAAATGAAAATCCTATTGCTACAAATTCTTACAAAAGCTTAATAATATCAGTCTTTTTAATTTTAGCCACTTTTTGTGGGAATGTAATGATATCTTCTTGGGTTTATAATTTGAATTTCTCTGATTGCTAAGAAGTATATCTAAAAAATGTAGACACATGCCATGTTCATGGGCAGAAAAAGTGAAATATTATGAAGACATAAATTATCCCATATTCCTCTATAAATTCAATGCATTCCCAACAAAAGTAGATTACTATACCATGGCATAGGCAATGTTTGCATCCATATATATTAAACAATTTAATGAGTACAGTAAAATAATAAAGATAATAATAGAACATATAAATTGGGAATGATTAAGAGATTTTAAAACATAAAATTAAAGAAAATATTTGATAAATTTGAAAACATACAAATAAAATATTTCTCTTGTACAAAAAATAACCAACAAAGGTAGTCAGAATGAGTAGAGTGGAAAAGATGTCTACACTGATTAAAAATAAGAAATGACTAAACTTTTTACTTTACTAGGAACCCCTGTAAATCAGCAAGCAAGACATATAATATAATAGAAAAAATGGAAAAACACTAAAAAGGCAGTTCACAGAAGAAAAAAAACAAATAAGATAATCATTGCCAGTCATTTTTTATAAAGGCTGTATTTCTAGGTAAGTATATGGTAATGACTGTTGAATGTTCTAGTTCAATTTTTCCATTTATTAAGCTAAGGCTTATGTTTTCTTCATATATTATGTTTTCAAATTTAAACTCTCTTTTCGTCTAATGTGAAAATCAGCATACCCCCCTTTAGCTTTCTTTGCTCCATATTTAGTGACATGTTATTTTCTCATCTTTATTTTGTTTGCAGTTTGTTTCAATTTGTTTTGTTTCATTCTTTGGATGTTTCATTGTTTTCCTTTGAAAACTTCATTTTGTAAGGAATGCTGTAACTTTGACCTGTCTGTGGAACAGAAACAAAAGGAGGCACTAGCCCATGATTTTTCTGATGAATGTCTATGTTAGGGATGACATCTCATGGGAAAGGATTCCTAGAGTGAAAATCTGGACCAAACTACTCATATGCTTCTCTGACCTCCACCATATCATGCCTCTCAGCAAATTCAAAGTACTTCTGCCTCATTATTGCTTTTCATTTTTTATAGATTGCCACCATATACTAATATTGCTCAGTTCTGGGCATGGGGAAGGCCAGGGAAAAAGAAACACTCAATAGTAGGCCTTTCTGTCTGCTTTTATTATCAGATTTCCACCCTAGCAAAGCTGTAGCACAGCTCTAAAGTTATCCATCTAATTCTGGCTGTCATTGTCTATCACCACTGCATTTCTACCTCACAGGAATGATAAGAAGGACCATGATTCTTCCAGGATAATAAGACTTGCTCTCTTCCAACATTTAACATCTCTGTGTCACCTGGCCCTTTCCCATTCTAAGCTGCAATTTCTTTTACACATAAAGACATTTCTGGCTTCAACCTATACAAGGGTTTTTAGTAATCAAATCTGGAGTGCCTCTCAGTCACCCTCTCAATTCTGTGGCCTCTGTAGGTTTGAGATTAGAACAGCATCTAGCATCCCACACTTACCTTTCTTCATGTTCTCATCATGGTACTTGCCACATTGTTGCATAATAATTAGTGTAATTATGTCTTCTCTACTTGATTGTCATCTGTATTATGTTAGGGACCAAACCTTTCATGCAACTATTCCTAACATATAGATTAGGATTCAGACACAAAGTACAACTCAACATGATTGTTCAGTGAATGAGAAAAATGAAGTTCAAAGAAATGAAGTAACTCATCCAAATTTATCTACAAGCAGAAACGGGGATAGAATATAAGTTTCTTTAATGCTAATTTAGTTCCCTTTATATTGTGTGTTACTGCTTCTGATTAAGTTCATTTTAATTAAACTTAATACAATTCAATAGACTCAATAATGTAAGCCAATCTGCCAGGTATTGTCAGATACATAATGACATTCTATTTATCCCCTAAGGGAGCTGGCAGAATGTTTCAATAACATGTGTCTACACATTAGTAAATTAAATAAACATATATAGCAACAATAAAATTAAAGATAATAAAGTAGCCTAAAGAAGCACACTTACAAATTTTACCTTTGGCTAACATGCATTTAAAAAACGAAAAAACTAAAATGAAACATTCATATCATGTTCCTTATCTTGCTTCTACCTGAAAGCAAGTCATCTTAAAATGACTACAAAAATTAAATAAATTTTATTAAGCGTACACTTTGCACCATCTTTCATTTTCCACTAATTCTTCAAAGCAGTGGTCCCCAATCTTTTTGGCACCAGGGACGAGTTTCGTGGAAGACAGTTTTTTCACAGATGGAATGAGGGGTTGGTGGATAGTTTCAGGATGATTCAAGTGCATTACATTTATTGTACACTTTATTTCTATTACTATTACATTTAATATATAATGAAATAATTATACAACTCACCATAATTTAGAATCAGAGGGAGCCCTGAACTTGTTTTTCTTCAACTAGATGGTCCCAACTGGGGATAATGGGAGACAGTGACACCTGAAATGTGTTGCTTATGTCCAGTCTACTCCATAATCTTGTTTTGGTTGCTGTCACTGCAGAAAACTCTGCTTCACAAAGATAAGATGTTGGAAATGGAAGCAGGTTTTTCACTGATTTTGTGGCAATCTGAAGATATTAATCCAGAATGTATGAAAATTTGAAGTTGTCTCAAACATACTTTTAAGGCCACTGTCATTTGTGATCTCAAACAGTTAATTCTCTTTTAGCATGGACAAAGTTGATTTATCTGGCTTATTCACAAATGGGTTGCGTTTTGGGGGTCTTTTGTGGTTGGGAAGTAATGCTCAAACTCTTTTGAAAGCTGAGATAGGTGATCATGCACCAGCTGAGATAAAGAAGGCCCTGGCTCTGTCGCTTTCAAAATCTCTGCTAATATTTGAAAAGTGTCAAAAATTCTAATATTCACTCATTGTCCCCATAACTCCAGTTTGGTTTTAAATGCAACCACTTTATCTGCTGACTTAAACAAAGTTGTCGTTCTTCCCTGAAGTGACAGATTGAGCTGGTTAAACAGGTTGACTACGTCACACAAGTAAGCAAGTTTTGTGACCCATTCTGTGTCACTGAAATGTTCTGCCAGTGGTGAATGTTTTTCTAAAAGAAATCTCTGGAGTGGCTCTCATGGCTCAAAAACTCTGGCCAGTGATCTGTCTTGAGAAAGCCATCTCACTTCTGTGTATAAGGGAAGACGTGTGTGCTCTGAATCCATCTCCTCACAGAGCTGCACAAACAGACATGAGTTAGGGCATGTACTTTCATGTGGTTGATAAGTTCAGGTGACATTTTTCAGCTAGCCAGCCTTTCTTTATGAATGACCCAGTACGGAGGTAGACTCACATTCAGAAGTGACCTCTTTGACCCAAGTAGCGAAACCAGAAAGCTGTCTAGTCATGGTAGCCATTCTATTCATGCATATACTAACACAAAATGACCAATTCAGTTTTCCTCATATGTAACCATTCAAAGACTGGAATAGTTCTGCAGCTGTGGCATTGATTGACAACAAAAGTGCGTATAACATAATCTCATACTCATACTCCTGAAAAATATATCACACAAAAACAAGCATTGTTGCCTTGTTGTCAACATTGGTGGACTCGTCAACCTGGTTGCATTTCTCAGTGTCTCATTAATCCTCTCTAAAAAGGGTGCCTCAATATCCTCTGCTGTTTCATCAATTCATCTACTCTTCACCTATAGTAAAGGGCTTCTTAGCTTTAGCAATGCAGTTAGTCATTAAGAATGAAACTCTCAGTGCAGACACATTTGATGAAGTGCTGGCCTTCAATAATTGCTTCTGTTCTTCATGTTCACATTTTTTTCTTTTGAAAAACTCCAAAGACTTGTCTTTTAATGCAGGATGTTTGGTCTCCATGTGGCAAAATAGTTTTGACGTTTTCACGGCTTCGTTGGATAGCTGGTCGCCACATATTATACAAAGCGGGCTTAGAGAATGTGAATCACCAGTGGCAATGGACCCGTAATTTAAGAGGACTCTTGGTATTTTTTTTAAAATGTGGCTTTCTTTTTGTTGGCAGTCTTAGGGTCTTCTGCTGTCTCGTCATTCGATCTTTCCCCCTTTTCAAAGAGGCTCTCCAATGACGTTTGTTTTTTACTCATTTTGGCTAGAGTTATCTTACAGGCTTACGAAACTGTGACTGAAACAAATGCTCAGAACAGGAAAGAAGCATAGATGGAAGTGACAAATAAAATAATGGGCGGTCCACACACAGACTAAAATAAGTGTTGGATTCTGACTTAAAGCCTGCCACCAGATGTTGCTTAATAATCACTTGCCACTCACTGATAGGGTTTCGGTATGAGTCTGCAAGCGATTGATTTATTATGATCTCTGTGCAGTCAAACCTCTCTCTACTAATGTTAATCTGTATTTGCAGCCACTCCCCAGTACTAGCATCCCCGCCTCAGCTCCACCTCAGATCATCAGCACTAGATTCTCATAAGGAATGCCCAATCTAGATTCCTCACATGTGCAGTTCACAATAGGGTCCGCGCTCCTATGGGAACCTGATGATCTGAGGTGGAGTTGAGGCGGTAATTGAGGCGGAGTTGAGGGGTTGCAAATACGAATGAAGCTTTGCTTTCTCGCCCACCACTCACCTACTGCTGTGCGGCCTGGTTCTTAACAGGCCACAGTTCCTAACATGCTGTGAACCAGTATCAGTCTGCAGCCTGAACCAGTATCAGACCCCTGCTTTAAAGTGAGATATAAATTTATATTTTAATTATTCTATTTACAAGCAAAAATTGAGATATCAAGCTCTGGAAAATTCGAAATTTTGAATATGTATTTTTTTGCTTTATAAACTAATGTTACTAAAGTATAGCTTATATATAATAAAATGCACGCTTTCTAAATGTACAGTTTGATGAATTTGACAGACCAATATACTCGTCTAACCATTGCTTTACAATCAACCTCCACTGCCCTCTACTCCAAGCAACCACTGATTTCTTTCACTATAAATTACTTTTGCTTCCTCATAACTGTAAACGCAATTATACAAGATGGAGTATTCTATATCTGGCTTCTTTTGCTTTGCAATTGTTTTGAGATTTGTTTAAGATGCGTATGCATTTGTTTATTTTTACTACTGAGTACCTCACCATTGTTAAATATACCATGATTTGGTGATTTATTTACCAGTTGATGGTAAATTTATTTATTTTTGTCCAATTTACGGTTATCATGAATAAAATTGTTATGAATATTTGAGCACAAGTCTTTATACATATGATTTGATTTCGCTTGAGTAAAAAAAATACCTAGAAATTATAGTGTTCAGTCATATGGTAGGTCTATGTTTATAAGATACCACAAAATTTTTTTCAAAAAAATTGTACCATTTTACATTTCTACCAGCAATGTATGAGAGTTCTAGTTGTTGTATATTCTTGCTTACATTTGATATTCTAGATACTAGCCTCAGTTTTTATCAGAGACCAATAATAGTTTTCATAATGGCTAGATGGCTATCAAAAGAGGGGCAAAAATGATGTAAGTTTGGTTACAATGAAGCAGGCTTTGTGATTTATGAACATAATAGCTTTTCCCCAAGATTAAGCAGAGGAGGAGAAACACAACAGAATTGACCAAAGTTCCCAAACACTCCACAAAGCAATTTTTAGAAAAACTTTCTCTTAGTATCATAATGAGACAAAGAAGGTCAATGTAAGTTTTCCATAAATTTAATTTTAAAGCTATATGTTTTATTCTGATATTTCGTTTTTCTTTTTCTGATGTTAAAATTTTCTTTTCTTTTTTCGCAAGGAGGATAAAAGATATATAATAGTTTTAATTTATTTTCATTCTTCATTTTTTTTAATAAATCCTCTAACTGGAAAAAATTAAAAGATGGCCTAATTAATTAAGCAAAACAAAAGTAATTTTTAAATTTGACTGTTTTATGAAATATAAACTTTGGGAAACCCTGACATAGGCATTCTATGGAGATTCGATAAAACTTTGCAATCAACATGCTTAGGCTCAGAATGAATGTCTGATTTCTACCAAGTTTAAAAAGCTTAGAACCATAAAATATTTAAATGGAAAAGAAGTCTTAGAAATTATCAAATTCAAATAACTTTATTTTTAGATAAGGAAACTGAGTGAGGCCCAAAGTGAAGAAGTATCTTGCCATTCAACTTCTTTTAACAGTTTTAGAAGTAGAACTGACATAGTGTTTTTTGTTTGTATTTTGTGTTGTTTTGTTTTGTTTTTACCTAGTTCACCATTACTGTTGGTATACATCAGAACAGTAAGCTATGTGTTACCATTTTCTTGTCTCCACAATAATGTTAAACTTTAATGAGTGCAATCCTCCTGATGAGCTCTACATTTTTTGATAAGCATGTATAAAACAGAAATCCATTCTCTTGGAAGGAACCAACTTTAAAGGAAACAATAGCTAAGCTGAAGTTTGTTGTTGTTGTTGTTGTTATTGTTGTTTTGTCAGTCTTTAGACTTCCGATTTAGAAAAGAAATTAGGAAAGGAGGGCTTTTCAATCAATAACTCTTTGATTCTGTCCAGGCCAAATACACATACTTTTGTACACCTGGTTCTCCTCACTTGAAGTTGGTTGATGTTTTATTTGTGTTTGTGTGGTTTTTCCTTTTTTTCTTTTTTTACATTAATTTAGTTATCAAATGAAACACGATGTGGCTAGGAAGAATTTGTGAATTCCTCTCTGGCTTATTCCTCTCCAGGATTCTCTATTCTTTTCAGTGTTTGTAATTTTCTGACGTCATTCTTTTGGCTCCTTAGTCAGAATGCAAAGGGTTTTTTCATATATATCCACTGGAGTCACTTAGCACTAGTTGAAAAGCTGTAGACTGTAGAAATAGGAAATTTCTTGTGTTGTTCTCTGTGTGCCATACTTAAATAGTGTGCACATCTCCAACCTCCCAATCTTCCTGGGATTCCCCCCCCGCCCCCAGGTAGTTGTTTTGATATCAAATCCAGATTTTATAGTTGTTTCAGGTAGTTGTTTTGGTATCAGATCCTGGTTTTATAGTTGTTGTATGCAGTGATTGGGGGTCATTCTGCAATTCTTAGTCCATTGAACTTGGATGTAAAAGTACCCGTATTTGATTTTTAACCTTTGATTTAGTTCAAAGAAGCAATTATTTGAAATAGTCTATTCTTATCTTTATTTATTTTATCAGTATATTCCTCAGAAACTTAAGAAGGCTTATAAATACTCAAATACTCAGATTTGGGGGAATTATTTTGACATATATATGTGTGTGTGTACATATGCATTTCTCCCTCAGAAGTTCAATTAGTAATTATCAGTCCCCAGTCAATAGCTACTAATCCTTTCATATTTTAAATAGAACAGATTGTGGTACAATCTTGATTAATGATTATGATTGTAAACTCTAGAGCTAAGCTATCTAGATTTGGATATTAGCTGTGTACTTTATTATTTAAGTAGCCTTGGGAGTTTCACTTAAATCTGTTAATCTCAATTTTTTCAACTATAAACAGGGACTATAATTGTACATATTTGATAGGGTGGTTTTTAGAATTAACTTAGTTAATGGATTTAAAGGGTTTAGTATTGTCTGACACATGGTAAATACTCAATTTGAGTCATTTCGATTATTGCCTTTACAGAAAATTAGATAGAGATATAAAGAAAATAAAAGCAAATAGTTCTAATTGCACAATATATTGAGATTTTTACTGGAAAAATTCAGCTCAATAAATTTTGAAAATAATTTGTCAAGATTTAATATTAAGATTCTACTAACAATATCTTAATTTTTTCAGATGGTTTTTTTTTTTTCAGATGGCTTTTTTTTTCTCAGTGCTGGTGGTGTTTGAAGGTGGGAGATGGGATTGGTAATATCCTGAGCATAAGCTTATAAATATAGAAGATATTAATATAATACCAATCAGGATAGGTTAGGTTACATGGTGATGACAAATAAAAACTAAGTAAATGAAAACAATGAATGTTTATTTTATGGTCATGTTTACTTCTCTCTTATGGATTGGCTAGAACTCTGCTGTATGTCATTATTATCTTCACTCTAGAATTGAGGTTGTTAGAGGAACCCAACCTAGAACATTGAGGCAGAGGAGGAAAGGGAAAGTGCAGAATCATTTTACAGTAAACAATTCGATGTGTACCCAGGAAGTAATACTCATCAACTGTATCATTGGCATGAACTCACATGGTCTTATCTAACCACAAGAGGTCAGAAAGTGAAATTTTATCATAAGCTTAGATGGTAAATAGCAGAAAACATTACTGAGAATCATTAATGACTGCCACAGTTATCAAAATGTGACTAAATGGCATATTATATATTTCACCTTAGAACACAATGTAACTAGCATTCTTACATACAAAACATATGAATCTAATGATTGAACTTCTAAAAATCATAAAATTGATTTTACTTATTAGAAAAATAGATTTTTATTTAAATCTATTGCTGCAAGATATTAAACTAAGCATAAAATTATCCTAAGCATCTTTTTTTACTATATTATTTTCCAAATATTAGGTCTCTTTTAACTCTTTTATAAAGTAATGATAAATTATGTATGCTGAAGAAATATTAGAATCATGTTTGAAATATAATATATTAACACTGAAAATTATTCAATTCTCAAGCATTTAAATGAATTATGTGACTACTAAATTCAGGTTCAACAATTATAAAATAATGGGCATGGTTTTTTTTTTATAACCATTGGAAGTTTGATGGTTATTGGCAGAAGTGATCATGTGAAAGTTATTTACATTTGAGTCTTGGGGAAAAAATTTACAAGTTGTGCTCAGATGAGCCTAATAAAAATGCCTAAAAGATCTCTCAAAATGATAATGGGGAAATTCAATTGAAAGATCTGAAAATGAAAAAAGTTTGTTTGAGTGACATGAAAGTGTCAGTTATGTGAGAAATTCCAAGTAATAAAATCAAAAGTTATTAAACTTAAGAGAAACTTTAGGTCACATCTATTTTGATGCTTCTTTCTTACACACTAGGAAATAGATATTAAGGACTTAACTGAGGTCAAACTAACTGGTTGCAGAGCTAGGATAATACTAAGCTCTAGTAACTACCAACTGGGTGCTATTTTAATTGAATATAGTTTGCATTAGGAAGTAGAGTAAATGAGAGTAAAGTTTATTTTAAATATTTTCTCCTGAAATAGATAACCCAGTAAATATGTACACTGTGTTGTTCAATCTCTGCTACATTCACCAAAACACATTTTATTCATGAAAAGTAACACTAAACTTCAAGAGCCAAAATTTGTTACACAGAATGATTTCTGACCTTGAAAATATGTGCTTGGAAAGCATGTTTCATTTTTTAACACATATTTTTTATTGAGAGAGTTGGAAAAATAGTTGTGTCAGAACTGAATTTAATATTTCTAATAATTCACTCTCCTTTGTCTTGATTATTTAAATATGTACTGATTAAAATATTATTTTGATGACCTAACGAATGCATAATCAATCATTTTTGGAAGTAGCCAAAAAAGTTAAAATAATCTTTGTTTTTCTTTTTTCTTTAAATATGAACTCAAGTTAGAGGTAAGCATGAGAACTGAAAATTAGCTTTTATGGTTATGTTGAGGTCCAGACCACAGACAATGATCTCTATAGCATTGTGAAAATGGGAAAAATAGTAACATATAAAATAATAACATATATAGAGAAATATATTCATCAGATCTCGAAGAGCTAAAACATTTATCGACATATATGCAAGACTAAGCCCCAGTTGCTCCTTTCCATCTCTCTTGCTAAAGTGTAATATCTAACCCTTGCCTGCTAAGCTGTGATCCCAGGCTTTCTATGCTTCCATTTGGTCTTTCTATGAATTTGAACACTTAACATTTCACAAAACAAAACTAAACTGTAAGTGACTTTCCTTATTCTTTCCTAGCAAATATTTAAGCTTCTTGCTTCTCTGAAAACACACATCTTGAAAGTGTTTTCATGTTAAAACATTTTAATTGAGATTTAAACAAATGACTGTTCTTTCACACCATCAAAAACACCCATCATCTGTATTACATTTTGAGCACTATGATGTGGAAAAGCTGTGTAACATGTATATAAGCCACAGGTTTTGCAGTCCCCTGACTACTCACCACTTGTGCAACCTTGGTCAACTTACCTCAACTATTTGGGCTCTGGTTTTCATTGCACACCTATGACACAGGAACAATGATATATTTACTATAGAAGGTTGTAGTGAGAATTAAATAATGGCTCACTTCTTGGGAAGAGTAGAATATAATAGACAGGTATGATAGAACACTTCCAAGATTAGGTTGCGAAAGACTATGGTTCCCATGTTCAATTCTTTCCCCCTCATGGTTCTCATAAAAAAAAAAAAAGCCACTGCAGTATTGAGAGGCAGCTCTATGAAGAGATCCATGCAGTGAAAAATTGAGGCCAATCATCAATCATGTGAGTATGTTTAGAAGCTATTCCTCCCACAAATCCAGTTAAGTCTTCAAAAACCTGATTGTGACCTCATGAGAAACCTTGAGCCTACAGCACACAGCTGAACCATGCTCAGATTCCTGGTCCGTAGAAACTATAAGATAATAAATATTTGTTGTTTTATATCAATAAATTTCCAGATAATTTGCAATATAGCAAAACAAAACTAATATAGTGAATGTGCAAAAATTTCTAAATAGTTTTCTCATATTTTTGTTATGACATCAACAATTCTTTATTATTTAAATTTTTTCATATCTAGCAAATCTCACTATCAAGTCAGATATCTTTATTGATTTCAGGTCTTTCACAATATAATCATTGTCTCAGTATATTAAAATTTTAGCCTTTACTCCTTATTCTACTCTCATACTTCTAAGCGGGTGCAAACCTTCCATCGTAAAAATAAGGACAGGAAGAGTAGTCAAAGTCATGGGCTATTTCAATGGCTTGAAATTAAAAATCTCAAGACAGCTGTACAGGTCACTCAGAAAGAGAGCTTCCTCTACTTTGCAGTCCTGGAGTTTTTTTTCTGAATGACACTACAAAAGAGGAATATGGGTGAGTCTACATGGTTATACAAGTACATGAATTATTAATCACGTAAGTTTGAAAAATGACTTAGTGAAATAAAAGAAAAAAATCTAGTATTGCCTTCAACAAACAGAATTAACTAAATAATTTCTTTTTACATAAAATTCCTGTTATTCATTATTATTTTTTGTGTGTGTGGTCCTACCCTTTTGAAATTCCTTCCCAAATCGCCCCAAGAAAAAGCTAGCTACAGCATTTGCATGTCTACTTCTTTTTTTCTTCTTTTCTGTATCTATTGATACAGAATTTTATCTGTATAACGTTATTATCATAATCTGGGGTGTCAGTTGATTGTACAATTAGGAATATAGTGATGCAGTGCAATTTTAGCTGAGATAGTAACTCTATTTGGTTCAACAGCTACTGTGTACTTTAGTCATCTCAATTGGAAGTCATAAGGAAGTAGACATTTTTGCATCCTCTGTGTGTGTATGTGTGAGATTTAATGTTTTTAAATTTTTATTTTTTATTTTTTACTTCCAGTGGACTGGTATGTTTTCTACTAAATTTACTAAAGCAACTCTATTTATTTCTCTTAATTAAACTTGATATCTTTAATTCTCCTTAATAACAAATTACCTTTCCAAATAACTATTCTGTTGAATATTCAACAGAATAGTTATTTGGAAATTTCATTTCCTTATAAAATGGTACTAATTAATATATTTTTCCCTGTCTGATGTCATAATTTTTTTCTCATATTATGTTTTTATAGTATTAATAAAAGTAGTTCTTATTTTATTATTATAATTCCCAATAATAAATCACAAAGAGTTACTAAATGCTCCAATATTTTCTTCAAAGGGTTGACATTCTCACATCTAGGCCAAATTCAAAAACAATATATTTTGGCCTAAAAAATAGTTCTAACTTTCTTCTGTTGAATTGTTCAAAGTTTTGCCCAGTTTTTACCAAGCTCCCAATTTTGTTTTTGCCTACTCAAATAATAATGCAATACCAAATTTTCCTACATACCTACTTTTCAATGTTTCTTCCACAATTAAGCACTCTAATCTGTTCTCAGGGAGAAACTCGGATATAGAACATATCTATTTGAAATGAACCTGGTCTATATATCACTTTTGACCAAGAAGGTTACCTGTTGCAGTTTTTAGATATTGGCATTGTGCCTCTCTCCAAGTGCCAGACATTCTGTGTTTAGGCTCACCACTCTAGTATTCACAGGCATGTAATACGGATTTTGTTTTTGACAAGGGGTTCTAAATTCCACATCTCTGAACATTGGATTCAAACCTTTGGTACTTCTTGCCCAATCACCATTTTGGGCTTGATTACAAGAGAGTTTGATGTCCTCTAAAGTGACTCATGTGACATTTTTTAGTACTGTCAGCATTTGTCTTAAATGGTGTTCCATTTTAGTCAACCAACAGAAAGCTAACAAGACTACCACAACTTACTATATAAAACATAGTTATAGTCAAACAATATATAACAACAATCTCAAGTGCAACAGCTTTCATGTGAGTATGTCAAAATAAATTATATCACAGAAGTAGGCCTAATTTAATTTAATATGCATTGATTCATTTCAAACAATGACCGGTATGCTTGTCTCTGTGCTAACTCCAAAAAGCTGTGAGCCAGATAGAGAACAAGTTTAGAGGGAGATGGATAATATCTCTACTTAAAATGAAGTAGTAATTAAGCAAGTTTTACACAGAAAGTATGAACTATTATTTTAAAGTATTCATAAGACTGTTTTTTGTTTTCTGTTATTGTTTTATCAAAACATCATTAATGAGAAGACAATGTAGTTAGATGTAAAAGCTATTGGACTTGGAATTATGACACCAGGATTCTGATTCTGGTTCTTCAACTCATTAGTCATGGATACTTGGGTAAATCACAGCCATCACTTGGATTCTATCTTCCTTATTTGTGAAATTTGAAAATCAGACCAGCTCATCCCCTATGTTACTTCCTCCTTGAAATACATGATTCCATTTTATCCTAAGCATTATGTCTATTTAAGCCACACTTATAACCAAGTTGATGAAATAAATATTTGCAAGTTAAACTTGAATATTTATTCCCCCCAAATTCACATCTTGAAAACTTAAGGTTCTAGGTAATGGTATTAAAAGTGAGATTAGTGCCCTTATAAGAGACTTGAGAGAACTCCCTCTGTCTTCTGTCACGTGAGGACACAGCGAGAAGATGACCATTTATGAGCCAGGAAACAGAACATCGCCAGACACAGAACCTGACAATATGGGCACCCTAATTTTGGACTTACAAACTCCAAAACTGTGAGAAATAAATTTATGTTTTTTATAAACATATTTTGTTATAGCCACATTAACAGATGAAGACAGAGGTCAATATCTTGGATCATCTATTCAGTTGCTTTTATCAGCCTTAGTGGATAAAAATCATCACTTCCTAGTATGTGCATTCAAAACCTAATCTTTCTAAGAAAAAAAATATTCTCCTATTTTAGTTATAAAGGCAGGACACTGGACATAGTATATTGGAGCATTGGCCCCATGACCTTTTTAACATTTTATGGGACAATCTGAATATTTATCTTCCTTGAGAATGTTCATTGCTTCTAAATGTTTTGGAAGTTTTAAAACTACTTTATCAAGTGACTTTCTTATTGCAAGACTTCTTCCTAAAGCACAATAGATAATGCCTTACATAGAATGTAAATACCACTATGCAGCAATTATGGGTGATTATTACTCTTGATTAAAATTAATTTAAATAGCACTTGAGAAATAAGGAGAGATTTAATTATACTGTAAAAACTGTCAGCGTTTCATTTTTAACATCTGTTAGACATGCATGCCAGTAGCAATGGTCTGGAGTATTTGCCAGACACCTAGTCAACAAACCCCTATGAATCATCTGAGAGCTAAGGCGGTAAGATTTCAAATAGTGTGCTTTCCAAATCTGAAGACTGGATCCAAATTAAATACACTAAAGGACTTCTCAATTCTAATTTTTTATATTTCATAAAGGGAAATATATTGGGGTTTATTTATTTATTTATCTATTGCTATTCATTATGATACATTTAATCTGGCATGCCATGTCTGTTACAGCAAAGAGCTAGAATTCTTCAAAGAAGAGAAGCTTATTTCCCTGAAAAGTGCCAAATGTGGAGAGTTTTGTTGCTCTCGTGTGATGTTTCTATAAAGGTTATTTTTAACTTTGATATTTAAAAGTCAAAATCAGTGGAACTGTCAGCTTTGGAAAATGTTTTTGGCCTAAAGAGTTTTGGATCAATGCTAACTAATTAGCAGACAGGAAGGAGAGACAAGCAGTAGCTGGTGATGTATTTCTGGTAGGTAGAATCTCTTCTTTCAGTTCTTTTTTTCAGTCACCAATACATGGACCAGTAAAGTGGAATGTGACTGTGAAAGTAACAGCTTCTCTGGGCCTCTGTTTTTTCATATGTAAAAAAAGGATTTGGAGTAGATAAGCATTTTTAGCTTTATTGTTTGTTTTTTTTTTTCTAGGATGTAAAGCTCTTTTTAATTAAAGTATAGTTGACATACAATATTATATTAGTTTCAGGTGTACAACGTAGTGATCTGACATTTGTATACCTTACGAAGTCATCACCATGAGAAGTCTAGTAATCATCTGTCCCCATACACTGTTATTGTGATATTGACTATATTCCCTATGCTGTACATTACATCCCTGTGACCTATTTATGTTATAAAGCATTCTTAGATTTACAATTCAATAATTTTCATGAACTTTAATCTCAGGATGGTGGAGTTTATAACTTATTTTCTTCTTAATTTTTTTCTTAATTTGGGGGCTTTTTCTTTCTTTTTTTCCTCCTCACCCCCACAAATAAGGTTATGTTGCTTTAAAAAATAAAAAAGAATGCTTTTTATCCCATTTGTAAAAAAATAAAATTTTAATTTCTAAGTTATTACTTCCTGATATACTGTTTCAGGTATACCTAAGAGATATCTGAAGTCTACTTCCTCTGTGACCTCCAGCCCATTACTAAAGATGAGTAAGCCAGACCTTCGGCAATTATAAATTACAGAAAGGTCCTTCTTCTGATTGTGCTGCAGCATTCCCCATTGCAGTCCATGTCTGCACCACTTTTCTGCAGGTACTGTGTCTTAGAGGTAACTGAAGCTTTCTTGCACCTCAATACATCCTTACGCCATCATGGCAGACATAAGGGGCACAGATTCGGTGATATTCATCATAGATGTATTTGAATCCATCTCCTGTTTTTGCTCTCAGGACTTCTGGACTTAATAACAAAAGTATTCAGGCCCATTTATCTACTAATTAATTTATTTAGTAAATATTTACTGATTCTCTTCTGTGTGCTAGGCATTGTCTTAAAGCCTAGATGTAGAGCATGATTCATATCCTCTTGGAGCTTCTTTTTAATTATGAAGTTACTTTGTGACTCCACAGTCATGTACTGTGTGCTCCTTTTTGATAACAGTTGCAATGAACAAGAAACCATAGGCCTCTATAAATTTTTAGGAAAAAGAACAGCAATATCTATTTGTGAAATAATAATGGAAGCTATTATTTATTGAGTTATTTGAATGTGTAGAAATAAATCATAAACTTTCTAATCCTCAAAATAATGCAGTCAGATTTGTGTCATTATATTTAACAATTTAATACCTTTTTACAGGTGAGGAAACTGAAACTAATAAAATGGTATCACTTCTCAAAGTTGCACAAGTTAGAAGGTCTACAGTCACAATTGGACCTAGGTCTCCCTAATTTAAAAGCCTTGCTCTTAACTTTATATATGAGATTGCAACTGAAATAAACAGCTGGTTTAATCATATGTATTGAGGTAAGTTAGAAATTTTTACTACAAAATATTTTTCTTATTCAATTAATCCTGCAGTTACCCATGGATGATTTATTATTTGGATTAAGATATTTTCTCTTATTTAAATTAATAAAGCATAAAAGAAATAATAAATTAAACTATTACCATTTATTAACACTTTCTTGAAGATTTATCATAACATTTCATACTATGTATAATAAAAAAGGAATACTGACTTTGGGGTTCAGTGCTTTGAGTTCTTTTCTTTGTCTTAATAATGGATGACACAGACACTTCTTAAGACAGACAACTTTACTCTGGTGTTTGTTGTAAATATGTTTTTGAAGGTTTCATTGTTAAAACTATGAAAGAGGTGAGGGGTTTTCTTTAATTTTTTTTTTTTATTTCAATCTAACAAGCTGGACTGTGCTGAAGTTTTATGAATACTTAAAGACGACACGAGACTCCTGAGTCAAAGACAAATGACTTTATTACTCACAGAACAGCAATCACACAAGCATCAACACATTTGGCACTGATTCCCCTCGCCTCAGTCCCTTCAGGGCTCTGTAAAGAGGAGCGGATGATTCCTGCACACGATACGTGTGTTACAGGAAGAGAAGCCTGAGTTTAAGGAAACTGAATATTTTATATTCATAATAAACATGCTTTCCTTTGCTCCTCTAAAAGGATATCGTCTCTATCTTCCAAAGCTCTTCACTATGTAAACATTCTCACAAAGATAGTCCAGAAGGCAGGCAATCAATGTCTCTTCTTATACGCAGACACATGAGAGCCCCGTGAAGAATTGTTTTCCAACACTCATGAGGTGATAGTGTTTCCTCTTCATGGAATGACATCTCTCAGGTCTCGCTGACTTCTCTTAAATATTCCATATGCTTCTATTTAGGAGACTATAAACCATATGCCCAGATATGAATCTATATTTTTCTCTACCTATACTCATATTTTTACTACCTTTATTTTTTCTTCACCTTCTTATTCTAAACTATTTTTTTTTTTGCTTTTTAAAACTTGTAATGTGTATATTTTTGTAGGATGTCTGAAATGCCCTTTATTTTGGAAAATCATTTAACGGCTATGTAACACAGCACCTCAAAATTTAGCGACTTAAAACAATAATTTATTAATTTTCATAATTTTGTAAGTTAGTTGATAGTTACATTACTCCTTCACCTAGGCTCATTCCATGCTGCTTCATTCATCTTGATGGTAGGCTGGTCTGGAATGTCTAAGATGGTTCCATTTATATATTGGGTATTTGGTGTTGGCCCTGGTTCTCTTTCATGTGGCCTCTCATCCTTCAGTAGGCTAAAGAGCCTCTCTTACTTTGTGGGCTTAGGACAACATTGTACAAAGAAAAAGGCAGAAGCTGAAAGACCTGTGAGGCCTAGTCTCTGGAACTCACACAATACAATTTCTGCCATATTCTTTGGTCAAAGGAAGTCACAAGACTAGGCCAGATTCAAGGGGATAAAGAAACAGAGTTCATATTTTGATAAGAGGAACTACAAAAAAATTAGGACCATGAATATTTTATCTTAAGTAAAATTTAAATGAATAAATTTACTTCCTTGTGAATTTTAATAAATCATTTCATTTCTTCAGAACTTAATTTCACCACTTATTAAATCCAATATAAATTTAAATAACATGCACAGTTTCTTTTAGATCTCAGTATGTATACTTCTAAGATATTTCCTAAAGTTTCATTTTCTGAGACTAAGTAGGCTGAAGAAAAAGTGGAGTATATGGGCATTGAGCAGAGGGATGTGTGTAAGCTTGCAAGTAGACAAATGCATATACCTTCATTATAAAAAAGCTACAAATGGCCACTGAAAAGGGAGCTAAAGGAAAGAGACATGACAAAGACAAACTGAGTATAATTTTTTTCATAGTGAGTTATACAAGTTAAATCATGACTAGATGGTTCTAAGTGCAACTGAAGAACCAGAGAATTTAGGTTCTGTATTTTTCTATCTCTCCTATCCCTAATGTGAAAAGTTGCACTTAAAATAATTAGACATCCAAATTATTTGACAATAGGCTTTTAAACATAGCTGAAAGTTCATAGTAAGTCCTCGGTGACTAAATGTGCTGTTACTAATAGTTTCTGTGTTTCAAGATATTCAGGAAAAAATAATAAGAATAAATCCAAGTAAAGCGAATTCACTGAAAAATCGATTTGACTTGATTAAAACAGCAAATAGCAAATGAATAGATTACCAAATTGATTAGGATTTTTTTTCAAAGTTTAATTATATATATTGCCTCTCAGTATTTTAGCTATATAGTTTTTAGTCTAGTTGGGTTTAATGTCAGTATCATGCGTGTTGCATATTCCAGCTAGCACATTTTATATTCAGATGAATTTTTCCAGATGTGCGAATGCCTATTTTTTATTATATTTTTAAGCTTTTTTTTTTCCTGCCCCTGCATTTTCCTGCCTCTGAAAACACAATGTCCTAGTTTCTCTTTAAGATACATTTTGTAAGTAAGGTCACTTGGGAATTGATAATATGGCACTTTTTTTCAACTTAGCTTCTGGAAAATTGGCTTTTGACATATTTGTCATCTTGTAAATTGGTTATTTGACGTATCTGTTATTTGATAAGTTGGTCATTTGCTGACTTTTTTATTTATTGAATTAGGCATCTCAATAATTGTCTACCATTTAACTGACCTAGAACAAGAGTGTGCTAGGGCCAGGGTGCTTCAGTCAATGAGACTCACCTACACATGTCCTCCAAATTTCATATTCAGTGAGATAAAACTGGCCATGGTGGGAGTGTTTAGAACACAGAAATCTGTAAAAACTACAAATAAAGTCACTTTCCTTTTTTGGAGAACAAGTGTACCAGCCCACTGTTGCCTAGAGTCCATCAATTATTAATAGCAAACCAGTTAAAAATTTAACTTCCTACTAAACTTTCTAAAAATAGTCAAAATATTTAGGACATTCAAAGACTTATCAAAGAAGTAAATTTGATATATTCCCACCACAG
Source organism: Pteropus alecto (assembly GCF_000325575.1). Taxonomy (NCBI): domain Eukaryota; kingdom Metazoa; phylum Chordata; class Mammalia; order Chiroptera; family Pteropodidae; genus Pteropus; species Pteropus alecto. The sequence goes on from NW_006442484.1 coordinate 9,266,159, forward strand.
GTGATAATGATTATAATTTAATGATAAAAATATTAGCTACCAACATTAGCTAATATGTATCAAGTAGTACAGGGGATCACTTCACATGTGTTCTCACATTCAATCCTAGCATGCAAATAAGAGATTGCTATCATTATTCTCATTCTTTATGAGTGAGAAAATTGAAACTCAGTAAGACTCAAGATCTAATTTCAAAATTATTTTTTTTATTGTGCTTGATAGCCTTCTGTGGTTGAAATTCAGAGATTCCACCTCTAAAAGAAAATTAGCTAATTTAAATGGACATTAAGGAGATTAGAAAACTGGGAAAAGGTTAGATGTCATTATGACATTATTGATTAAAATTTATAATATTAATGATATAACCAGTATAGATTCACACATAGATTGAGAGATCTGTGCTTTAAAAAATGTACAGAGAGACGGACTTTTGGCACCCTTGCTGCAGTCTACTAGTATGTATCTTGATTTGGACCATTAGTCACAATTTTCTAAATATATGACACCCTCTCCTTCCTTCGTGACATTTCTGCATTGGGAAAAAAATTCTGAAAATAGATTCTGATCAAAAACGCACATTTAAGAGTTAAATGGTACTTTTGTATTTTGACATATGTTTGGTAATGGGACAGATGTTTACTCTTCTCTGTTGATCTATAGATACATATCATCAAACAGTACAGTAAATAAATTACTGTCCTTTTCTTATAGAGAAAAATTATTTCAAGTTATCTATGTCTCAGGACAAAAAACATTTATAGTGAACTATGGAATAGGACTACCAATTGTTGAACAATTATATAGCATGCCTGAAAGTAAGAGAATTCTTGAAACATCACCATATATCACTCCTCGTGTAGGCATAATGAGCCAGATCATTTGCTAGTAGCTCATGTGCTTCAAGCTAGTTTCTAAGGAGTGGATTAAGAGCTGGGCATGATATGGTAGACTAGCTGGAGCAATTAATATTCTAAAAAGCATATTGCTGAGTTTTCTATGCCATTCATCTGTGATAAACTTATTTGATATCACTCTGTTTAAGTTGATTTTGATAATATATAGATTGAAATGTTCAGAGAAGAAAATGACTTTACCCTTTAAACCTTAAAATTTCCTGATGGCTTTCTAAAGCAGTTAATAGATAAGTTTAAGTAAACAATGCAGACTTTTTTTATTCATATATAAGATTAACAGTAAATTAATCAGTAAAGTTTATGAAAATAGCTTGGGGTATAGTGAAAGAGAACTGTATAAAATATAGCCTCATATTATCTTCATCTCATGTTTTGCTTTGTTTTTTAGAAGATAAAAAACTAGAAGTTACCTAAAAAAAATATCAAATTACTAAAAATAAACAATAATTGTCAATTTTAGTGAATACTAAATAATTAGGCAATTCTGCTTGCTATTTGAATAAGGACTTATATTTTGATAGCAAAAAATCCATTTATTAAGTTGTGTCATATTGTTAGGTAGCTAGTCAGACATGAGTGATGGAGGAACAAAGGAATAGGGGCCCAGCCTAGAGACCATCCAAAGAACTCCTTATTGATAGTTAGAGAATCCCTCTTGCATTCCCACAGACAAAGGACAAGAGGGTCATAGTCTTAGCTGGCTTAATCTAGCTATAGACGCCTGCACAGAAGGTACTACTCTAATTTGCCTAAAATTTAATGCTAGTCAGACATGAGCGATAGAAGAACAAAGGAATAGGGGCCCAGCCTAGAGACCATCCAAAGAACTCCTTATTGATAGTTAGAGAATCCCTCTTGCATTCCCACAGACAAAGGACAAGAGGGTCATAGTCTTAGCTGGCTTAATCTAGCTATAGACGCCTGCACAGAAAGTACTACTCTAATTTGCCTGAAATTTAATACTATGTTTTTCCTAGAAGTTCATGAATCTAATTATAACATGCCGAATTCTGGGTAAGCACATGCACACTAGGCAAAAAGTTATATAGCAGCCAAATGTCAATTAAAATGACCTAACTTGTCAATCACCTAAGAACACCTTTGTAATCACCCATCATGGTGATTTCCTTTCCTAAAGAAAGGAATTCAGGAATTTGAGCCTGAGGTTACCTCATTTTTCCCTGAGCCAGATGATGTTGAGAGTTTGATGATCACTCTCTTCTTTCCTATTGTAGCATCTGGATGACCATTACCCAAATTAACTCCACAGAATTTTGAGCTGCCCTGGTTGGATGAATGTAGCTGATGCAGGTTGGAGATGCAGAAGAAGAACATACCTTACCGATGTGTAGGAAATAGCTGTGCTGACAAGAACTTTCTGTAGCATGCCATTCCCAGAAAGTGGTAGAGACCTGTATTTGTGACCTATGTCTTCATGTATGTTGTTGTTTGCTAATAATGCCCTTCTGAAAGATAAAGCAACCCTTGCCTTTAGAGCTGTGACTACATAGAACTTTTCTTTTCTCACCCTACCCTTTCATATAGTTTGAGTACAGTGGTTTTTACTCTAAAAGAAAATAATTTAAAAAGTCTTACCATGAGCTTAAGGACCATATGAGGTGAGGAAAGTGATGAAGCAGACATCTTCACAGGATAGAAAAGAGATTGGGGAGTTTGTAGATAAATATCTGAAGAAAAGACAGTTGTTCTCTTACAACGATTCTGTGATATGCACACGTGGAAAGGGATATTTGGCTGGGATTGTTTTCTTAGATAATAGGTCAATGCA
>NW_006442484.1:9275292-9291845 GCF_000325575.1 Pteropus alecto
TAGCCTATTGCAAATAAAGTGTTTTCCTTTTGGTTTCTAGTAGGTGGCGTCTAAGCCTCTTGGGTCTCTGCTTTATATAAAGTGTTAATAATGTCTTTTATTTCCCTTATAGATGTTTAGTCATATTCACTACCTTCAGTCTCAGTTCCTGTCAGTGTTAGTGACAGTTTTGGTAGTGTTTGCTCAGATTCTCCTGTCTCAGAGGGTTTGGGGGGAGTGGCCTTCTGGGTTGGGGTTTGAGGGTTGGGGACTCCAGCTGAGGCTCAGTTTTGCAACCATGGCTGGAAAAATTAACTATTGTTTCTCTGCTGTTCCCACTTTTCTGTTTTCTGCCCTGATGTCTGGGCAATGCTGCCTGCTGTGGGAAGCTCACAGCTTTCCCAGGCAGGATTGTTCAGGGAACTCTCCGCTCTTTCTCCCCTCCTTTTCCTCACATAGGGAGCTCCGGAGGCTGCAAGAGGCAGTTTCTTTATTTCTCCCAGTCCACTGCCTGACACCCGGAGTGCTGACCTGTGGTAGCTCTTATGTGCAGATCCCACACTCAGACATGCTAGTGTGAAGTTTGGGTGTTTTTTGTTAAGTTTTAGATGTTCCACTTGTTGTTTCAAAGGGAGATATGGGGATGTCTCTTACTCCACCATGTTTCTGATGGATTTGACTTTTAAAGAAATTATTCTGGCAGTCCTTTAATATTCTTGGATGATCTTACTCCTCTTATTTCTCCTTTTATATGTGTTTGTGTGTGTAGCTATGAGTTTTTATTTGTAACTCCATCTGCTTAAGAGATTGGCTCTCCACAAGTGAACCTGCTGTGAACTTCATTGCTGCAAGAATGTAGAGAGAAATATGACTTATTCCACTAGGAGTTATCATCTTCCACCTTAAAGAGTGGAAGATTTCTAGAAAAAACCATTACCGTTGCAGCGATTGAAGTTCCAGTAACACACACACACACCTCTAAGTCCTTATTACTGATGAGGAAATGAATTTCAACTCAATGAATATGAAAAATACTTGTTTATTAAAAGCACATTATACGGTAGAGGACGGGTCAAGCCTACAACTGGCTAACCACGTGGAAATAAGGATACATACTCCTGGGGGATGGGAGATTATGGGTTACAGCCAGAGAAAATGGAGAGCTATAATCCCAGTGGAGGGTCAGGCCTGAATTTTATTTAGGGCCATGATGAGTGGTTACAAAGTTGTTTTAGGTGATTGACAAGTCAGGTCATTTTGATTGACACTTGGCTGCTACATAACTTTTTGCCTAGTGCACATGTGCCTACCCAGAATTCAGTCTAATTAGATTCATCAACTTCCAGGCATAAACATAGTATTACAATGAAGCTTAAATTATAGGCAAATTAAGGTAGTACCTTCTGTGCAGGCATCTATAGCCGAATTATGTCAGCTAAGACTATGACCCTCCTGTCCTTTGTCTCACAATCTGCAATTCCGTGCCTTTTACCAATAGTGTGTTCTTTGGGCAGTCTCTAGGTTAGGCACCTATTCCTTTGTTCCCCTTGTTAGAGGAATTCTGTAACTACCAATAGTGTGTTCTTTGGGCGGTTTCTAGGTTAGGCACCTATTCCTTTGTTCCCCTTGTTGCTCATGTCTGACTAGCTACCTAACAATATTCTTGTTCACTCAGTTTCCTGATTAAGAGAACATAGCCTAACATTTAAAGACAAGACGCATTTGGTGGATTCTAATGGCACTCCTGAAGTAATGCATAGGAAGAAGTGACATACGACAAGCTTACAAACTCTAAGCAATAAAACTCCAACCATAGCCACTGAAATTCTTAAAAAATTAATTTGATTTACAAAGATATTTTTATTTACCAAAATGCATATGAATTTCATGTCTAGTCACTAAATAAAATCCAGAAGTAATCATATTAAAAGAGAAATAGGAAATGATCCTAAATGATTTTATAAATTTCATGGGATAATGAGGAAAAATGTTTCTTTTATTTATATTTTCAAAGCATGTAATATAATGACTTGAAGTTAGCAAGAGATTAATTTATCTTTATTGGTGATTTTCTTAATTTCTTCCTCACAATTCTATATTTCATTTGACTATTTTAACAACAGAAACCAATTTCTGGATTTTTTTCACATATAATTTCAATGAGTTGCATGATCGAATATGAGATTGTCTCAAAGCATAGAAATGATGGGAGAAAAAGATAAAAAGGAATGAAGATTAACAGTTTAAGTAATAAACAAACAAAACTTTTGTGCATTCAAATGACACCTACATATGCATATGATGCACATTTTACATAAAACTAAAGTACTTTTAACAAATACAAAATGCAGTATTTAATAATTGAAGAATCTTTAATTATGATATATGTATTGTAGTCATTAAATACAAAGATTATGAAGTCTATATAAATAAGAAATTTATATAACATACTGCTAATAAAAATTATGATATCACATATATAAAGCCTGATAGGGAATAGCAAAAATAATTTTGGGGAGATTCTTGTGATGATTTATTATTTTAAACATTTTTACTTTTTTCTTGAACTTACAGTTTTAATGGATCATTGCATGAATAAGAATTATATAGTTAAAAAATTAATGTGCCAATTAGGGGTGAGGAGCAGAGAGTAGAGATTGCCTGGCCATTAGCTGATTATTTTTAACCTAGGTAGTGCATATATAAGAGTTCATTTTATTCTTCTCTGTGCTTTTGTTATGTATAAAATTTTCCATAACAAATATGTAAAGAAATAAAATTGAATTGTCTTAAGTTGTAGTTCTTTTAAGAAATAAATAATCGTAACAGAAAGAACTATGCCTCTGAAGTTAAACATATTTTTGTCTTAATTTGCCAATTATAGCTTAGCTATGTGATATTTGTCAAGTTATTTAGTATCAATTTTTATTTCTTCAATGGACAAAAGGGAGGTAGTATACGACAAAGACTTACAATAAATTATATAAGTCTAAAATATTTACAATCTGGTCCTTTACAGAAAAAGTGTGCCAACCTATCCTCTAGGCCAGCAGTCCCCAACCTTTTTGGCACCAGATACCTGTGCTCCTATGAGAATCTAACACCTGATGATCTGAGGTGGAGCTGAGGCAGTGATGCAAGTGCTAGGGAGTGGCTGCAAGTACAGTTAAGCTTCATTCACTGGCCTGCAGCTCACCTCCTGCTTGGCTGCCTGGTTTCTAATAGGGATTTGGGGATCCTTGCTCTAGGCAGTCTTCCAACCTTTTTGGTACCAGATACCCGTGCTCCTATGAGAATCTAACACTTGATGATCTGAGGTGGAGCTGAGGCAGTGATGCAAGTGCTAGGGAGTGGCTGCAAGTACAGTTAAGCTTCATTCACTGGCCTGCAGCTCACCTCCTGCTTGGCTGCCTGGTTTCTAATAGGGATTTGGGGATCCTTGCTCTAGGCAGTCTGACTCTAGAGTCAATCAATTAAATCTTTTATTCCAAATTAATCCATTAAATTCTAACACAAATTATCCTTTTGAAATTCATGTACTAAATACATAATTGAATAAAGAAGAAGAGGAGGAGGAGCTTAAGCTACTTAAGCAATTTAAATGTTAAGTTAAAATTGTGTGCTATGGATGCCAAAGCACCCCATTCCCTGACATTGTTACAGTACCTGCGGCCAGCCTTGTGTAAGACTTGTATCTTGCTATATGTTCTCTTCCAGAGAAGTAAATACCCAGATTCAATAGTCCATCTACCATCTCTATTATCGGGATTAAACGACCTTTCGCTGGAAAATTTTTCTTTTTGTTTCTGTTGTTTTATATAGACGTATATATAATTTGTGTGTGTGTGTGTGTGTGTGTGTGTGTGTGTGTGTGTGTTCTGTCTGTATGTCTGTCTGTCCGTCTGTATTTCCAAGTAGGAAGTGAGAAATTTGCATGACTAGTTAGATTTACCTTGAGGACAGAAACATTATAGGTAGCAAGATTGTTCCACATGCAACCTGTCACATTCTTTCCCTTTGTTTTTTGTGTTGCAAATGCAATCACCATGGTGAAATGTGATTTTCATTTAAGTATCCTGAGGCAAAGCCTATAAAAATGTTCTCCTTCTGTTCACTCATAGAAGCCTTATGGAATGGAAGCCATCCCTTGGGGAAATCCAAGATCCCTTAAAGTTTATTTCAGTTAATTAGCCAGCACTGGAATGTTAAACAGCTTTGATCTGGCAACAACTGCCTATATAGAAAAAGGGAAAGAAGCAAAACACAAACAACAAACAAAACCCTTTACTTGCTTTCCAGTTAAACTTATTGGTAGTTTAGATTCTTCACCATAGCTCAAATATTACTGTTAGTGACTCTGCTTCCTTTTAAGTGCCTTTGCCAGTTTCGGCTGAATGACTTAAAGTTGTGTTTTCATATTTTTAAAGATGTTAGCATTTGCTTTATTTACATCTCTGTTGTGACTTGTTCCTTTTGCAAATTATTTGCAGACTTGTTTCTCCACTTTGTAGTAAGTCTGGCGAGTAAGGCTGGGTCATAATCATGTTTTTCAAAGGCTAACTAATGCACATCTTCATGTTCAGATCCTGCTTCAATGCCCAAGTGTAAAAACAATCTTCTGACAGATTGTCCCTAAAAATAAGAGACAAAATATGTCTGGGACTGGAGTAAAAAGACTTTTGCTCATATTTTCTGAATTTGCTGGTGTATTCCTGCTTTGAGTGACTTTTTGTAGAAAGGAGGCAAGAGAACTAAAGTATTAAATCAAGCTATACTCAGAGACTTCCAAGGCCATCAAGGAGACAGCCTTTACCCTGACCCAAATCCAGGAACAACTGGCTTCCTTAGCAGGTGTAGTACTTCAAAATCAAAGAGCCTTGGATCTTTTGACAGCAGGACAAGGGAGAACATGCGTTTATCTCAAAGAAGAATGCTGTTTCTATGTCAGTCCATCAGGACAGGTTTCCACATCTATCTAAAACATCCTTAAATCTGCAGACAAGATAGAGCAACTTGGCACAGGCATTTTACTGGAAATTGGCAATTGTGGTTACAATCCCTTCTACAACTGCTTATTGTTCCCTTAATCTTACTTTTATTCTCCTCCTCCTAGGACCACCCCTACTAAATCACCTTTGTTCAATTTGTTTCTTCCAGAGTCCAGGCAATTCATCTCCAGATGATCCTCCAAGGGAGATATTACCTGGTGCAGTCAATGGGTCCTGTACCATACTATGGACTCTTAGATGGACATCAACAACCTTTGCCCCCCGTCAACAGAGAGCAAGTAGAAGGATCCAATCCTCCACCTTTGTCCCTTCTCAGCTTGAAGTAGCTAGAGCAGTCATTGCCCCCAAACCTCAACGATCTGGGTTTCTAATACTTGAATGGGGAAGATTAGTTAGGTAGAGCAAGTGGGGAATAAAGTCCCCATCCAAATACCTCCCTGAAACACCCATTTTATGGTTAATAATTACTCCTACATCCTGATTCACAAAAGAGTAAAAGCGCTAAAATAGCCACTGGTTTGATGCGGCCACAAATACCTGCCCAGTAGTTAGCACTACTCTAGCCTTTCTGTAACCTTAGCTTCATTATACCATAATTATAATATCATGCATATGCCCAGAAGTTCATGAATCTAATTATAACAGGCTGAATTCTTGGTAACCTCATGTGCAGTGGGCAAAGAATTATGTAACAACCAAATGTCAATCAAAATGACCTCATGTGCTGATATAATACAGACCTTCCCACTTCTACAAGGCTACTGCCTTCTTTGGCATAGCCCATTTCTTTCTTGAAACATACTCTCAATAAATATTACTTTTCTTAAATCTCACTGATCTGTAATTCTTTAGTGCATCAGCAGAAAGAACCGAGGCTCCCTCAGTGTCAACAGGACAATGATGGATTTTAGATCATCCCAATGGTAACATTTTCACATCTTCTACAGGCTGGCCTGACTGATGCCCTTTGCCTCATTTATACCTCGGTCCTTCAAATGATTTTCATAACATACTGCTTATTCCTAGATTGGAGATGTAAAAATGGTTTTATTGTGGATGTCTAATTCGATTAGTTGATAGTGACTTCTTAGTTTATTGTGTTGTGAAAGCTTCTGAGATCAAAATTAGACTCAGTAGAAATATTCCATGACGAATTTTTGATGTTTGCCAGCATCGAGGCTTTTGAAATAGCAGAACTCTGCCTGAGTACTTGATTGTCCTGTCCAATAGAATGATTTGAATTTTTAAGTTCTAGTTATATTTATTCTTCTGTTTTCAGAAGGAAAAAGAAAACTCCTATGCCTTCTAAGTTTAGTCTCTTAGGACACAAGAATCTTTGTTCTATTTCTTTGATGTCTTCCTCTTGCTCATTCTAACTCCTAGCACTTAGAATATACATAGCTCTGCATGGAGCAGAAACTTAATGAAAACTGAATGAATGTGAACACTCTTTTTTTGAGGCAAAAATTGTGTAGCTCCAAAAGGTAATATTAATAACTTAAGAACTACTGGGGGCATTTATTCATCACTTTTTATGTTTTCATATGGAATGTATTATTCATGGTCCCATCAGGAAATAGATAGCATACTCATAGTGGGGTTTGACATATAACACCTAAATCCAACACATGGTTCTGAATGAGAACCTTTACTAGAGTAAAAGGAATATTCTAAAGATATTATTGGAATAATTGAAAATAAAATTAATATGAACTATCGATCATTGTTTCACTGTTAAATTTTCTGAATTTAATAACAATACTATGCTTATGTAAGAGTATAGGTTTGTTACAAAGAAGACACATTAAAGTATTATGGGGAAATGATGTATAAAAATTAATTTGATAAATATATATATGTATAAAGGGAGGATATGATAAAACAAATATTATAAGACTACAAAATTGGTGAATTTAGATAAAATAACATAAGATTTAACTGTATCGATTTTTAAATTTTCTATAATTTTGAAATTTTTTCAAAATTAAAGGCTTAACAAAAGTTGAGTACAAGTAAACAGAGCTAAAGAAGTGATTGACATAGTGAAGTGAAATCAAAAAACATAGCAAAACACCCTAGGACTAATAAGTGGAAAACCTATGCAACTTTGTCTGAATTTCCACTTGGAAGGAGTTTTACAGAAGAACCCGGAGAGAATTAATGCTGTGACACAGAGAAAGACTGCTGGACAGGAAACATGGCCCTGTGCAGAGAAATAGAAGCCACTTGAGAAGTAGCTGAAGGAACAAATACCATTTTTTTTTCCCTGTCTTCCTCTTTCTTGCTGGTGCTTCCCTCTGGGTGAGCTCATCCAAAATCAAGAGGACAGAAAAACTCAGTTGATATATTCCACAGAGATCAGCAATTTATGACACATAATATGTTCGAACGGGGGGGAGGAGTGTGGAACTGCAGGGAACAAAGAGACTGTCCAGCACATGGAGAAGACTCTTGGCCTCTCAGATTCTTTATTCCTTCATGAGGCCGAAGCAACTGAGCTTGTGTGAACCTTCCTTTCTCTTTCTTAGTGTCTGCCAATCTGCTGAGAGGGTATGTCCTCATATACTCTCTTGGCCATGTAATCACCCATGTGGTCCTCAGAGCAAGGTAGGTCGGGCCCTGGAGATGAAGGCCTGTGCTTCCAGGACTACTTATGTCAGAGTGGATACATCTGCTTAATCTTGGAGTTGAGAAGTAGCAAACCCACTTACTTGCTTATTCAAGCAAACATTCTGCGTTTGAGCTCTGCCTGATTTTTCTTCTAATCCTTTTTTGCTTTCTTAACTGTTTCAGAATTCAAGTATAGAGAAGTTCTTAACTGTTATCAACTAAATTTTTTTAACTAAATCTACTGTAGTGGTGTTTGTGAACTGGGGTGATTTTGCTTTCAAGAAGACATTTGGCAATATCTGGAGACATTTTTGGTGGTTACCACTGAAGAGTGGGTGCTACTAGCATCTGATGGGTAAAGGCCATGTGGGCTGCTACACATCCTACAAAGCACAGAGCAGCCCTTCTCAATAAAAAAGTTTCCAGACCCAAGCATTGATAGTGCTGAGGCTTGAGAAACTCTCCCCTAATGTTTAAAAAAGAAGAGTTGTGTTAAATGACATTGTCAGAACTCAGTATCCCATACATTTGTGCTGGGAAAAATAAAGATCGGAATTAATAAAATTAATAAAAGAAAGCCACTCCCCATAGAATTTAGATTCTAATGAAAGCAGCTAGGAAACTAAAAATAAACATAAGTATATGATAAAATTAAAATGCTATGGGAAAAAAATAATAATAAGTATATGGGATGTGCCAGGTAAGGCACTGGCAAGGAGAAATGGAGGTTTGCTATTTTATATAGTGTGGTTAAGACAGCCTCACTGAAAACGGGACATGTTACTTTCTATTTTTACTAGTTTTATTGTTTTCGAGTTAGAGATTCCACATTCAAGTGCCTTCTGTCCCTCTACTGAGAAACAAATATGCCATAGATATATGCAAAGGAGGAGCAATAATTCTGGCCCAGCCTACTTAATAGTTCTCAAGCATTTGGTGTTTTTTCATTGATCATGCATCCATGTGTTTGTTTCATTTATACATTTTATAGAATACTGTTACTTTTCCCCTTTTCCTGGTTTTAAACATTACAATCTTTAAAGTTATATCCCTGTATATCTTGACATTCTCTGCTGTAAATTTCTAGAGATTACACTGATTTTCAATCTTAAACTAAATTAATGTCTAGGCTGTATTTTACAACTATGTTGCAAATATCCAGTTTTCTTAAAATGAGATTGGGTATAAACTAAACTATTATCAAAAATGATATAGTCATTGCTTTGGACTATTTATGATACAAGCTTCTATTATTTCAGAAATTTTAATACATACAACTTTTTTTCTGAGAAACTGAAAATATTATCCATGGTTATTTGATGTACTTTACTGCCAGATGGCACAGTTTTTATTATACAGAGTGAGAATGAAAAAAGAGAAAGGGTAAGAAAATTGTGATAGGAAGCTTTGCAAAGACTGTATTTATAAAACAAATTTACTGAATTCAACTACAAATGTTTTTTCCATAAATATAGAATTTATAACGTCCACAGTTAAGGTTTTTAAAAAATTATCAGTACGTGTATATGTGGGTAAAAAAGGCAGGATGTGTAGAAAGTTCAAATTCTATTATTATAAATAGAAAGAGGAGTTGAAATCATTTTAAATTTCATATAAAATTTAGCAACTCAAAATGTTTCACATTCTAGATTGCATTTATTCTGTATTTCACTGTATGAAGTTCTTGTTTTTTTGACTCCATTAGGAAAATTTTATTCTTTATTTTTTCTGTTGTAGATGCTGTGTTATGCTGCTCAGGTCATCCTTCAGAACTGAAAAACAGACTCCCCCAACTGCTGGTAGTACAGCCAGAAGATAGCCTTCAGCTAATAAAATCAGCCTTGATCCTTACCTCGTATTAAATAAAAATGTTAATTTGGAATCATTATTATTCAAACTAGAAACATTTCCAGTCACACATTAGCTACTAGGTTAACCAACATGATAGTTAGCCAAAAGATTGATTCTCAGAAGTGAGAAACATTTGGTTTTAATTTTTTAATATGCCTGATTATTTTATATTCTGGAATGTTAACACCTGTTGTGTAGTAGATACACAATAAATAGTAGTTGCTTTTCCTTTTCCTTAGAACAGGAATTCTCAAACTGTAGTCCACAGTCCACCCCACTTTCTGTTTCTTTTTTGTTTTTTTTTTGTCAAACTATAGTCCACAGTCTACCCCACTTTCTGTTTTTTTTCTGTTTTTTTTTTTTTAATAAAATTGAATTAGAACAAAATAATGCTTATTAATTTACTTATTGTCTATGGCTGCTTTTTGTGCCACAATGGCAGAGTTGAGCAGTTGCTACAGAGACCACAAGGTCTGCAAAGGCATCTTTCTGGTCCTTTACAGAAAAAGTTTGCAGCTCCTGCCTTGGTGTATTTTGTAGGGGTTTTCATTTTTTATTAATTAAGAAATAGTTGACCAAATCAAGATGAATATGTCGATTATAAAAATAAAAGTGTTTTTTGCTTTAGAGTTTCTTTTTTTTCTCTTTCACACTACGAATAACAGGTGGAAAAAAAAGAGCAAAGTCTAATCATACTTAAGGAAACTCAGTAGATAAGGGCAATGTAAATATCTAGAAAAAATGCATATAGCCTTTGGTAAAGTTTTTACTGTGCTCCCTTCACTCATTGCACTGAAGCCTAGGGAACGTTTTTCTCACTTTTATTTTGTTCAATAAAACTAAAGATATGAAAAATGTTAATTGGGATGGAGTACAGACCTAAATATAAAAAGTTAAAAAAACCTTATAGAAGAAAGTGTTGAAAAGTATTTTTAAAACTATAGAAGAGGGAAAGATTTCTTTAACATGACACACACAAAAAAAGCATAACCATTAAAAATAGAAATTATTTGATTAATTTGAGTTTATTTATATTAAGATTTTCTGCTCATAAAAACATGCCATTAAAAAACTGTAAACACAGGTCTCACACTGAGAACATTTTTACAATGCATATATCTAACTAATTACACATGAAACTGAGGGTCTTTATGACTTTTATTAAATTTAGTTTTAAATCCTAGCTATATGTCTCTCTCTTTCTCTCTAACTCTCTCTGTCTCTGTCTGTCTGTCTGTCTCTCTCTCTACACACACACACACACACACACACACACACCTCAGAGACCTAAACTTTCCCCCTGGATAATCAGCAACCCCTGAGGCAGCAGACAGTAACCTGGACCTGACTAATGGTCACAAGGTCCAGACCTCTGACAATGTAAAGATAACATCTTGACCTAAGTTATGTTAAAGTTCCTGAGCCCTAAGGTAAAAAGACCACCTCTTCACTTACCCATGAGACAGAGGGAAAGTGGAAAAGACCTCAGAGCTGTCATCAAGACCTGAAGATGTGATTTATTATCCTAATCTCACCTCCTACCAGTCAGCTGCCATATATGACCCTAGATCCCTAACCAACAGTACCTTGTGGTTTTGTCCTATGTAATATAAAGCCTACACATTAGAGGAGTTGGATCTTTAGAACATTAGCTCCCCATCTCTGTATTGGCCAATTCAATATTAAACTTTTTTTTTATACTGCAAACTCCTGCTCATGCATTTCTTTGGGCCAGTGCACACAGGCAGGTGGACCCAAGAGAAAACATTGGGGTTCCAGTAATATGCAGTTTTTCCCAGACTATAGAAAGAGTTCTATAAGTCAATAAGAAAAAGCAAAACAACACAATGTTCAATTGATTTGAACAGGCACTTAGTCCAACTGGACAACAAATGTTTGAAAAAATGGTCAATATTATTATACTTCCAAGAAATATAAATTACAATTATAATGAGATATCACTAACATGCTCACCATATTGGCTACAATTAATAAGACAGACAATATCAAATCTTAACAGATTTGTGGAGCAACTGGAACACTTCTAAACAGTTGATGAGGGGGTAAATTGATCCAACTATTTTCAAAACCTGTTTGATAATATCTACCAAAGTTGAACATATACCTTACCTATGACCTAACAATTCTCTCTTAAGATATATATCCAAGAGAAATTAGTGCATATATCACCAAAGACATGCATAAGTATGTTCATAACCCAAATATGAAAACAAACCATTTATAAATGGAATATGAATAAATTAATTGTGGTTTATTTTTATAATGGTACACTACAAAGCATCAAAAAATATATTACTTATAAATGAATTCGCATGGATGAATTCCACAGTCAAAATGTTAGGCAAATGTCTCACGCAAAATAGTGTATACTATATTGTAAGGTGCTTTAGGAAAGTTTTTGGAGTAAAGTATATGTTTTACATCTGGCTCTTAGAGGTGGTTAAGTGAGTATATACCTCTGAGAAACATATTCAGATTTGCCGATGTGATGCAATTTGCTAAATGTATATTAAGCCATAATTTTAAACAATACAAAATATAATACCCACTTTAGAATAAGCATAAAAAGGACAAATAAATTTCTAATAATTCCCCTTAAAGTGCTAGAACTAGAAGAGACTTCAAGAATTATCTATTTTAATGTCTCACAATTAATATTCTTGTTCAGCCTAGGGCTTTGTACAAGTACCTCAAGGCCCAGGTGATTTGTGGCTAGGAGCATCAGGCATATTGGCCTCTTCAGTCCTTCCATTCTTTCATTTTATTTACTTTATATGTTGGGCTTCTTCATTAGATTTTGACAAACTGGTAAAAGAAGACTAAAAATCACAGATTTATTTAAATATCCAAGAGGTCTTTAGATACAGATTTAGACATACTTAAACCTACTTAATCTTCAACATCTTTCTATAGCTGTTGATTGGTCCACTCCCTCCTCTAGGAAGAAATCCACATGGAAGGGACCCAGCACAACCAAATAATGTGGGATTGGAATAAAATGAGGGCACTTTAATAAATTATAAATACATGTAGAAGGAGAATAATTATCAAAATTATCTCTGAAAGAATGCTTCTATTCATCCAGGAGATGGACCAGGTGGAGCAGCAGTCAAAAAGACATGATATGAATATAAAAATCTAAGAAATGGAGCTTGAACATTTACTTTCAAAAACCAATGTATTGGTATTAGTGAAGGAAGGTGTTTATGTGACTTTAATAGATGCTTTGCATTCATGGGGCTTATATTATGTCTCCGTCTCTTTGTGAATAATTATAAAATTCCATTAGATGAATAAATTATTTTGTGGCAGTATGGAATGAATTACATAAAACTAATACATGGGAACAAATTGTTTAGCTCTTGAATAAATCAACCTATCTTCAACCAGGACCAAATTCTAAGTAAGTTTTCTATTTCTCACTTAATGTATGGTCTTATTTAAACCTATCGGAGACTATTTTATTGGCTAGAATAATTTTAAAAATGTACATTATAGTGCTTGATTTGAAAATTCTTTAAGACCTTCACATATATTTATTGGAAATTTTGAAGAGATCTTATAATGAAAACAATGTACTAATGTCAAATATTTGAGCCATGGTGAATTATTAAGTGTGTTTTTACATATATATTTCGGTGGTGGTGTGGGGTTGAGCCAGGCATAAGATGGCCATTTGATGATAATGTCTTTTCAACTTGCTTTTTTCCATAGTGATAGCAACCTGGAATAGATAGAGCTCACAAGGCAATTCCAGTTATTAGTTATAACTATCTAGAGATTATTTTCTTTATAACCATAAGTCTTTGTAAACATAGATTGCATCACCAGCTCTTTGAGTTCCAATAAGTGGTTGTCTTACTAATCAATAGCCATTGTATTTTTGAAGTAAACATGGCAAGTCAAAATATATGTTTTAATGACATGGTAGCATAATGGAGTTGTTGATTTAAATAAGACAAAGTGTCATAGATCATCTTGTCAAATCTTGTAATCACAGTAATGCATCAAATCTGGAGAATTATAAAAACAACTTCACAGTTTTATAGCTTGTTTTTCATAGATAATAAAAAGTTCTATAATCAAGTAACAAATTGTAAATACAGTACATTTGTGCGTACGACCAGTTAGGTTAAAAAATTCTTGACTCCTATCTGTTTTGTCTACATGTTGAAAAGTCTTCTCTGCTGATAGACTCTGGCTCAGACACAACATTTAAAGGCATCTTTGTGTTGCTTGTCCTTCAGCATGCTGATTCAGCATATCTGGAAATACTGCTTTGGAAATGCATTATATCTGGAAATATAGTTGGCATCATTGAGAATGCTGATTCAACAAACTGATGTTGAGCTGCATGGGGAAATGTGAGAGTTTAATGCTGCTTTTAAGATGAGGGCCAAATCTTTTGGATGAGGTGAGGTCAACAGTTTGCTTGTTATTAGTCCATTTGTGCAATATATTGGACATGTAGGGTATGATAGCTTAGATAAGTATGGTTACAAGCCCTAAAAGAAGCTACCTGGGAAATAGGTGTGTTATTTTAACTATTAAACACATTTTATGGCTTAGCTCTTAAATTTCATTTCACGTTTGACAACCATTTACAATACTAAGTAACCAAAACATACATTTTGTGTTTCTGATGGGATGTTAATTTTACCAATGCCAGATTTCCTCAGCATAATTGTAGTTATAATTTTGAAGCATAAAAGAGAAAATATCTTAGAAAATGTGATTTTATCTGAATATAGTCTGCGGTAGTTAAGATAAGAATTTAGGTGGAATTTTACTCTGTCTTCTACATAATATGCAACTTTAAATTTAATTTCAGAAAATAAAAATAAACCCATGGTGTTCTCAACATAAAACCCGTATTATTAAGCATTATTTAAAGCAAGTTAATTTAAATTGATATTAGCACTACAAAGAAATATTTAAATAATCTAAAGATAGAAGATATAGCATAAGACATTGTAATTCAGACACCACCAAGCTTAAAACATGTTTAAGACTCAAATTCAAAGACTCGTTTTCCTTGATCAAAACTGAGAATAATGAAGAGTTGCTAAAAGACCAAAGACAACCAGAACATACTGAATAGTCCAACTTGAAAATTAGAAAACCTGCTAGAGACTGTAGCTGTGTGAAGTGATGAGTCATTAGTAGGAAACGATGAGAAGCTAAATAAAATGTTTTCAAAAACTATCATGTAGAGCATTGTAAATTAACCCTAATATAAAGAGCTGGAAGACCTCTTGTAACTTTTTGAGCTGAGAAGCTAAATGATAAGTGGAGAGTTAGAAAGCTGATTTGAAGACAAAATATAAAAATTAATACTGGAGAAAAACAGAATTTTAAATGTTAGGTAGAAAGATTATTTAGAATCCAGTTTAGAGATCACCTTCAATATTTTTGAGAAATGGGAAGAAAGTGAAGAGTAGCAGAATATGCCATCCCCAAATATGCCTCTTTGACATAAGGATTATTTTTGAGAGACAGCAGATATAGCAGAGCTCTGTAAACAATAGAAGTTGCCCTTTGTAAAGGACTTTATAAAGGAAATTTCTGTTCGTAAGTTCTCTTTCTCTCTCTCTCTCTACTAGAAAGAAAAGAATATTCTAAATCCTAAGAGAATCTTGTCAGTAGAGAAAGCACTGACTTAAATCTGCATAACAAACTTTATCTGTGTTTACCATGCTTTTTCTGGTAACCTCTCATAACTGACCTCCCTCCTCCCCCAATACCGTTTTTTTTTTTTTTTGGTCTTAGCTGAAGACATTGTTTAAAATGGTGGCCTAGGCATCTAGGAAGTTACTTAGCTTTCTTGAGTCTTTCCTATGTGTACTTGAGGTACTCATGTTAATAAACTTTTGTTTTTCTCTTTTTAATCTGTCTTTTATTACAGGAGGTCTCAGTCAAGAACTCAGAAAGGTAGAGGGAAAACTATTTTTTATTCCAATCAAAAAATATTGAGAAAGTATAGGCAATGTATTAATTGAATTATGTTTCAGGAAAAGACTATAGCTATAGTAGCTATTTTTAGCTAAAGCATATGATCAATACCTTTAGATTTCTTCTGTTATCACTTAACAAAAGGATTTTCAACGCTTTTAGTGGAAATGCAGATATAAATTCTACCTTTTCTTCCTGTTGCTCAACACTTAGAGAATCATCTAAGACAAGATATTTTTTTTGAAACTATTATTCAACCTAGCACTGAACCTACAATCAAGTGGATATATTCACATCTGCCTCTTTTTAAAGACAAACTCAAATTCTGAACCTTCTATATAATCTCAGGACATCTACCCTGCTTTCCACAATCCCAGATTCTTTACAATGTCTGAATTCCTTTTGCTCTTCTACTAATTTTTATCCCTACTTTTCAACTCTCCAGGATTTGGTCCTCTTCTGAATTTTGCATCATATAACTCAGTGGAAAGAGCCTCCAGGCTTTGGAGTTAATGAAACATGCAACAGAATCCTGTCATTTATGTGTTCTTCCTGTGCGACATTGGAAGAAGGCCCGGCTTCTCTGAATTTCATTTAGTGTGTTTACAAAATGTGCATAGTTCATAAAATCTCTCTCAAATTGTGATTACTCAACCTAATGAGATGACCTCAATCGTATTCAGAGAAAGCACTAAATTCATGGTAATTATTACTTTTAATCCTA
Source organism: Pteropus alecto (assembly GCF_000325575.1). Lineage (NCBI taxonomy): Eukaryota > Metazoa > Chordata > Mammalia > Chiroptera > Pteropodidae > Pteropus > Pteropus alecto. The sequence goes on from NW_006442484.1 coordinate 9,291,439, forward strand.
GGTAGATTTTGAATTTGCTAACAGTTTTTTTCCCTCTTTCTGATATCTGTGGTTCTTTCATAAATACTCCTCATGTTAGTCCTTGGTCATGTAGAATCTTTTGCTCACTAAGGTTCCCCAAGTCAGTGCCTAGGAGGGTAAGTAAAATCAAGCTCTGTATCATGGGGAACATAATTCCTTTAAAATATTTCACTTTTTTATCCTGTCTTCTATGTATCTATGTATCTATGTATCTCTATATCTAGGTATCTAGGTATCTAGGTATCTATGTATCTATGTATCTATCTATCATCTATCTATCTAACATCTATCTATCTATCTATCATCTATCTATCTATCATCTATCTATCTATCTAATCTATCATCCATCTATCTATCATCTATCTATCTATCATCTATCTATCTAT
>NW_006442484.1:9291917-9295231 GCF_000325575.1 Pteropus alecto
AATCACCTAGCTCTCTATCATCCTCCTTCTCGTCTAACTATCTAGTATCCCTAATTACTATACTTTTAAAGTATATAAAATATTTTATCCATCATCAAAATCCAAGCAAAAAGTATAAATTGAGAAAGATTAGCTGAGGTTAGATGTTTAGGAATGGATTCTTTTTGCTTTGAGGCTGCCATTTCAAGCAAAAAGTTATCTTTTCTGAGGCACTGGATACAATTTATTTGACCCACCAGTCAGCTGAATAAGATATATAACAGTCATTATTTTTGAAATGTGGATATCAAATTCTTTGCCTTTTAGAGAAAGTTACAATTTTATAGTTGTCAAGTGAGAAGTAATTTTAATTTGACATAAATAAGTATCTTTATGTGTTTACTGAATAAGTAAACAAAGTAGTAAAGCATTTTCAATTTCAATGTGTTTGATTAACTGGTATTTTTAAGAAAGGTTTTTCAAACCAACAATCCTATAATAATTTTTCAATGTCCTCAAAACTTATTATACATGTATGTCTCTTCTGAAGGCTTTGCTATTTGTTAGTGGCATAGTTGACAATAAAACACTTCATTTTGGTTAAAAGGGTAGAAATATTTTCAAAATCTTTAATTTATTTTAAAATAACAATCTTCTGTGCCCTAAGTCATAGAACCAATCTTAACCAGAGAATAAAAATAGTTATAATTATTATCTACTTAAGTGACAGATGCCTGTTTGTCAAGTCACTGGTTTGGAATTACTCTTCTAAAATATTTATACTCTTTCATCACAATTTTAAATATTAAATCCAGCTTTATTTTGGTTTAAAATTTGAACAAATGCTAATATTTGTACAGGTAAATGTGGTGGACAAAATTCTATTATACAAAAAAAAAAAGGAAAAAGAAAAAGAAACAGACTTAAGATAGGTTCCAGTAACAGTGAGATAAGAAGTGCTGAGGAAGACCAAAATGGTGACATAAGTAAACTTAGCCTTCCCACCCCCTCAACAAAGATCAAACAAAAACAGCTCTGGGGAACCTATGGAGTACACTTAGGAAATTTTAGTAACACAGTAAAATATAAAATCTAAGACTAATTCCACAAAAAAACTAAGAACATACCTACATTTTTTTGCCTGCACCCTCCTATCTCCCAAGCTGGCATTGTTCAGCACCAAAAAGGAACTTCTCAGCTAGAAAGAGTTTCCCTCACCAGGAAAGGAAGGACAGTGCAAATTACCAGCTTCTCCTGCTATTCTGAGCACTGCATGAAAGTCCCTTTTCAAATTCATTCCACCAAGACTTAATAAAACTGAGATGTGTAGGATAAGGAACAAGAAAGAAAAGCAGTGGCTATTATTAGCATACATGCTAGACATCACTAATCACCAGGGCAATGCAAATCAAAACCACAATGGTATATTACCTCACACTTGTTAAAATGACCACCAACAAAAAGACAAGACATAACAAGTGTTGGCAAAGATGGAAAAAAAGAGAACCATTGTGCATTGTGGTGTGAGAAAATAAATAAGTGCAACCACTATAAAAAACAGTATGGATTTCTTCAAAAATTAAAAATAAAACTATTATATAACAGTAATATTATTAATGGGTATACATACCAAATGAAATGAAACAAGATATTGAAGATATATGCATTCTCATCTTTTTTGCACCTTTATTCACAATAGCCAAGATGTGAAAACAACCTTAGCGTCTGTCTGTGGATACATGAATAAAGTATATATATTTACATACACACACACACACACGCACACACAGAAAAAAGAAAAAAAGAAACTTTATTCTGCCGTAAGAGAAAAAGGAAATCCTGCCATTTGCTACAACTTGAATGAAAGCTAAAGGTATTACTAGGTGAAATAAGTCAGAGAAAGACAAATGCTGTATGATATCACTTACATGTGAATCTAAACAAGTCAAACTCATAGAAACAAACAGTAGAATGGTGGTTACCAGGGGACGAGGTAGGTGAAATGGGATGATAGTGGTTAAAGTGTGCAAACTTCCAGTTGTAAGTTGAATAAGTTCTGGGAATCTAATGTACACCATGGTGATTATAGCTAATAATGCTATATATATATACACACACATATACATACATATATATATACATATTTATATATAGTTGAAAGTTACTAAGAGAGTAGATCTTAAATGTTCTCTCCACAAAAAGAGAAAGGGTAGTTATGTGACATGTAGGAGGTGTTAGCTAACACTATGGTGGTAATCATTTTGCAATATATAAGTGTATCAAATCAACTCTTTGCACACCTTAAACTTAAAAAAATGTAGTATGCCAAGTGTATTTCAATAAAGTTGTAACAAAAACAAAAATTTACATTTGGAGATTGAAAAAAAGAAGTGTTGACCCTGAGCAAAAGAAATAATATGCCCTATGCAAGTATACTGACTACTTATGTTTCACAGGAAAACCATTAGTTTAGTGAATTGTGTATCATAATTCTAAGTCTTCTTGTTCTCAGCCTTTCTGATAATCGTAACAGAATTTGACTCAAGGATACTCTTACTCTAGCAAAACTAATTAGAGACCTGTGCAAAAACATATTTGCCCAAGGGAATTTCTTGCCAATATGAAGTATGAATTATGTGATGATGAGTTTCTTGTTTGTTTGTTATATATTCCCCCTCAGATTTCTCACAGTCTGGAATTAAAGGCAGAATAAATCTGGCAATATGCACCAGAAGTGGATGGGAAGTTGTACAAGAGAAGCTCTCATTCTAAGTCCTGTGAATGGGAAGAGTGTGAGAAATTCTCACCCTCTTTTTTCTTTCTTTCCTAGCCCTGGATTATATAATAGAAAGCACAACAATCGCCTTTCTTTCCAAGCCCAGGCAGTTTCCACTCCTGATGCTGCAATTCTGTGGCAGTTGTGACTATGCAAGCACCCAAAATACAAGAATCCTTCTCTGGGATATAGGAATCCTTCTTTCTGACCAAAGGAACTGTGGTATTAAAAGTTTTAGAAGGAGATCTCTGTTTTTTCCCTCTCTCTATCCTTCTGCCACTTGGACACAGCCAAATCTAGTCTGAGGAACTGACAGCAGAATGGCTTACTAGCAAGAGAACAGGAAAGGGAGTTCTTGGGAACCAGAGATCAAAGGAGGAAATTCAAAAATGAAATTCATTTTGGGGCTCCTGGGGGAATATCCAGAAGCAGAAATAAGGTCTATTAAAGCAGCAAAAACAAACAAACAAAAACAAACAACCGCCTCCCCACCCCCAACTTTCTATATAATTCACCAAAAATCTGGGAAAACTGGCTTAATGTGCCTTTTTAAAAGCTT
>NW_006442484.1:9295271-9332000 GCF_000325575.1 Pteropus alecto
AGACATAAAGGTGAAGTACAGAATCTAAATTTGAGTTCTATTACCATTGCTAACTATTTATATGGCTCAGACAATTCAATGTCTCCATTGAGCTTTGTTTTCTTTTTGTTAAAAAGAATAGGTTTGTCATAAATATAATTGTTTAAAAATTATTGGATTATATAATAGAAAGCACAACAATCACCTTTCCATACATTCAAACACCTATATGCCTCCCAGGGATGGTTACACTTAGTCTTAATGATGCCCGATTTTTCATTATAATTGGATAGCATTTTCATATGTATTAACCCATTTTGTTCAAATGTAGTCCAGGGAGATAGGCAAAAATTACATCTCATTTGCATATTATCCTCGAATTTATGTAGTGACAATTCATGATTTCATTGCACTCTTATTATTGTCCAGTAAAATAGACAGGGGAAATATTATACCCATATTTCACAACTGAGAATACTGAGGGTCAAATAGTTTAATCAAATGAAATGTCCAAGGCTGTACTTTATAACATGAAGAAAAAATGAAGACAAAGAATCTTTTGTCAGTGTCAAGTGCTCTTTCTTCACATCATGCTATTGTAGCAGGTCCAGAAGTCAGCTACTTAAGAATCTTTATCTTCTCCATTTGACAGAAGACTGCTTTCCTTATCTAGTATCCTAATCCTCATTGTTGTGCATACAAATAAATCTGTTTTTGCATTATAAAAAATAATAATAATCTACTGGAGTTTTCACTAATTCTGTTATGAATAGGATTCACATGTCCTGCACCCTAGCCAAGTACCCTTCTTAATTTCTTTTCTTTTTTTTCTTTTTTCTTTTTTTCTTTTTTCATTTTTTATTTTTTACACCTACAGCACCTTGTCTTTCTAGGTGGTCTCTCATCCAAGTACTAACTAGGCCCAACCCTGCTTAGTTTCTGAGATCAGACAGGATCGGGCTTGTTCAGGGTGGCATGGCTGAAGATTCTTCTTAATTTCTAATACAACTGATTTCTCTACCATTATTTAATCACAAGACCTTGGGAAACATAGTATTTTTTAGAGCCTTACATGTTAGTTCTATAAAATGGAAACATTAACATCAGCTTTACAGGGTTCTTATAAAATCAGTAATATGATTTTATGGTGCCTGACATCGGAGCACAGTACTATAATAAATATTATTACTTAATTATTATTATTATGGTGTTTAGCTATTTTATATTGTTTTCATAGATGTTGAGACAGCTGAAAAAATCACTGGCATTCCACTTCTTGGCACATTCTGTCAACAACACTCCTTAATCCCCTATCCAGATATCCATGGTCACGTCTACATATATATCTATGAACTGAGTCCTTGTCATTTATGTCTTACCCTGGTGAGAAGTTTCCAAGTATCTCCTGTGGGAAATAGTCTTTTTTTTTTTTTCAACTTATTGGTGTGCATTTTATTTTATTTTTTTATTAAATTTATTGGTGGATAAATTTATATAGGTTTCAAGTGTACAATTCAATAATACATTATGCATATATTGCATTGTGTGTTCACCACCCAAAGTTAAATTTCCTTCCATTACCTTATATGTGACCCCCTTGACCCTTATCTACTTTATTGGAGAATCAGAAACATATCAGTGTTCTCAAATGCAATCTGGTCACTGACATGATCCAATATTCTTTGCTTGAATATGAATTACCTACAGACTTCCTAATCTGAGCATGCCTTATATTTAAACTTGGCTTGAGGGGAAAAAAAAAAAAAAACTTATTCAGCGATTACTAAAATCAGACATGATAATAATTCTATTATATACATCAAGTTTTTGAATACTCATTACAACCATTTAACTTATGGACTGCTATTATTTCATTATATAACAGAGCTTGGACACAAACCTGTGTCTTAATAAAAATGTGTATTTAAACTACCAAGCTAAATTACTTCCTCTAGCAAATATGAGCCTTCTTCCTTGATCCTCAAATGCTGAAATCTGCTTAGGGAGCCTATGACGCTTAAGGCCATATCCTCAGCACTGTACTTCACTTTAAGATAATAGTTAGGTGATACAATGCTGAAGATGCAGCAGATAGAGCTCCCTAATTTTGAAAAGAGAAACACAGGGTGATCTTGACATCACCAATTACCATATGAAAATGATTAATTAAGAAAGATGTCTAATAGTCTTTACCTGGGGTTCATCACAGCACATATTTTGAGAAGTCACTTCTTAGCCATTTAGAAATATCCATAGAACAGCATTAGCTAGAAACACAAAGACAATTTCAGAACAAATATGTCATGATGGTTTTGTTGTCGAGGCTCCTATCATAGGCACTGGAGATGTTTCCTCTTCCGCTGTGCAAACATCTAATTGTTCTCTGCCATCGAAAACAATGATAACTTGTTGTCTTTCTGTCATGGTGAAGTTTAATTCTAGAATAAACCAACCAACGAAGTATCATTCCAATTCCTACAATTTCAGGAAGTAACACAGTTGCATTTTAGCTTAAGAAAAGCAAGATCTGGACAGAAGTTTGTATACTGAAAGTTAGCAGAGAGAAAAATATATATGTGGGGCTGTGGGGAGGTATATGCAGGGGTGTGGGTGGGGGTTACTAGAAATTATATACAGTAGTTTCCCTTTTTTCAAAGGGGATACATTCTAAGACCCCCAGTGGATGTCTGAAACCACAGATAGTACTGAACCCTATATATACTATCTTTTTTCTATATATACATACCTATGATATAATTTAACTTATAAATTAAGCATAAGAAGTGATTAACAACAATAAATAATAATAAAGTAGAATAATTATAACAATATACTGTAATGAAAGATATAGAAATGTGGTCCTTCTTTCTTCTCTCTCAAAATATATTGGGTATGTACAGCATGAATATGCTGAACGAAGGGATGGATGCTTTGCATCCCGGGCAGGAGAGAGAAGGATGGCACAGGATTTCATTATGCTACTCAGAATGGCAAGCAATTTAAAACTTATAAATTGTTTAATTCTAGAATTTTTAATTTAATGTTTTTGGAATGTGGTTAATGACAGAGGAAACTGAAAACATGGAAAGTAAAACCATGGATAAGGGGGCTACTATACCTGATTCTCTTTTGCAAATCCAGTGATATTTGATCTGTTCAGTGTATTATACATTAAGATTATTTTGAAACTCTAGAGTTAAATATTAGAATTAAATTGTATATCACTCAGTGATGTATCAATTAAGACCTTTGTTGGACGTGGTTCCATAGTGTAGTGGTTAGCACATCTGCTTTACACACAGAAGGTCCTGGGTTCATGCCCCAGTGGAGCTACAGTCCATGGTGTACAGCCATGCCACTCTGAACAAACCCGATCCTGTTTGAACATGGAAGCTAAGCAGGGTTGGCCTAGTTAGTACTTGGTTAGGAGATCACCTAAGAAGACCAGGTACTGTAGGCATAAATAATAATAACAATAACAATAACAATAACAACAACAATAATAATAATAATATAATAAAAGACCTTTGAATAGCGATGTGTATATTGCTCTAAATTTTACAACTACTCCTTTACTTTATTAATCTATAAATCCTTAGTAATTGATTCATAGCATATTCTCAATAAATGTTTCCTGAATAGATATTCAAATACAAATATTTTCACATATATTCTACTTATTTTTTATAATAATCCTTTGGAGTGGGTATTACCACTTCCAATTTTTTGAATAAGTTAAATAGTCTGATAAAGCTAAAAGAGTGCTCAGGTCACCCAGTGGCAGGTGAGAACTTGAACAAACTAATTTCTCTAACTTCAAAAACCAGATTCTTTCCATCACACTTTGCAGCTTCTCTCTGGAGAAAATATGACCTAATCTATAAAATACTAAACTGCATAACCAAAATCCGTGTAAAAATAATCTTACTTTTCCATTCTAGAATTTCAGTGTAAAGTATAATTTTCATATATCATTTGTTATCATGTTTCGCATTGACTATTGTAACGCAGGAGTCCTAGGCCTGGAACTTGCACCTGGGTTTGGATATTCCGGAAACCACACCAGGAGGACCAGAGGGGAGAGAAATGCCGTTTATTACTCACGAAGCAGAAAAGCTTTAGCTGTTGCCGGTGGGAGCTGTTGAAACTGCGGGTAAAAAGCTGCTGTTGACCAAGAGCAAACAGAGTTTTTTTACGCACGCAAGCAGAGGGAGGGGTTATCTCATTGAGGGAGCGGCTGCCTTCTCAGATGGGTGGGAGCAAGATGTGCTGCTTGGTTATAAGAACAGATAACGTCCAAGAGGGTAGCTGAAAACAATTTGAGTCCTGTCTCCCTTGGCTGCTGGCTGGGCAGCTATCAGTTTTCTGAGTATGTGGAAGGGCTATGTTCTGAGTTAACCCTACACTTATTCATAATTTTTTAGATGCTTCCTCTTTTCTTTGACTTTTATCTTTTCATATTTACTTTCAGACAAAGCTTTAGGAACATTCAATGGAACAGGGATGCTAAAACCAGAGTGGAAAATTCCTTGTAATTATAACTTCGATAAAAAGACTTCTATCTGGAAACTTAGGAAGAAAGGGTTGAGAACATTTCCTTGTTCTTTGTGATAGTCAACCAACAGAAAATGTGAAAACTGGTACATACTCTTTTAATGTTTGCAAAAATCCTTGCAGTAATATTTAATTGGCCTCTTATTATAATTCAGGTGCAGCAAATCCACTCTATTTCATGAAGTCGTGTTTTCTGATCCAAGAAATCACTGCCAGGTTCAAACACTATACCATAAGGTTTTAATAAACACGAGATATTTGTTTAAGAATGCAGGTACCATGAAAGTAATCAAAATGTGACACTTAGAAAATCAGCAACATGGAAGACCAGGGTCTCTAGCTGTACTAATGAAAGATGCTTGAGGGAACTGAGTAGAAAAATAACTTCTGTAAATATATTTATAATTAGGATGGTGGAAATTTTAATCACAGTAAGAGCAGTTGATAAAAATAATTATTGTGCCTCCATACTTCCCTTGAGTTTCTACTTACTCAAAATTTCTTCTGTTAGGGTTTTCTATACTGTTTTCATACTTATTAAGAAAGAGCCAAATGACCAATCATTTCTTTTTTTGTTTAGCTTTATCTTGTACAAGGCGTTTCACCATAGGCACTTTAATGTTAAAGGTAAAACAGATGTCACTTTTTAAACTCCCAACATATGCTGGAATTTACTCCAGAGCTCCCTTTGAGAGTGGTTGTACAGTTGTACAGCCTTTGCTTGAATATATCCTGGTAGAGAATATCTTTAGGATAAGAAGTGGTTTATACTGAATTTTGCTTTTATTGAATATTCTGACTCTCTGAAATTTCTGTCCATTTGTCCTTAAGGAGTTCAAGACATGCAACTTTGGTAAATTGATTATTTTGAACTTAAGGCATTTAAAAAAAAAACAGCTAATGCAGATGGAGGTTTTCTCTAGACTCCAAAAAAATCTCAATTGTCATCAATCCCCTCCTCTGGAGTTTTACCAACCAGAGAAGATTGACTCCTATTGAAACCAAGGTCCTATGCCTGATTAAATATAGCTTTAAATCCTAGCTCCAGAAATCATTTCTCTCTCTCTACAGCCCTCAGATACCTGGCCTCTCTCCTGGATTATCAGTGACCTTCAAGGTAGCAGAAGACAGCAGCCCAGATCCGACTAATGGTCATAAGATTTGGACCTCTGGCAGGCTAAAGATAGCACCTTGACCTGAGCTATGTTTAAATTCATGAGCCCTCAAGTGGAAAAACCTCTTGGCTACTTTCCCATGAGACTAAACAGAGAATCACAGCAGCAGACTCCAGAACTACTCACAAAACCTAAAGAAATGATTTATTACCCTTACCTCACCTCCAACTAATCAGCTCCCAGCACGACCCACAATATCTTGTGATTTTACTCTATAGAATCTGTAACTTACACGCCAGCCATTGGGGAGTCAGGTCTTAAGCATTAGCTTTCCATCTCCAGGTTGGCCGATTCAATGCTAAACAATTTTATTTCTATTCTGCAGATTTCTGTTTGTGCATTTCTTTGGGCCAGTGTGCAAAGGCAGATGGATTCAAAATATTGGGGTCCTGGTAACATTATCACAGGAGAGGAGACTAGAATTTGACACCACATCCAGAAAAATTGTCACAAACTATCACATCCTTCATTTACTCTTCTAAAGGCTCATTCATCTTTCTTAAAAATTATTTATTCTTCCCTTATTTGCTTACATTCTCCCTTCTCTTTCCTAAATTCAATGATTAATAAACTACCAAATCTCATTGCTTTTTTGACTATTCACTTTTTTTTTACTGTGATGCCCCTGTGCACATAATATTAAAAAAAAATAATAAATAGATATAACTTTCTCCTGTTAATTTTTCTGTTGTCAGTTTATTTTATAAACCGAGCTATCAAATCTAGGAAAAGAGAAGGAAAATTTTTCCTTCCCTACAGTCTGAATTTCATACTTCTAAAAACACAGAAGCATTTTGTGTTTTCCTTCATGGGAAGATGAGAAAAGAAAACGAAATACACAAAATGACTAACACTTGTAAAAGCACTTGGAATATCACCTGGCATCTAGTAAGCATCTGATAAAAGTTAACTATTATTATTTATTACCAGATGCATGATTAGAAGCAAGGTACAAAGTACCTCTAAGCTCCATTTTCTTGTGTTGTTAAAAAAAGAGAAAGATTAATTTATCATTTGTTCTAGAAATATTTAGGAGTCTAATAAGGATCAACCCATATGTGGGGCACTGGGTGATGCTAATAGCCATTTCACATTGATTTTAGAAGGCCTAACTGTGATAATGAATATGAGATGCTTAACACCATGCCTGCTGTTTGGTAAGTACTCAGTAAATGTTAGTTGGTGATTGGGAATGTTAGTGGTGGTCATGGAAAAAAATTAGTATTGCTGGGATATGAATTCAAAGGCATTAATTACCAAAAACCCAAGGTCAAGCAGAGATCCAGGGAATAAATCCAAGGAAGGGCAAAGGACAACTATGTTTCTGTAGAAGAACATACAGAAAATGACTTGTCCCCTGCAGAGGATCATATATCGTACCCCAACTTCCCAGCTTTTGGTAGCAATTTGGAGCAGAAATTCAGAATAGAATGAAGGGGGAGATGGAGATAACAGAAACTAGACATTCCCAAAGAGTAAGAGCAAAATTGGAGATAGAATTTAGTTGAACACATCCCAGGGCACAGGCAAAACAAGTAAACAAACAAGAATAAGAAAAAGCACCAATGATGTAAAAATCTGGTCAAAACAATGTAGTGGATGTCGGTGAGAATTGAGTTTCCTTCATTCAAGAAAGAAAAGAGTGGATGAAAAATGTCAAACAGACTCTCCCAGGGGGTCAGGATCCATAGAATTAGAGCAAGAATAAGGTCATGCCACTCTTAGATACACCAGAACAAAGGCAGACACCAAATAGCATAAGTAACAAGAAGACCTAGATGTTGCAGAGGTTGGATGTTATGGAATTATCCCTAGTGACCAAAGACAAAAACAAGGACTGAGACCTACAATTGAGAGGTAACTGTTGTACTTTAAGTGTTAGGAAAGTGTAGAGGGAGGAATTAGTGAAACTCTGCTAAGGCAAAGAACAGAGCCACATTCAAAATGAAGCAAAAGAAAGAAAATGTTAATGCAGCACCACCTGTGAGATACTCAGACTTTACTTGCTTTTCTTATCCTGGTGTCAGTTCTTAGTGTGGTCACTGTACCCATGAATCCCAGAACTCTATTACGACTTCTATCTCCTCCACAATGCTTAAGAAAAAGAACATTTGGACAACAGAGCAAAGAGCATGAGCTAGATTTAAGGTGGGAATGGTAGAAGAGGTACAACTTCCTATTACATAAATGAATTAAACAATCCAAGTAGGAAAAGTGGAAGATTGCTCTTAAACATCCTTGTCTTAATGGCAATGCTAGGTAGCTAGTCAGACATGAGCAACAAGGGAAACAAAGGAATAGGGGCCCAGCCTAGAGACCACCCGAAGAACACGCCAATGGTAGTAGAATTCTAGGTACGCACATGCGCACTAGGCAGAGTTATATAGCAGCCAAGTGTCTATCAAAATGACCTCACTTGCCAATCACCTAAGAATGCCTTTGGAACCACCTATCACGCCCAAATATAAAGCAGACATTCCTACTTCTGGGTTCTTTTGCCTTTCTGAATTCCCCTCTTTTTGCCCTTCTTGGCTCCTCTCTTTTTGCCACTTTCTGCCCTTCCAGATTCTTTCTCTTTTTGAAGGCCTTTTGTGGCCTTTTTGCCCTTTTGTAACCATTTTGGCCTCTTTGTGTCGGTTACATCGCTGAGACCATGTGCTTCCTTGGAGAATACTTTATCTTTCCCCATGTGCCTCTTTGGGACATTCTTTGTCTTTCTAAAAATATATTTTTAATAAAACTATTAAATTGCAGTGACCTGTGATTCTTTACTGCCCTCATTTGAGGAAGAACCAAGAAAGAATGCTAACTACATGTCTGCGCTGTCGTTATCCCTCTCCCTTCTCTCTACTGTTGGAGCAACAACGAAATCGGATTGGCCCCAACAGAGAAAGCAAGAGCCCAGGATTGGAATCAAGCAACCATGACGCTTATTTGAATTCTGGTAGAAGTAATAATTTATACTATTTTTTTTTCTCATTAGAGGGTTATATTAAATTAGATGTTAATTACCAAATAAACATTTGATGTCTTATATATTTGAAGTCTTAGAATCTCTCAGCCATACAAAGAGTCCCTTAATAGCTAACACCTTAGATGATCTGAATTAATAAATTAAAAAGAGAAAGTAAAAAATGGATGTGACTTCCACATCACAGGAGCATCACTATAATCTCTTTATAATGGTAGCATCCAGGGACAGATGTAACATCTGTAATATAGATCAATTGTGCAATATTTTTTAGCATCCAAAAGGTGGTGATAGTCACAGACACACTTAGAAAATGTCAAATCCTGTCTACCTCAGAAAAGTGTCTATTATTACATTTAAATATTAACCATTCAACAAATTCATCAAAAGGAGTTTGGCTATCACACACACGTGCACACGCACACACACACACACACATACACACACAAAGACATCTAAAAAGAAATCAAATTTTTTTTTCATTGCAATTGTGTTCCCTTTTAAATTTTATATAATACAAAATTTGGTTCAAGACCCATAGACCCAGTTCAATTCAGTCTCAAGTCCTGGAGGAATTAGTTTGTCTGTGTGTCTGTCTGTGTGTTTGTGTGTCTGTGTGTCTGTATCTGTGTGTCTTTGTGTCTGTGTGTCTGTCTGTCTCTCTCTCTACTTCATATTATGGACCCTTATCAGTCTCAACCCCACGAACATGCAACATATAGTGGTACCTGAGGCTTCTCTCATCATTGTCTTTCATATACTAAAATGTATGCGTGCATCTTCGTTGGAGCCATTAAGTGGTAACTAGTAGACACCTGGGCCTCAGAATTAGGGAATTCCCTTTGTAGTAGGAAGAATGTAAATGGGTCAAAAATTTTATAGACCCTTATCAGTCTCAACCCCACGAACATGCAACATATAGTGGTCCCTGAGGCTTCTCTCATCATTGTCTTTCATATACTAAAATGTATGCGTGCATCTTCTTTGGAGCCATTAAGTGGTAACTAGTAGACACCTGGGCCTCAGAATTAGGGAATTCCCTTTGTAGTAGGAAGAATGTAAATGGGTCAAAATTATTGGCAAATACTTCCATGCTCCTTGATTTTTTATTTCTGTTCTCCCTCTAGTTTTGAGCATTTTGAGGCCCTGAGAGTCATGATCACCATATGGCTTACTTCTAGGGATGCATAGCCCCAAGTACCACGTGGTCAGCCTCAAATATGGAAAAGCAAAAGAGAAGGCTTTTGGCATCAGGAGCTTATGTATACTCGGACTGGCATCAGGATTGTTGATCCTATACAAATAGATAGACATATGTTTTCTCAGCAAAATGAGTTTATTCAGGAATAACATGTGGTCTAATGTGAGCCACATACATGTCCATAGAAATAAAGGAGAGGAACACTCTTTTATGAACTTGGCAGGGGCAGTTGTAAACAAAGAGTCTATTAGAGGAAACTGAAATTTTGAAGTAGAGTGACTTTTCTTTGGCTAAGTTGTGGCCTCACTCATTGGCTAAGCTATTACTGGACAGGGAGGAATCTTTTCTTTCTCCTGCTGAGATAGTAAAGTAGTATCACTTCCTGTTGGAGATTCAAGGTATGTCTCTTCCTGTTAGGGTCAGTAGCGTGCACTGAGTAACATGTGTGTGAGAGTTCTCTCTTCCAGCCTTCCAATTCCATTTTAAATGAGGTTTCTGTTTGTTAATTTTTATACATAATAAAATTCTAGGTGTTCAGGGCCAAACACCAGGTAAAACTGATTGTAGTGTGCTCTGAGAAATATGTATTTCTCTAAAATCTGTGGCAGAGAGTTTGGGGACTCAGAATTTTCAATTTTTTGTATGCTTTACTTTTACTTTTTTTTTTTTTGAAACTCAACATAAAAATCTTTCCCTGATTCTACAATCATTGCTTGAGACTACTTTTTACAAAGGGTAGTTTTTGTGACATTACTCCGTTTTCAGGTTTTAGCTCACAAAGCAATGGCCTACTTGGTTCCAGAGGTCAAGATAAAACCAAACGAACACAGAAATTCCTTTTAAAATATAATTTTCATTTCATTTGATCATAAGAGGAAACATTGTTGCCATCAGAGTCAAGGAATGAAGCAATTAACAGTATGAAAACTTTTATATTTGTTTATTTTCAAGTAAAAGAATAAGCGCAATAGAGTTCTCCTCTGACAGTGACACTGTTATTTGGCTTCATTTCATGCTGGATTTCTGACAGATTGACAGATTCTGTATTTTGCTTGAAAATCCGAACCTGTGGAGAATCTTTGGATGGCATGGTTCTATTCTCCTCTAGGGAACATTATTCCTTTCAAGGCAGTTCCCGCTGGTGACCTAATATAGCTATTTCTGTATTATGTGTTCCTGCAGAACGATCTAGCTAAACTAGTGGAATATGGATGATGAATTCTACAGAGGGCTTCAGAGGACCATAGGACACCTTGCATTCTGAAATCATGAGCTGAGCAAGTTATAGTAGATGACACAGCCCTTATAATTCAACCAGTAATACATACATAACAAACATAGTGTTCTCCAGTAACTGGTGAGCTGGTATGTGCACATTTTTGAAATAATCTAGACAATGAAGTGTATGAAAGATTGTTTTCATGTAACCTCATACAAAAATAGAAAAAAAAGAGACATGTAACCTCATACAAAAATAGAAAAAAAAGAGACAGAGGTTATCCCTTTTGCCAGACCTGATTACATCTTACTTAAATAAACTATTTGCCTATTTCCAAAATAAACGGTTAATTCCTTTTGGATAGGATGTTTGTTTCATCACTCAAACTAGTAGCAATTCTGATAAATAATAGACATCCACAGTATTGTTATTTTACTGATCAAGAAACAGAAAATAACACATAAAAGATTCAAGATAAATGGGAAAATAAATTCTCTGATAGTGATATGAATATAGGTAGTACATCATGGGAAAATAATATCGAGTTAGATATTTTCCTCATATGAAAGTGAATTTCAGCTAAATGAAAGTTTTAAATAAAATCCTATGGCATTAAAACACAACCAGAAAGGAAGGTTAGTATTTGATTTGGGGAATAGAACGTCTTCAAGGTTCTTCTATTATTGAAACACTAGAAGATGTCACAATGAAAAAAAAAAAAAAGTAATAAATTTGCACAAAAATAAAAATTGCAAGGAAAAATTTCAATAATCAATAAATAATAAATGATAAAATAGAAAATATAGCATATATAAAAGATCAAGGGTTAATATCAATTTACAAGAACCCTTATAAATTAAGTAAAGCAAATATCTCAGTAGAAAAATAGGCAAAGGACACATAATTTTCCAAGGAAGAAATACAAATGATCAATAATCATGTTTTAAAAATGTCATCTCTCTAGTAATCAAATAAAATTTTAAATAAAAATTTACTGTTACTCATTAAATTAGAAAAAAAAAATATTAGCTGAAACACAAGATTTCCAGTGGTAATAAGAGCACAGTGAAATGGGCTATTTAATATGCAACTGGTGTTAATGTACCTTTTGTGGAGACAGTTGCCTATTATATCAATTAGGAATTAAATTGTCCATAGCAAAAGGTAAAGTGGTAGTGACTTAAACAATTTAGGTGTTTTATTTTCTCACATAATGAGAAAACTGGAGTTTTAAAATCCAGAGATAGTATGGCAGCTCCCTAATGACACATTCTCATTCTCATTCTCTGTCTCTCCCACACTTCCTTGGTGTGCATGCACATGTAGCCATTCCTAGGTTGCTGTTTATTTTCCACATGCAGCTGCTTAAACTCCAGCCCTGTGACTACTTTTGTCAAATTCCAATGCTGAAAGCAAAAGAGAACAAGGCCAAGAAGGTCAGCCTTCTTTTAACAGGACTTTTCCACAGATTTATCCTTAGTTATATGTCGCATGACAGTGTGCAGGCAAGAGCATGTGGTCAGCCACATATTCGTAAGGATCGTTAACAAGAAAAAATCAAATTGGATAGACAATTGGAAGTCTCTGTTGTAGTCTCTAAAGTTCATGCACACCCAACCCACTAATATTTCAATATCACTTATCAGTCATATAATCAGATATATGTTTTTTTAAATAGCTTTTACTAATATGTTAACTAAAATAGTAGCTACAACAGTGAAAAGTTAAAAACACTGTATTTGTTCAATAATAGTGGAATGATTAATTTAATCAAGTTATCCCCACACTAGTCATATATTAAAATAAGGTTTACAAGTATTTTAGTACATAAAGCTGACAAACCGTATAATATTGTGGGAAAAAAACTTTAAATCTCTATCTCTCTATCTATATTTACACACATACAAAAAATACCTCATATAAAATGTTAACAGTACTTATGACTGATTTGTAAGATTGTAGCAATTTTTATTTACTTATTTTTGCTTATTTATATTTTCCAAATATTATACAACAATTGTATTACTTTGGTGTCAAAAGTATATGATAAATACATTTCTAATGAAAAATAGTCAATGTTTTGACTATTTGATTTGGGGAACAGAAAGTATCCAAATTTTAGGGAACAGGTATGGTTCAATGGCAATTCTCAGACAGGAGGGAAAATGGCCACTTTTTGGGGAGGCATATTCAAGAAGATTTATTATTATCTTTTATCGTCATCTCTCTTACCCTCTTAATGCATTATTATTCGGTTCCGTTGTCACACAGAGCCCTCTAGTGACAGGATCAGTTCTGCCCTCTCAGACAAACGGCCCTTGGTTAAACTGCGACTTCCAAATATATGTAAAAAATATCAAACATTTTATGTGTGATTTGCTTTTGAATTGTAAAATAATTTTATTAAACACAGCATGAAGTGTCTTTATTTTGACTGTTATAGAGTAAATATAATTTGTTGAAAAACCCATGAATTTAAAAAAACATACTTTAAAGTGAATTGATAAAATTGCATTCTTTCAATTATAAAATCTAAATATGTTTGAAAATGGTAAAAATATATGGCAAAGTAATTAGGTAGGAAGATGTATCAAAATGAATTAGTGAATTTTTTTAATAAAAAATAACTGATGAGGAAGTGATAATAATGATCAGGTGAAATTTTTATTTTATTTAAATGTGGAAAAATAATCAAATTAAATTATATGTATATAGCTTATGAGAGTTTTTAAAATTACATTTAGAAATATTTTGTATATTTTTTGAAAAAATATAAATACAAAAGCATTAGAATTGAAAGATCATGTCTTGCTCAACAAAAATAGCATATCATTGGAAGATAATACGGGACTCAGTAATGATACTAACAAAGATGATGTGTAATTTTAACATTGCAGGGATGTTTATGAAAGAAATTGTTCAAAGAAAAATTATTGAGATTTTATAGAAAAAAAATGTGATGAGGATAAAATAAAATGGGTCAAACCTGTTTCCTTAAGAGAGCCATAGGCATAATTTTTGCCTGTCTTTTCTCTTACTGGCGTACTTAAACCGGAATACCTGAACCCAATATTTGTTAATACAAATTGCCTCTCATGTTTTGCCTATTACCATCCTTAATTTAAAAAGATTAGGTTCAAGGGTTTATACCTTATAAATATACTGAAATGTATTAATTATTCAGCCAAGAAACAATGTATCGTGGATCTATGGAAGCTCAGACTGTGGCAGTGTCTAAGTAGGAAAAGGATAGATGGTGCATGGAAAAGGATAGAAAGGTTGGAGAAAAAAAAGAAGAGAAAAAGTTAACAAAAACATTGTTGATAGTGTCATAGATCAAAGAAATTTTCGTTCCACTGTAGCAATAGCAGAGGCAGCCCTTTAAGAGAGAAGCCGGGAAGCTATCATAAGACATTCTCCTCCCCATGCCCTTTTGCTAAGAACTGGTCTCAAACTGCTAACATAATTATACACAGGAAATATTGCTCTCCATGACATTATAACATACAAGTTTGACAATACTGCCTTAGTGGAAAACGTTCTAAGAATAAAATGAAATAAGATATTTTAAGCTTCTCTTCAAAGTTTTATTTTTAGAAATATTGATATATTATTTTAAAACTATTTTCTTTATGTTGTCAGAGAAATCAAAGAAATAATTATGTTACTGTTATTAAAATAAGATTTTTCAATATATGGATAAAAAAATACAAAGTCAAAAAATAAGTAAAATTACCATAGTGTTAAAATTAAATTGAAAATTCTATTACAAATTAATAATTTAAAAAAAAGTTAAAACGTTAACCTGTGTCCACTAAAATGGCCCAGAAGAAGCAGAAATACCTTGGTAGCATAAGCATCACTAGCTCCCAGATTTGGTCTTTAATATGACTCTTCACTGAGGGGAAGGGAGGAAAGAGACTTCTTAAAAAATGACTGATCCTAGGCTTGGAAAATTGCTAAGTGAGACTGATATGTTTAATTTTGTCAGAATACAAGGGAATTTTAAAAGATAATAAAGAAACCTAGAAAAAATGGTAGTAGTGACAATGCAGGTTTTTTTTATCTCCTTGAATCCATCAATAAAAATAGAAAAAGCAGGAGAACAAAACTAAAACCAATGAATTTTTCCAATAAGACTATATAACAAAGTATTCTCATTATCCCAAGATTTAAGCAGA
This sequence comes from Pteropus alecto, assembly GCF_000325575.1. NCBI lineage: Eukaryota > Metazoa > Chordata > Mammalia > Chiroptera > Pteropodidae > Pteropus > Pteropus alecto. The sequence goes on from NW_006442484.1 coordinate 9,310,552, forward strand.
TGGGGCATAGTCTGTATGGGAGCATAAGATTCATTAAGTCTAAACTTTGATGGGAGAAGTAGGAAGAAACAAAGGACATTTGATAGACCTAAAATTTCCAGCATGTACTCACTGGAAATCAAGGCAGGCTAATTTGAGAATAGCTGGTATGCTGGAAAGGGTTTTTGCAATCTTCATTTCCTAAGCTTCCTGAGTAAAAAACAAACAAATAAACAAACAAAAAATTCAAAAAAAAAACCCCAAAAACAAAAAATCTATGATGTAATATGCCAAACATATTGAACCTGAACCGATCAATTGACATCATGGAGGTGAAATCAATAAAAAACAGACCAAATGAGAAATTCTACAGGACAAGTGACCTAATTTCTTCAATAACAATAACAACACTTAAAAATTTCAAAAAGGAAAAAACTATGAGCTGGGGATTTATCGATTTAAAGAAATTTAGGAGGCATATCAATAAAGTACTATGCATGGCCTTTATTTGGATCCTGATTCTAACAAGCAAGCAAAGTTTCAACACACACACACCATTTTAAAGATAATTACAAATGTAACCACTGGTGTGATATTTAATGATATTTAAGAAGTCATTGGTAATGGATTTTTAGGTATGTAATGGGGTTTAGTAGTTGTCCTAAGAATCTTTGTCTTTTAGAAGTACCCTAAAATATTTACGGATGAAATGAAATTATGTATTTGATATTTACATCCAAAGAATATGAGGAGGGTGTTTGTTAAGACATGGATTGATAATTGTTGAGGCTTTTTACAGAGTAGTGTGGAATTTGTTATTCTATTCTATTTTCTTTATGTTTAAAATATTAAAAACAGAAGTTAAGAAATAATAACTGTTGTTAAAAGGACACAACAACCAACACAAAGAAATCTATCGACTTTGTATCACGTTGTGCAGATTTTTAAAAATATAAGAATAAAAAATTAGCTAATTGAAACATTAAACCAATAAAAACCTATGAATCCAAAATGTTAAAGAGAGAGAAAGCTAGAAACTGCCATTTGAGATGGAAATAAAACCAATTCACTCCTTTGAATATCAATAACTAAAAGGAAAAGATATAGCATGTATCCTAATTTTGAACTAGGAACTATAACCAAATAAATCTTAGGTGAAGGAAAGCTCCACTTTAGAGAAGAATGACAGCTAATAAAAGATAGAACAAAAAATTATTTCACAATTCTTTTTAATGAAAATATTAACTCAGAAAAAGATTATTAATGAATGTCAAAACCATTAGGCATATGATTGATGAGGAAACTAGAAATTCATATGGTGATGCCAAAGTTATACTATATTTTAGATTCTAGTTGAGAGGAGGAAAATGCTTGGGTACAATTGAGGGCTCAGTAATTCTTATTGCTAGGACAAGCCAGATATGTGTTTTTTGATGAGATGGAATATAAGGTACACAATATCACTTAGGATGTATTTTAGCAAACTTGCTTAACTTAAATCCTCTAAACTTTAAATCTAACTTTAAGATTACAAAAGACAAACAAATTAAATGATATCACACTCATGCAGAAAGATTGACCTTCTGTAGGACTTCAGGCCTGGTCTTGTTAACAAATGAGTGTCATTAAAAGTGACTTGCTAAAATAAATTAAGCTGAGGGACTATGAATGTCAAATGGAATATGTGCCTCTAGAATGGATTCTCTTAAGAACAGTCCAGTTGTAAGGAACATTTTGGGAACATCTGGGGAAATTTGCTTATAAAACTAAGTGCAATATAAGAAAAAAATATATTGTCATAGAAAAGTGGAAATCATTAACTGAAGAAAGCATGTTATAAAACAGCATGTATAGTATAATTTCTCTTTGGTAAAAAAATGCATAATTATCTATAAACTAAAAAAAGAGTCTGGGAGGATATATCAAAAAGTAAGAAAAGTGATAGTCTCTTAGTGATGGAAATACGGTCTTTTTTTTATTTTTTATGGTCTGTGTTCTCAAAGTTTATGCAAAGCGAAATTTCTTTTTGTAATAAAAATATTTATTAGATAAAAATATTATCATCTCTATATGACACATTAGCCTATTAAGAGACTATTTCAATTATTTAAAGTGGATAAAAGGAGGCATTTGGACATGTGTAAAATTACAGTTCACAAATAGCAAAAAATAAAAACAAACAAAAACAATACACATACAGTCAGCTCCAACTATAGTTTTCTTTATGGATCTTTAAAGCGTTAAATGTCCCTGGGACATTGTGGCTAAAGATGACATCAAGTGTCAGAAATTTGTTTGTATTCTTTTATCATCTCTTTGAAGACTGAGCTACAAGGATGGGAAATCCTGACACCCTCTGAACTGTGACAGATCATGAAATATTCAGGATGGAGACATCTTACCAGTACCTCTTCAATCTCATTAACACTTTATGTTGTTTTTTATGACTCTTTGTATCTGGACAGCTTTCTGTTAATGGGAAGGAAATACTAACCTTTCTGATTGCCAAAGCAACAGAAAAGAAATGTTTTCACTAACTTTTCTTCCTTTTGTTGTTTCTATCCATCCAGTAGCATTATTATATTGCTTTATACTAATTTGTTTTTAAAAGCTTGTTAATTGTGCATCTGGAATAACCAAGTAGATAGTAACACACAGTTTATCTTTTATATAAATAAAAGGCCTCAAAATTTAATTTTATAAGTTAAATCTGCATATCTATAGAAGGAAAAAATAAAAGTCAATTTCGAAGCTTTTATTTTCCAAACTAATATATGGACCCCCCATAAATAATAAATATATTTTATTGGTCCCCTAAGACCTTTATCTTTGAAAAAGAAGACATTTGTTAGCTTTCTACTGTTCCAGAAACATATTCCAAAATTCCCTTTCTGGAGAAAAATGCTCTCAAAAGGATTTTGATGGTTTAGTTATGATGCCTGAAAATCAGAAGTTATCTTCCCAAGTAAAGTGCTCTCTTCTAAGTTTTTGAGACATCTGTAACAATGGCAAAGGGTTTTATTTTTATTTCATAAGTTTGCAGTATAAAGAATCCTGATTTTAGGGATGCTGAAATGATATATACATATGAATATATATGTTTTATATATGTAAAAATTTTAGGGATGCTGAAATGACATATGTATATACACATATATAAAACATATATATTCATATATACATATACACTTTTAAAGTCACCATAACTTTATGAGTTAAATTTTACTTAAGAATCTTATTTATGTATGCCCTATTGTCTTATTCCAGGATATTATATGAGACATAACCAAATATTTGTGTCAATAATGTTTACCACAGCATTTTAATTATACATTTTAAACCAGGATCTTCATTTAGCATTGTTATAATATTAAACATAAGAAATAAAATATTCACTGATTAGGGAGTAGTTACATACATCTTGGTACCCCTGTAGGAAGACTATATAGCCATTAGCAGAAATGAAGTAGATACATATCAGTGTTTCCTCAACAAGCAGTGAGTTTTGCCCCCCGGAGGATATTTGGTAATGTCTTGGAGACATTGTTGGTTGTCTTGGGTGGGAAATGAAGGTCCTGCTATTGGCATGTAGGGGGTAAAGCCCAGGGACACTGTTAGACATCCTACAATGCACAGAATAGCCCCAACAACAAAGAATTATCCCACCCAGAATGCTAAGTGATGAGGTTGAGAAAGTTTGATCTATATGCATAGTGACAGAGAAAATGTGCACAGTATGCATATAAATAAAAGCAAAGAGCAAGCCAGTATATTTGTAAGATCTCATATTAGAAGTTACATAATCATAAAAAAAAAACTACAATCTTCGTGAAGACAAAATTGAGGCATTCTGATCATTATGCAGAGAATTTTAGATGTATGATTTTATTAGACTTTCATAACAATCCAATGAGTTATGTGTTGATTTTCAAACTGGCCCCAACACACAGAGGACAAGGAGAGACTGAAGAAAGAGGCAGACCATTCCAGAGTTGTAGATGGCAAGTTTAATAAGCAAGGGAATTTACGTAAGAGGCTTGCCTTGATTGGCCAAAAAAATTAGATCTCTGCTCCCCCCGACCAGAATCTTAAAAAGTATATATAGAGCCCTTAACTGGGTTCTGTCACTTACACATTCCAGATGGTCTCAACAACATTTCGATCTCAAGGCTGTGTTCTTGAAACGGCTGCAAGTATGGGAATAGTAGACAGCTCATGTATCCAGTGACCAAGGAGGGGATGAAGAGCCTCTGACTGCAATTCGCTGGGGCCAGATAAAGGGTTAACCTGTGGTCATATCCTCCCTATGATCTTCTTCAATAGTACATTTACTAATTAACTTCATATAAGGAAACTGTTTAAAAACTAGCTTATGAACTTTAAGTGGTAAACTAGATTTAGATCTATATAGGGTATGAAATTTATAGCAAATGATTAAAAAATGTTATCGCTGAGAAAAGAATTAGGGGAAATATTGACCTGTTAGAAATGTGTTAATTTTTATTAATTTATCAAGTAAACATAGTGTTTTTTAAGTAAGGTAAATACTATGTGGAGTCTAATGTAAAAAGGCAATCTATTTCTCACTTCTCACTCCTCCCATCTGTATGCCCTACCCCTAGAAGCAACCATTTTTAACTTGTTTATCTATTTCTGTTGTATTTACTTCCATATTCCTAAATAATAACATCATGGCTTTTTCTGTGGACATCCTACTATAGAATATTATGACTGCTCCATGTACTCCCACAAATAATAAATATCTATCTCTTAACTTTCTACTGTGGCTATATTAGTTTTAATTAAATCAATATTATCATCTTCATCATACAACTATATTAATATTACAGGTGAAATTTATCTTCATTAACTTTGTGTTTTTTCTCATTTATAATTAAGCAATTGCATTGTTGGTTCCTTTTTCTAATTATTACTAATTTATCTCCACACCCTTAACTAAAATGTTCATCCTAATATTACTAAGTACATCAGTTAAATTATCTGTACTATTTTTTTTCCCTTGAAATCATCTCTCCTTAGGTTCTTTCTTCTTTTCTCCTCTAATGGGTGATAATCTGTCTCTGTGCCATATGCAGAGCATTTATCTCAGCACATCCTTCCCCATCGACTTGGGGATTTCCTTCTCTCTCCTTGTAGGCACTCAGCCTTATTTTCTTGACATCTGACAAATGTTATGAGTTCTAATGTGAGCATTACTAGAAACTCTGTGGGAAAGGGCAGGTGTCATCAACTGTTGGGCCACGGAATGAGAATGATTTTATGAGATGTGCTTGTTCTTTTGGGGAAAACTCCAAATATCAAGAAATGTAGGTGCCTTATCTCACCTCCAATCTTCAGTGTAATCTTAAAACCTACATTTCAGGAGCTAAGATGGAAAATTAGAATACACAGCTGAGTAAGTTTTTACACAATCTCCTTGTTTTTAGTATGATGTCTCATTCTTCCCTCAGTTTTTTTGGGTGTGCCAGAATCCAAAGCCTCTTAAATATCTCTACCTCAGCTTTCTTCCTGTATTCCAAGAGAAAGGCATTGTTTTTATATAAACAAAATACAGTGTTTCCAAAAAGCAAAAAGTAGGCCTTCTCTAAGGCTAAGAAAAGGATAGTTGACTGGTGTAAAGTAGCAAAGTCATTAAGTATAGAATCTATGTACTCCTTAAGAGTTTTTCAGGCAAGCCTTCCTTTTTCATTACTCCCAAAGGCACTGTTTTCAATTTGTTGTACTTTCTGGTGGTCTGTGACATAAATTAGCTTCTCTGCTTTCCCTTCCTTCTTTCAATTTTTGACATTAACTCTGCTTGACAAGTCATAATGCTTTGAGGTTGAAATTAACAGTCAAATTCAGGAGACACAATGAAGTTTATCTAGTACCACGTTTATAAAGTTTCCAAAAAAAAAGTATAATACAGGAAGACGATGGTGGATAATGATAGCTAGCAGATATCTCATGATTCTCAGGGGCAGATTCCAAATGTCCTAGTCATTCTCCATTGGTTCCAAGTAGTCATGTGAGATGAGGCTGAGGAGAGCCACACTCAGTGGTGTCTTTATTTATACTTCATTAGTCATGTAGCACTCTCAGGAGTACTTGACTAGCTCTCATCCCCTGGTGAAATTACATCTCATCAATTGCACATTACTCCTCAATTACAGCTTATTTATCAATTTCAGGTTACTCATCAATAAATAATCTCAACAACCAGGTACAGGAGCTTAGTCTGGTACAAAGCAAACTCAGCAAAACTTTCATTTCTTTTGGAAACAAAATTCTCCTATACTTTTCTGACTTGTTTTTTCCAAAGGGATTTATCTAAAGATCAAACTGCAGGCATTCCTAAGGCTAGAGGAAAAACTACAGATTAGCTATTAATCCTGCCACAGGCACTTAATGGATTGGAAAAGCTAAAACATAAATTTGCTCCTACTTATCCATCCAATTTTTATTTACTAAAACTTTTTTGACATTTTTCATCTGTCTTCCATCTTTTCCTTCTCAATTCTTATGTCATTGCTGATTTAATTCTTCTGTTGTCCTTTTGCTGGGAGTTAATGGAAGGAACAGAGAAACATGTGCATGTTCAATCTGTCACATTTGAATATAAAGACTATATCAATGGTTTGGATACACATATATTTTAAATGCAGAAAAAAAACATTGAAAAAATGTCTTACAGGCTTATAAGCCATTTTTACATGGAATAAAAAAATTCATATTGTTTTCAGAAGTCACCTAATGGTATTTTAAAGTGGTTTTAGGAGAAAGACATTTGATAATGTGAAAACCCTTTATCTAAATCAGAATAACATAAGAGATAAGTTCTGCATGCCCACTGATTCCTTAATAAATTGTACAATCGTAAAATTAAAAAAAAAAAAAACCACTAGCAGTAGTCAGTGTTGAAACATGTTTCTGAGTAAATTATATATGATATGATACAAATTGTACTGTATTTGTAAACACCATTAGGGGCATATCACTTGGAATGTTTATTTAATGTTTGCCTGTAGAATAACTTCTGGTTGTTAATATCTGAAATTTATAGAACTTACAAATTTTATAGAGAAAAAAATGTATGTTTATGCCCTTACCCTGAATATAACATTTACGAAGAATGAAGAACTTACAAAATATTTGAGTAATATTCTAGATGTAATGAGAATGGAATGGACATTTTCCTTAAGAAGACATATAAATGGCCAACAGATATATGAAAAGATGCTCAACTTCACTGGCTATAAGGGAAATAAATAAAAAACACAATGAGATACCACCTCATATCTGTTAGTATGGCTATTGTCAACAAGACAAGAAATAACAAGTGTTGGAGAGAATATGAAGAAAAAGGAATCCTCATATCCTGCTGGTACAGCCACTATGGAAAATAGTATGGAGGCTCCTCAAAAAATTAATAAAATTACCATATGACCCAACAATCCCTCTTCTAGGTATCTACCCGAAAATTAGAAAACATTTATTCATAAAGATATATGTACCCTTATGTTCACTGCAACATTATTCACAGTAGTCAAGACATGGAAATAACCTAAATGTTCTTTGAGAGATGACTGGATAAAGAAGATGGGGTACATATGTTTGATGGAATACTACTCAGCAATAAGAGGGATGAAATACCGTCATTTGCAACAACATGGATGGATCTTGAAAGTATTATGCTAAGCAAAATAGGTCAGATAGAAAAGGACAAGAACTATACGATTTCATTCTACGTGGGATATAAAATAGAGCAATAAACAAACAAACAAAACATACTGCTATATAAACAGACAACAGTATGAATGTTACCGGAGGGGAAGAGGGATAACAGAAGAAGGGTAAAAGTGGTCAAATATATGATGACAGAGAGAGACTGAACTATGAGTAGAGAGCACACAATACAATATACAGATGATATATTATAGAATTGTACACTTGAAACTTGTATATTATTAAGCAATGTCACTCGAATAAATTTGACAAAAAGTAACGTCTGAATCATCTATGAGAATCTTGAATTGAATGTCAGTAAAAGAAGATTGTGTTTGGATGTTAATGGTACTAAAAGGGATCACAGCATTAGTTTTCGAAAAGGCACTGTGTTGTATTTATCCTAATCTTCTTTCCATTGGTGCTTTTTACAAATTCAGCCTTTGCTAAATACCCAGAGTTAAAATGCATCCCCAAAAGTGTTAGAGAAAATTATAAAGACAGAAATAAATTAAATTATTTAAAAAACAAGATTATACAAAGAGAGAGAGAGAGAGATGTTTTCTGTGGATTAGTGCTATTTTAGAAATTGAAAGTTTGGGATTTGGGAGTTTGGGGGGTTAACTTCCAATGCATTATTAATTTTTTTATATAAAATAATGGCAAACAGGTTCTTGATTAGTACTTTCATCTAGAATAGATTGCTCATGTTAAGTGGGAAATGCTTTTGTTGCATTTCAGTGAATACTAGTAGCTGCAAGTTAAAACAAGCTGTAAAATAAAGTTGAATTAATTCCCAAAGAGTGCATGCATTCAAAACAAAGAAATATAATACAAAGCAAGATATTTCCAATATATTTGAGAAAATTTCTTTATATTAGCAAATACTTATTTTGGCAAAATCTTGTAAAAAACATGTAACAAAATAGTACATCCTCTATATCTTGTATGAAGATTTCATCTTATAGATCATGCTAGTTTATTGTGTTAGGTAGTTAGACATGAGCAAAAGGGGAACAGAGGAACAGAGATCCAGCCCAGAAACCGCTCAAAGAATACCCCATTGGTAGTTAAAGAATCCTTCCTGGGAGACAAAGGACTGGGTGGCCATAACCTATAGCTGGTTTAATCTAGCCACAGACTCTTGCACAGTGGTACTACCCTAGTTCTGCCCACAACCTCAACCTACTGAATTCTAGGTAAGTAAATGCACAGGCAGAGTTATATAGCAGCCAAGTATCAATCAAAATGACCTCACGTGCCAATCACCTAGGAATGCCTTTGTAATCACCCATTGCAGCCCTAATATAATACAGACCTTCCCACTTCTGGGTTGTTATAGCCCTCTTTGCTGAAAATCCGCTCCTCCCTTGGAGTATAAGCTTTTATCTTTTCACCTCTCAAATTCCACAGGGCTGCATTCTTCCTTAACGTGGCCTATCTCCTAAAATGTACTTTCAATAAATCTTACTTTTTTCTAAATCTTACTGACTCATTAGGGAAGAATTGAAGACACTTTTTCCCCATGCCTCTGGGGCAACACTGAATTTCATATAGCCCCAGCGGTAACAACTGTGGTTCAACACTTTCTATCCTTTTATGGTTTGATCTAAATGCTTATTGTAAAAGCATATTTAAAACCTTCTACTATAATTAAGAAATTTAAAAATTCTCCTTGAAATACTGTTATTATATATAGTTCAGAACTAAAAATATCATATTTTCATGTTTATATAGGGAAGAGGCATGAAAACTACACAAATTGATGAAATATTAAACCAAGTTGTATTCAGAGCCTACAATATGCTCATCAGCCCTATGGCCAGACCACAAGGAACCTACAGAGCAAAGGAAGATTCCTTCAGAGATTACTAACAACTGTTTACCCACACCTTTAATGCTGTGTACTCATACTATGAAAGGAAAACAAGAAACCAGTCTTTAAGTTGTACCCTACACAAAGTAAACCCAACCATTCATTCTCTATGGCCAGACCACAGGGAACCTACAAAACAAAGGCTGAGATTACTAACATGCCTTTCACGCTGGATACCCATACCATCAAAGGAAAATAGGGAAACAAAGTCTTTAAACCAAAATTCATAGAAACTAAGAATGACATGTAAACTGAATTCCTGGAACACTTGTGGTCACTCTCTTATTCCCTGTCTTTGAGAGAAGACCACATCTCTGTTTGTGGAGCATTATTCTTTCTCTAATAAACTTTCCTTTTGTCTCTAACTCTGGTGCGTGCTTGAATTCTTTCCTGCATGCGGTCAAGGACCCTCTTTCTCAGTATAGGACTCGGCGGATTCGCTCCATCCTGCATCAATGGTACGTCCCTTGCTAGGGTGTTTTGAGGAGTAAGAGATTGCAGAGGAGCCTCAGATTTGTTTTTAGCACCAGCTTAGCTCACTCCTCTTCCCAGTTCCCCCACCCCCAGACAGACCTTTTCCTGGAGTCTTGGGGTAGAGGAATCAGAAGCAGCCAAGCTCAAGGAGGTGTGGGCTGCAGCTCTGGACACAATTTCCTTTGAACTCCCAAGGAGAAGGCTGAGAATATTAGTGCCAGGGAAATGTTCATACCTCCGAAAGTCCCCACATCCTGGAAGCTGTAAAGCTTGTTTGAATAAGTGCATTGTTATACTTATTCTCCATCTGACAAAGTATGAAGATCTTGACAGTTTATTCACAGAAAGGCTTTACTCCCTGCCCTGCATCTTAGTATTGTTATGTAGAGTTTTTGCTTTATCTCTTTTAAAAATATATGCACATTATTTATAGCTTTTAAAAGTCAATCTTGTTTGGCCAGTTTCTGTGCTCATGTTGCTAGTATCTCTTTTACCTGATATCACTTGTCTTCTTGTTAAAGTGTAACAGTTCATGGTGTTAAGTAGTTAGTCAAGAATGAGTGACAGGAGCGAAGGCCCAGCTCTGTAACCATAAAAACTTCCCTGGAAGACCTTCCTTAAGTACCTCTCAGAAACACCACCCCCTTTAGGGTTGTAAATTAACCTAAATCCTAGAACACAAAGGCCGTAAAAGCTGCTGGCTAAACCAGTTACAAACGCATGCGCAGAAAGTGTTGCTCATAACTTCAGCCTCATTATACCATTATTATAATTTCATGACTATGCCTGGAAGTTCATGAATCTAATTATAATGGACTGAATTCTGGGTAAGCATATGCTCAACAGGCAAAAAGTTATATAGCAGCCATCTGTCAGTCAAGGTGACCTCATATACGGATCATCTAGGACCTCCCATCATGGCCCAAATATAAACAGACCTTCCCATTTCTGCATTGTTACAGCTCTCCTTATGAAAACCTACCCCTCCCTTTGGGATGTACTGTCTTATCTCTTCGCCTCCCAAATTCCACAGGGCTGCAGCCTTCCTTAGAGTGGCCTGTTTCCTAAAATGTACTTTTGACAAATACTTTTTCTAAATCTTGCTGACCTTTAATTCTTTGCTGAGTCGGTGGGAAAGAACTGAGGGACAACAGACAACACAATTGTCCTCCTCCTCTTCCCTCACACTACGGGGACAATGCCAGATTTCACATCACCCCAGCAGCAACAATAATACTTTTAAATCAAATCTGTGATAAAGTATTAGTCCTTTGCACATAAAAATGATTGTATTTTATATTTATTCTTGCAGAAAAACACAGTTGAGTATACGGTTCCCTTAGCCCTTTTACGGTATCACCTAGTATTGAGGCAAGATAGTTAGCCTAGGAAAGTTTCGCCACCCTTCTGGGATGTAGCTCTGGAATTTCTCCTCAGTCCTTTACTCAGTCCTCTCTCTGTGACTCTGAAATTTCTCCCTTGTCCCTTATTCAGCCCTCTCCTTGTTTTGATTTCAAGCTTGAGACTCCAGCATGAGAAACAAGCCAAGGCCAGGAAACAAGATAGATGGGCATGGGCCACATCTTCCCATCCAGGTAGCACGGGAAACAAGCCGAGACTATGAGGCAGGCTGGGTAGACTTGGGGCAACCCAACCCCCGCATCCCCTGCCTCAAGAAAACAAAAGCCTGTAATTCAGACAGCTCGGGATAGACTCTCTCTCTGGGCTACACACAATTTTCTCTTAAGTTGTATTTTTGCTTTAATAAAACTTGCGCTTTCCTGCTTGCTGTTCGTTTAGCTCTTGAATTCTTTCCCAAGGCATAAGACAAAAACCTGGTCACCGGAGCTTGTGGGTTAGGGTCCCTCTTTGGACTCTCACCCCATTGAGCTCTCTGACATTGTATCTTCAGGCTTTTATTGCTGCTGATGAAAATGTATCATTGGCCTGACTGTTGCTGCTTGGTAAATAATCTTGTTTCTTTTCTCTGAAAGAATTAATACTCTGTCTTTATTCATCATTAATGGGCTACCCAAGTCCAACTATGATTGGGGCTTCCCTTGCCTTAATGAGATTGTATGAGTGTCTTAAAGTGTATGGTGTCAGAATAGGGAAAGGGCCCAGTCTTTAGCACATGCCTGTGGCTAGACTCACCTTTGCTGTTTAAGCAGCTATTGTATATTGTCTCATCCCTAATTTTCATACCCTCAGAGCTCTCAACATACCAAAGCAGAAATTATCATAAAGCTCAGTTCTTCTACAGCATTGGCCAGTAGGAATTTTCTTGGCTACTGATAAGTATGTAATATTTTCAGTGAGTGTCCAGGCATTGATAGAATTTGAGTGGGAAACAGAAGCAGTTCCCATAGCTCATCACCTCTTTGTCTTCCGAGGGTTGGGAAATCCTCTTCTCTCAGGGTCAACCAAAGTTTAATTCCTTCATGGGACAAATAATCCAGTGGTTTTCAAAGTTGTCCTTACTTTAAAATCAGTTTTAAAATGTACTGATGCCCAGATTCCATCTCAGATCAATTAACTAGATTCAGTAGCATTTTTTTTTTTTAAGTGAGCTCAGTAAGCTCCCATATGATACTAAAGTGCAGCCAGGAATGAGAATCAAATGTTCTAAATAAAAGCCTCCTTCAATGGTTCTCATAATTTAGCAGGCCTCGGAATTATCTGTAGGGTTTGTTAATTTTTTTTTTTTAAATATTTGAGCCCTACTCCAAGAATGCAAACCAAACAAAACAACATGAAATAACAACAATGATGAAAAACACTAAAATGATTTGCCAACAATAGTGATTCTTTGAACATGTAAATATAATCACATCACCCCACCCTACCCAAGAAATTCAATAGATTTTTGTTGTTGTAAGACCAATGTCATTATTACCCAACCCCATTCAAATAAGTCTGTGGATTCCTACTGTTCTAAAGACCAGTGTCTTTATTTACAATTCTTATGACACCCTTGTATTTCCACCCAGTTTGCATCACTCTGCCTCCTCCTCTGATTTCTAAACACTGTGAACTTACTATCTCTTAGATAAGATCTATCTCCCTTTTTAGAGCCCAAGTTCCCCAGAATGGTCACTTTAGCATGTCATTTACCTTCTTTAATTTTTTCTTAAATATCTCCCACAACAGTTTATATATTTATTCATGCAATTGTATTTATTCTTCTCTATCTCTATATTAGAGTCTCCATGGCAATCCCCACCACTGCTACAATGCCTGGTAAATTTATGTAACCAAGATAGAATGAGCAAAGAGAAAGCAAAGCAATTTAAATTTATTGCCTTTGAACCACAGAATACACTCAGTTAATAATTCCGATAGTTCTACACCCCAGCATCTACATGACAATTCCTAGATGTATGGATTTGCATACATTTTAAAAAATCTATAAGGCTTTGTGTACTTAAATATAAAATAATGTTCCCCTTAGAGGATTATTTTCTGAATTATATTTGGGAGCAATTGTACAGAAAAGTCATTAGCTTTGCTTTTTGTGATTCAAAAGGATAAAAATCAGATGAATGTTTGAATCTTAAGGGATGAAAAGTTTTGTTATAAATTTCAAAGAACATTTTTATAATTAGATCTGGCCAGAATGAGAGTGTAATGCCTCAATAGATAATGTGACCTCATCAGTGGACGGGTTTGAACATAAATTAGTTGACCCCTTATAGAAAAGATGTATGGCTATCAGCTAAGGAAGAGTTAGGTTACTGCCTAGGAATGCTTCAAAGATTCTACATTTTTGTAACCCTGTGAATTAAAGTCATTAAACAAAAATAACCCTCACCATTTGTTGATAGTCACAAAGTCCAGTCCATTGGCTTTCTTTTCTTATTTCAATTGATTATTTTGTGCCCTTAAAACCCTGCAGCTTTGCTTCAATATTCTAACACCTGCAGGCTCACTCTTATTGAAAAGGAGGAACACAAAGAGGTCTGACAGTTTACGCTCTTCATTTAAATATTGGTGTCAGGGAATTATTGGCTTTTCTTAACTCTATTGTTTTATGATCAAACATTATCTTCAAGTATTGTTTCTTTACTGCCCAGGGAGATCTTTTTTTTCAAAAAAGAGACTCTTATAGTCAAACTGTAATTATGTGAAACAAAAGAAACTGACTAAAACTATTGAGCCCTTCTTTATAATTTGAATGGAGGCCGAGAATCACTGAGCCCAAGGAAAGAATGTTTGAAAATAAGAATCAATATCTTAAGTGCTATTTCTCCATTTACTTATTTCGGAGGCTTAATATATTTGTGTAACAATTTTTGAAGGCATTCATATTTCAGGCAGAGAGTAGAAAAAAGAAGTAAACTCTCTTGTGAATTTTATGAGGGCACTGATCCCATTCATGAAAGCTCCACTTTCGTGACTTCATCTAGCCCTAAGTACTTCTCAAAGGCTTCACTTCCTAATATTATCACATGGAAGTGAAGAGTGGTATGGTTTCTACATGTGAATTTTGAGAGGACACACATATTCAGTCCATAATCATTGATAAGCTATAAATTTCTGAGGTCATTATGAATAAGGAACTAAGTCTACTTTATCATGGATTCTTGCTATTTCATAACTATTAGACTCAGACTGGGGGATAGACGTATTCCAATAAAGATGATTATTAACTTATATGACAGAAATAATACAAAGGAAAGTTTAGCTAGCATATTTGATCAGGGCTTCTGCCTCTGTTTCTCTGTGGCTTAGTTTAACCTCCTTCACCTCAGTTCACACAGCAACTGGAAGGGGTCAGATCTCCTCCCTACATCCTTTGAAAGAAAATACCATATTTCACTCATACTTGGTGAATCTGATCCAATCACTCTGGCAAAGGACTATCTGTCTTGTTAAGTCTTCATTTACTTCTTTTAGCAAAATTATATAGTTTTATTCCTAAGTCCTTAACAATTTTAGTAACATTTATGGCAATTCATGAATACTTTATAATTTGTTTCTATAACAAATATATTTATCGTTTAAAAATATTTTATGGAAATATAACAGATATAGATAAAAGTGATTTTGTCATACAAACTATAAGAATTGATGAACGTTAGGGAAGTAATCATACCTATGTAACCAAATAACCCAAATAAAGAAACAGAATACTCCCTGGAAGTAGAAACACCCACCCATGTGGTCCCTCTAGTGACCGCTCTCCAATGCATTGCCTATTCTGACTTCCAACACTATCGTTTGCCTATTTTTGAAATTTATAAAAATGGAAGAAGACAACATGACTGTTTTTATTTTCAGGCTTTTTTTGCTTACCATGTTTGATATTTATCCATCATTGTTCCAGTTTTTCTTTTTCTTTTTCTTTTTAATTCTAAGAGAAAATAAATTTAATAGAGTTTATTTAATGTGTTTTTCTTTGGATTTCTTGTTTTAGGAATTTTAGTTTTTAGCATTCTGAACATTTCTTTTACTTTGGTTTGTATTTTATTGTTGTTGCCTCTCATTTGAACAATTTTACATGAATCTGTCTTGGAATGTATACATACTTTAAAATTCTGCATATGGTTATTTAAATCTATTTTTTTTCTAATTATCAATATTGAAAATAAAAAATATATTATGTTTAAGACCTCTCCTTAAATATACAAGGAAATAATTATAATGTACTAATTCTAATCAGTAATACACGCTGGTTCATACTGCAGTTTTGTGTTGAGCTTTTTACTTCAAATTATTATTAATTTTAAAAATCAATAATTACTGATAATATTTATAATATTTTTAAAATAACTGTAGCAGACACTGGCTTATTTTTCACCAAAACATTTTTTTGTTTGCTTAGCTGTTGTGCACAGAAATAGGTTTTATTTCTAAGACAGGCGTAACAATGAGAGCTATGGCTAATAGAATGCAGATATATATATAGTTGCTTTCCAGGTACAGCCAATGAAAGCTTTACTTGATTCATTCACCAATCTTGGCCTCTTCGCATTGTGCAGTAGAACACAGAGAACCCAACAGAAGGTTCTAAGATCTTAATAGATGAAGGAGTCACAAGACTGATTAGTTATTAATCGCCTACATTTAACCATTTGTGAGACAGAAACAAACTTACATTGTATTAAGCCACTGAGATTTGTCTCCCTCACCTGTACCCCTCAGGTAGCCTGCTCTGACTTATTACAATTACATAAAATTAAATCACCACTAAGAGGTTGTAATGCTCACCAAGCATCCTTTTATGCTATAATTCCCTCAATTTGGGATTTTCAATTGTGCTTTAATCTGTGCTGACTTGAAAAATTCTTTGAAGAGCATTATTATTATTAATGACCAAGTGCTATGTTTCTTTAATTTTTATATATAAAATACTTTTTATCTGAGTGAAATTTGATTAAATATCTATCTACCTGCTGATGACAATTTTCAGGTGTATAACCTATCAAATTCTCTTCAGTTTAGGTGCATTTGCTTTTTCAGAAAATCTTCCAGATTTTTCCCAGAATAAAATGTATTTAGGAATTCAGAAAAGGGTGAATAGAGAAGTTGTAGCTTAGTGTGGAGAGACAACTAGCACAGTGACTAAACAGATGAATTTTGAATGAACTCCCACCCCATTTTCTCACTCCAACCCTCCATTAGGGCTGCCTAGCCATAAAGATTCTGTAGGGTGATTTGGTTCTTCCCCACTGACTCAGGTCAGTGAAGTTTAGAAAAAGTAAGGTTTATTGAAAGTACATAAGGTTTATTGAAAGTACAGGTCAGTGAGGTTTAGAAAAAGTAAGGTTTATTGAAAGTATATTTTAGAAGGAGACAAGCTGCACCAAGAAGGCTGTAGCCCTGTGGAATTCAGAAAGTAAAAAGACAAAAGAGTACACTTCAAGAGAGAGACAAGTTTCAGCAAAGAGGGCTGTAACAGCATAGAATTCAGGTAGTAAACTTTATATTGTGTCCATGATGGGTGATTACTTGATGGGTGTGGCACTTGATGACTGGCATGTGAGGTCATTTTGATCGACATTTGGCTGTTAATAACCCTTTGCCTACTGTGCATGTGGTTACCCAGAATTCAATCTGTTATAATTGGATTCATCAACTTTCAGGTGTAGGCATGATATTACAATGATGTATAATGAGGCCTTTTTTGCTCCTTTGTTCCTCAGGATGCAGGGGTGATTTCTAACTATAAAATAGGTATTCCAGGGAGATCCTAAAGGAGGTCTTTGGGCTGGGCCATCATTCCTTTGTTCCCTTGTGCTCATGTCTGCTTAACTACCTAGTAAGACTATTGTTTTATCTTTTATGTCATTTCACAAGGCTTCTACTATCTGTTGTTTTGATATAAATTTAATTAAATATTCTGTGTACTCATGGTTCATCTCCTTTAGATGTTTTCATTAAAAATAATACATTTAATCATTTTATATTATTTTAGAGGAATTTTGCCAGGGAGATAACATAAATACTTTTTATGTTTTCAACTGGAAGCCTCCTTGCTAGTCTTAGCTTGCAGAAGTTCACTCCTTTGTGACCTACTCTCTACCAACACAAACATTTAAATGTTATTTTTTTTTAGAAATTGACATTGAAGTTTTCTTCTTTGTCTGTCTGTCTCTCTTTAAAAATTTGTGTTATTAAATAAACCCTTTAATAAAGAAATTTAAAAGTCTAAACCAATTAAATTTAGATCATAACTATTATTTTTTTTCATATTTCTTTGCTTTTGGCTATTTAAAAATTTTCTAATTATTTTATTAACTAAATGCCCTGTTGATTGTTATTCTCTTATTTAGTTTAACACAGAAATTATATTTAAGAATTGCATTATTTTATTTTTGAGAACTTGCATTTACGAGTTTTTTTGTTTATCTGTAATAACTCAAGTTTGACTGTGTCTTTCTCTTAAGATATATCACATTTATCTTCCTTCACATCTCTGCAACTAATATTTCTTTGTAATCTACCATGGACAAGGTTAAGACCAGTTTTATTTCTCTTCTTTTATAGGCTAACGAGTCATTATTTATATATAAGCACCTTATATTTCTACCTTAATAAGACTAGAATAGCATACTTTTTACTAGTTTTATCTAAGACTCAGTGAGCATATATTATTTTGAAACTTCTTATATGGAACACTTAGTATCCACTGCTCTGAACTCTAACATCTGTCTTCTATATTTATTGTATGCTTCCTTGATATTTTGAACTCTATCATTTCATGGGTTGTATAAAAATTACAACTGTGTACTTAATTATTTGGTATTCTAAAGAATTTAGCTTTTCCAATGTTTCTTTAGAAATTCAGTTTTATAGCTTTTGGGTCTCCATATTTCTTCAGTTATCTATGATTTTCCCTTTCTCATGTCTATTTGATCTAATTTCATGGAAGCTATATCTTTTTGATTCTCTTGGAGGGCACGAATTACATATTTTCTAATATTTTTTTCTGACCCCTCATAAAAACACCTTTTTAAGGAGAAAATTAGAATAGTTCTTTATAGATTCAGTGGTCTTTTCCTGTGTTGATAAATTTTTCATAGTCTATTTGTACTCACTGAATGGGATATCTGTTTAAAATTGATTTATAATGCTGTAGAAGTGGACTTGTATTTAGTAAAATGTTATTTTACATTCTTTCCAAAGTACTTCATAGTGAATCATTAGTCTAGGTTCTGAATATCTCTTGTTTTCATTCTAGAGAGGGATAAGGGAAATTAGAAGGTGTTCAAATAGAAGTTTTATCATTATAATTGGTTTTCTATCAATCTGATGCTATTGTAATGGCAGAAATTAAAAAATACTTTCAGATTTTGCTAGCTGATTGATTTCTGTATGTAGATTTTGATGCCAATTAAAGTTTTAAAGTTTGTATATACTTAAGATATAGGTATGTATTTATGTATGCCAATTCAAGTTTTTAAAATATGTGTATTATACATATAAATTTAGTCAATGTGCTGGAATAAATGGAGAGAAGTATCTAAATATTTATAAACATGTGATCATCTTACCTGAATATCACATTTAAAAAATTTAATTAAAGATACTAATTTGTTATAGAGAGATCATAATTGATTATTAGCACAATGCTGAGCAAAGAGATGGAAGGCATATGCCCAGAAATAATATCCTGGGAAAGGAACTCCAAATAACATTTGGTTATATGAATATGAATATGAATATAAATAAATGAGAAGTTGTGTTTTTTTTGATAATAGAAAAGGTATTCAAATTCAAAATGTGTTAGAATGACTAGATTAAAGTTAATTTCCATTGCATGGTAATATATGAATTAATATTTTCTTAAAAATAGAAAATCTGGGCTATTAATTTTAGAAATTTTAAAATAAACACATTTAAAAAATTTAAGAAATACAATGATCATGCTATTAAGCAAAGATATACTATTAGTATATAATATATATAATAGTATATACTATTAAGCTCTTTGATGTCAGGATTTTTAATTTGTATAATTTAAGGCCCAATAATAATCCTTATATGTATACATTAATTATTAAATTAATATAATTACAGAGAATAAATAGCAGAAAAAAATACGTGCTTTGCTTTCATGTAGATTTGGCTTAGAATTTGGTGTCATCACTTTCATGCTATGTGGCCATGGTCAAGAGCACACAGTACCTATGGGTACAGGTTTCTCATCAATAAAATGTGGAATCAGCCTAATTCATTAGATTTTTCTGAGACTGGAGAAATTTCATGCAAGTATTGTGGAACGGATCTGGAAAATTGAAGGTCAATAATTGGTAGCCATTAATATAAATAATTTGTTCAACAATGTTTCTTTGAAAGCAAAAAAATAAATAAAGGTCTTTTTTTTTTTTCTGAAATAACAGCAATTACACATTGGAGCATAATTTTATTGCACTTTGGGTTTAGAACATGTCAAAACCGCAGAAAGGCAATACTATGCAAAAAATATTGAAAGAAATAATAAGAAAGAAAAAAAATTTAAAAAGCAAATTGGCAGTATCTTCTAGTGATTTGTCCTGACTTTAAAGTTTCATGTTAGCCTGGCCTGTCACTTTGAAATAGAGTCCATTTTAATATCTGTCACTCTGTCAGTGCTCCAGAATGAATTTACACTCTGAAAACAGGTATCTCGCTTCTATTCTGTTGACATTAGAAATTATATTTTCAAAATCTGTGAACATAAGGTTTTATTCTGGCCTATGCGTTACACAACATCTAACTTGTATATGATAGATATTTCAGTAACAACATACTGGAAAATATTTGCTAGCAATCATTCTGCAGTGTTTAGAATAATGTGACTCTTAAGCTTCAGACAGTTTGTATTATTCATAGATCACACATCCATTTAAAAATGTTGGAAAGATAATATCTGTGGTAATACTAGAATAGTAAAACAGAAAATAGTAAAAGATTGGTTGCTTGGTAGGAGAGAGAAATTGTTAAGAAGGGCTTTATTTTTTCCTAGTGTTTTAAAATGAGGGAAAATAAATAAAATGTCAGTTCTTAGTGCAAATCAGTTCCTCAATGAATAGCACAATGGCTATATCTACAAACACACACACACCCACCCACAGCCACACAACCACAAGCAAGCACACACCATTTGTGAAATAAAGATAAACAGAATCTGATATGCAAACGTAAAAAATGTAAGTAAGTCTCCTCTCTTTACTCATGTAGTTTTGGCAGAATGAAGTTAGAGGAAAAAATGGAAAGGGAGCTCTTGAGAAAGATGAAGAGAAAAGGAACAAAGAAATATTTAGTTTCTGGGCATCTTGCGTAACTCTAAAATATCCATTAAGGGTCTTGATAGAATATTGTTGAGTGTTGCTAATAATAATGATTCTTCCATGGAGTGGTATTAAGGAATATAGCTTTGGGTTTTCTCTAGCATTACATTAAACCCAGTGATATTTGGAATAGATAACTTCTATGGTCCCCTCTCTTTCCTAAAACAAATAGAGACACAGCATATGAGCCACCGAGCACCTACACTGTCATTTGGAATTCCTGGTAACCTAAGAAAACTATTGAATGATGTACAACACCCCCCCACACACACACTGGCACACCCAATCCCCTGTCCCTTTTACAGCATCCTCAAAGCATATTCACGAAAGACCTTTGCATTTTGTGAGTTTCACCACGAATGGGGACACAGAAAATAAAGAAAAATGAATTAAGATCTTTTAGAAAGCTTGGCTAACTCTTACCATGATGGCTTTGGGTTTGGATTTCCTACTGTTAGTGGATTTGACTAATTATATTTCAGATAAGTAATTAAATGGATTTCTTGATGATGTGGATTAAAATTCCTGAATTTTTAAATCTTTTTTTTCTCTTAACACTTTTGGATTTCTTGATGATGTGGATTAAAATTCCTGAATTTTTAAATTTTTTTTCTCTTAAC
>NW_006442484.1:9332061-9372905 GCF_000325575.1 Pteropus alecto
ATTTGTTTCTAAGAAGTTTCGTAAAATTAGGACAGAATGAACTAAATTATTTGGATTGCATTTTAGATTTAAAATATAATATTTTTTAAAAAGAAACTGTATGGAATTCATTGGGGAAAAAAGAACTAGCCAGAGTCCTTCCTCTTAAAACATAACTGTTTCCTTCAATATGCTTTTTTTTTTTTTTTAACTTTATTTTCCTCATTTCTGTACTCTACCTTGGTCTACCCTAATAGGTTACACCAACTGTCCAAAGAAAATGGAAATATTTGTTCTTTTCTCTAATCTTAACTGAGACACATCAGCAGCAGGACAGAAATGAACTTGGACTATTTTAGAATAGAATACCAGAGTTTAGACAGGTTTGGATCGGATGTTGAGTACAAAAGATCCAACAAAAATGAGGTTAGTTATGGGAAATGCTCCTTAGACAAAAAGAGACAGTTTATAAAGATTTGGGAAAGTGGTTTCTGCAGAGAAAGCAAGAACAGCACTTGTGTCCAGGAAACCATAAGGATGCATTCTACTTTCCGAGTAGAGCTACTATGGGTATTCCTCAAAGATGGCTACAAAGAAACTCAGAGTTATTTTTGCAGCTATGTGGAGAGACAAAGGCTGGAAGTTGAACTGTGAAAGGGGCAAATAGGCCCCACTACAGGTTCTAAAAGTAGATTGGTTATAAAATTTGGTTTAGCTCAGCAAAAGCTACACAACAATACCACCACCCTCAAATCACATTTATTTTACCCTCCTCCCCACTAAGCTTTTTAAATGTATTAAGTTTATTAAAAGGTCTCTAGTATCCTTCATTTTTCATTGGCATTTATTTATTTTGTGGTTTTCAGTTTCTGTGTTATACTTATCCTTTGCCCTCTCTCTCTCTTGTCTTTCCTATTCTCAGATGATATAACACAATTCTTACTCACAGATATTTAGATATTTTAAATGTCAAAACATCAGAGAAACAACAGAAAAATAGAATCATTCAATTGGATATTGTTCGTCTCCTCCAGTAAGTTGCCCTTGACAGAGATGTTCATAGGGCTTTTATTATTTTATTTCATCTTCAAACTGAAACTAGATACTTACCCAGAGAGTGAGGGAAGTTATGAAACTTTTCATGTTTACCACTTAAAGAAAGGAAGTTCTGGTGATCCATCACTTAAATGCTAAGATTTACTTGCATTATCTGTATGCTTTTCTCTTGTTAAAAAAAAAAAAAAAGACACGTGCATTTTTTTCTTATTTTTTTTCCTTTGTGCATTTTTGTAAATGAAGGTGTTTTGTTGTATTACAAAGTATAGAAATAATTACACTTTAATAGTATCACAGTACAATTAAGGAGAAACCTAAAGATATAACTGACCTCTTTTATATTCTTTTCTTATGAAATTAATTATTGCTTATTACACAAAATTATGGAAAATGTAAAAAATTAAAAGAAAGATGAAATATTTTGTGTTTCTCGCCAAAAGAAAATAGTTTTCTAAATTTCCTAGCAATTTTTTCTTGCATACTTCTGTATTTTAAAATATTTCTTATGCGACTCCAAAACCTGTGAATTCTCTTTCCTTTTAGGATCACCCCAAACTTTAATTTCAGTTAATAATATTAAAATTTTTCATCTTATTTTCAATCTGATGTCTTTGCCAAGTTGTCTAAACATTTCTAGATGTGCTTGTCCTCATTCCCCATTTGAGTTCTTCCTTCCACTGTGTTCTCACTATACTTTCTTATTGCCTGCAGTTGTTAGTCTTTTTCTCTCTCTACATCCTTCCATGTATGATCTCTAACTCTTGGCCCTTTCCCCAGTACACCTCTAATAAAGTTCTGTTGCAGGTGGCCATTTCAAAGAAGGTATTTAAAAAATGGAGGGAGAGAACAGCGCTGTTAAAGCAAGTTGAATTGTAAAGGTCTGTCTCCCTGGTCCTCTGTCCTTAGTAATATAAAGCAGAAGAACATTTGAAGCTAGTAGTTTTATTTTCCTGATAGTATAAATTCTTTGATATTGCTTTTCCAGCTTTATATCCCACTTCAACCCTCTACTAACATCTAAAGTTTGTTTTTTTCTAGATATGTGAGGAAATATAAAGCACAAGATAATAAGGATATTTTTTAAAAGAATGAACTTATGTTCCATTGACCTGTAACAGTATAACTAATTGATATATGAGGCTTAAGTATTATTAAAATTATTATGGACAGCTTAGATGATTAAATGGCGAGATGCAATTGGCCATCAAAAATTTTTTCATAATTCATTTCTTCTTAACTGCCATCTCTCAGATTCAAAGAGAGAAAATGTATTAATGACACACATAAAAATAGTAAATAGCAACAAAAAAAATCAAGTCAAGCTGTGGAACATTTTGATAAAGTATTCTCCAACTTATTTTATTTTAATTTTTATTATAATTTTTTATTTCTATTTTTTGATTTTTATTTTAATTTTTTATTTTAAATTACAGCTGACATTTAATATTATTTTATATTAGTTTCAGGTGTACAGCATAGTGGTAAGACATTTATATAATTTGCGAAGTAATCCCTCTAATTAGAACCCACTTGGCACTATATATAATTATTAAAATATTTTTGACTATATTCCTCATACTGTACTTTACACTCTGGTGACTATTTTGTAACTATCATTTAGTACTTCTTAATACCTTTACCTTTTTCACTCAGTCTCCCAACCTCTTCCCTTCTGGCAGCCATCAGTTTGCTCTCTGTATCTATTAGTCTGTTTCTGATTTGTTTGTTAATGTATTTTGTTCTTTAGATTCCACATATAAGTGAGATCATATGGTATGTCTTTCTCTATCTGACTTACTCTACTCAGCACGATATCCTCTAAGTCCATCCATGTTGTTGTAGATGGCAAGATTTCATTCCTTTATGGCCTAATAATATTCTGTTGTATACATGAACCACTTCTTTATCTAACTGTCTGTTGATAAGCACTTAGGTTGTTTCCATATCTTGGCTATTGTAAATAGTGCTGCAGTGAACATAGGGGTGCATAGATCTTTTCAAATTTTGTATTTTCTTTTTTTTTTTATTAATATCCCAAAGTGGAAATGCTGTCATATGGTAGTTCTAATTTTACTTTTTTGAGGAAACTCTATACTGTTTTTCATAATGGCTGTACCAATTTGTAACCCCGCCAACAGTGCACAAGGGTTCCCTTTTCTGCACATCCTTGACAACACTTGTTGTTTGTTGATTTATTGCTGATCGCTATTCTGACATGTGTGAGATAATATCTCATTGTGGTTTTAATTTGCATTTCTCTGTTGATTAGTGATGTTGAGCAACTTTTCATATGTCTATTAACCATCTGCACGTCCTTTTTGGAGAAATTTCTATTCAGGTCCTCTGCCCATTTTTAAATAGAATTGTTTCTTTGGTATTGATTTGCATGAGTGCTTTATAAATTTGGGATATTAACCCTTTACCAGTGTTTCATTGGTGAATATCTTCCCCTATTCAGTAGATTGTCTTTTCATTTTGTTGATGATTTTCTTTGTTATTCAAAAACTTTTTAGTATGTTGTAGTCTCATTTATTTATTTTTTATTTTTTTCCCTTGCCTGAGGATATATATCAGAAAAAATATTGCTAAGAGCAATATCAGAGAGTTTACTGCCTATGTTTTTGTAGGAGTCTTTATGGTTTTGCATCTTATATTTAAGTCTTTAGTCCATTTTCAGTTTATTCTATGTATGGTGTATGAAGGATGTCTAGTTTCATTTGCTGCATGTATCTGTCCAGTTTTTCCAGGATCATTTATTGACTAGACTGTCTTTACCCCATTGTATATACCCACTTCCTCTGTCACAGATTAATTGACTATATACATGTGAGTTTATATCTAGGCTCTCTATTTTGTTCCATTGATCTACATGTCTGTTTTTTGCCAATGCCATGCTTTTTTGATTAGTAAGGCCTTGTATTATACTCTGACTTCAGGTAGCATAATACTTTCAACTTTGTTCTTTCTCAAGTTTACTGTAACTATTTGGGGTCTTTTGTGGTTCTATATACATTTTAGAATTATTCTAGTTCTGTAAAAAAAATGCCATTGATATTTTGATAGGGATTGCATTGAATCCACAGATTGCTTTGGGTAGTGTGGACAGTTAACAATGTTAATTCTTCTTATCCATGAGCATGGTATATGCTTCCAGTTATTTATATGTTCTTCAATTTCTTTTTTCAATGTCATAATTTTTTGAGTACAGAACTTTTACCACCCTGGTTAAATGTATTCCTAAGTGTTTTATTTTATTTTATTTTTGATGAAATTGTAAGTGAGATTATTTTCTTAATTCCTCTTTCTGATAGTTAATTGGTATACAAAAATGAAACCAACTTCTGAATATGTTAATTTCATATCCTGCTACTTTATTGAATTTATTTATCTATTCTAATACATATTTTGGTGGAATCTTTAGGGTTGTCTATTATATCATCTGCAAATAATGACAGTTTTATTTTTCTTTCCAATTTGAATGACTTTAATTTCTTTTCCTTGTCTGTTGATGTGGCTGAGACTTTCAATACTATGTTGAATTAAAGTGGTGACAGGAGACATCCATGCCTTGTTCCCGATTTTAAGTAAAACACTTTTAGCTTTTCACCATTGAATGTGATGTTAGCTGTGAGTTTGTCATATATGGTCTTTATTATATTGAGGTATGTTCCCTCTAATCCCACTTTGCTGAGAATTTTTATCATAAATGGATGTTGAATTTTGTCAAATGTTTGTTCTGTATCTGTTGATATGATCATAGAATTTTTATATTTCATTTTGTTTATGTGGTATATCACATTAATTGATTTGAAGATATTGGACAAAACTTGCAAATCAGGAGTAAATCTACTTGATCATGGTGTATGATCTTTTTGATGTACTGATTAATTTGGTTTGCTAATATTTTGTTGAGAATTTTTTTGTCTATGTTCATCATAACGTCAGCATATAATTCTTTTTTTTTTTTTTTGCAATGCCATTGTCTGACTTGAGACTCAGAGCAATAGAAGCTTTCCTCCTTTTAAAGTTTTTGAAATATTTTGAGAATAATAGGTGTTAATTCTTCTTTGAATGTTTGGTAAAATGCACCTGTGAAACCATCTAATACAAGACTTTTGTTTGTTGGGGGGTTTTGATTACTGATTTTATTTAATTTATAGTAATCGGCCTGTTCAGATTTTCTGTTTCTTTTTGATTCAGTCTTAGAAGATTGTATGTTTCTAGGACTTTATTAATTTCTTCCAGACTGTCCAATTTGTTGGCAAATAATATATATTTTTTTAATATTCTTTTATATTTCTGTGCTGTTAGTTGTCACTTCTCTTTCATTTTTGATTTTATTAACTTGGATTCTTTCTCTTTTCCTTGATAAGTTAAAGGTTTATTAATTTTGTTTTTCTTTTCAAATAATTAGCTCTTGGTTTCATTGATATTTGTTTTCTTTTACACTCTGTTTTATTTATTTCATCTCTGATTTTTATTATTTTCTTCATTTTACTTTTATTTTGCACTTTGTATGTCTATTTCCTCTATCAGGTTGAGAAAGTTTTTAGTCATTATTTCTTCAGATAGTTTCTCAGTCCCTTGCTCTCTCTCTTTTCTTTCTGGTGCCCCTTCGGTGTAAATGTTGATGTGCTTGATGTTGTCCCAGAGACCCTTTAAGCTCTCTCTCTCTTTTTTTTGTATCATTTTTTCTTTTTGTTTTTCTAATTGACTGTTCTCTGCTACCTTGTCTTCCAAATCACTGATTCAATTCTCTGCTTTATCTAATCTGCCATTGATTCCTTCTTGTGTATTTTTTATTTGTTATTTTGGTTTTTTCTTTCTTTCTTTCTTCTTTTTTTTTTTTTTTTTTAGTAGTTTCTATGTCCTTTTTTTATGCTTACCAATCTCTTTGTTAAAACCTTCACTAAGTTCTTTGAGCATCCTTATAATCACTGTGTTGAACTCTGTATCTGGTAGGTTGCTTGCCTTCATTTCATTTAGTTCTTTTTCTGGAATTTTCTCTTATTCTTTTATTTCAGATATAGTCTCTGTTTCCTCATTCTGGCTGTCTATATGTGTTTGTTTTTGTATATTAGCTAGATCTGCTACACCTTCCAGTCTTGGCCGGGTGGCCTTATGTAGTAGGTGGCCTGTGGGGTCCAGTAGCACAATGTCCCTGATCACCTAAACCAGGTTCTCCAGGAGTGTCTTTTTTGTGTATTTTTACTGACTTCTTATTGTATTTGAACCTGATTGATATTCGTGCATCAGTGGGTGGATTGACTATCAGAGTGATTGGCTGTGAGGATTGGCCACACCCATAGCACATAAACTGCTGTGTGGGGGCTCTGGTGCTTACTGAGAACACCCTTTGGGCTAATCAAATGGTGCTCTATTTTGGTCTGAAGCTGTTCACCGGGTTTCTTGGTTCTGGGGCCACTGGAGAGGGAGCTCCCATGAAGGTCAAGGTCAGATTCTGCCTGTGACTAGCCAGGGTTACCTGGTAGGAGCTACAAAATGGTCAGTCCATGGTTGGTCACTGCCTCTGCTGGATCTGGCAGTGTGTGAGAGAAGCCAAGTTGTGAAGTGAAGCTGGCTGACACTAGTACCAGGCCTAGGCAGCTCAACCAAAAGCACAGAGAATCCTGATACCTCCACCACCAGCTGACTATCTCTAGGGTTAGCCACTGAAAGAGCCTCAAATGAGTTGGGGTCTCAGGGCGCCATCAGGGTGGGGCCAGTAATGTTCACCAGGTTCATGCAAATTCATGTTTAGCTCCAGTGCTGAGCCTGAGGTCATTCAGCAAAAGGCTCAGAGCTCACCAAGAGTAACACTGCCTGAGTCCTGCTAACTCCTTGAGAGTTGTCCAAGAAAGACTACAGTACATTCCAGAGCTGGCTATCCCTTCCCAAAAGTGCCTCCAGCTGTATGAGAATTGCATGGAGAGGGATCCCAGAGAGTCACCAGAGTGGAGCAAATGGAGTTCACCAGGCCAGTGTAGATTTAGATTTGTTTGTGTGTGGAGGAGGGCTCAATACAAGCAAGATGGCACCTGTCCATAGGCTGCAAAGGAGGAGGGCTCAACACAAGGACAATGGTGGCTGTCTCTCTAGCCCTGGCCCTGAAGCCACATAGCCCAGTCTATCCCTGTCTCTGGTGGCTCCTGAGCCATTGACCCTCTGCTAGAGCCTAGGGTGAGTACCTACGAGTGAGTGAGTCTGTGTGTGGGCCATTTAAGAGGACATCTGGGTTTCCAGCAGCCTTCCGTCTCAGCCAGATGGAATCCCCACTGATTTTCACAGCCAAGTTTTGTAGTGCCTCTTTCTGGCACTAGAGCTCTGGGATAGGGATCCCAGTGTAGGGCTGTGACCCCTCGCTTATTAGAGGTGACCTCCAAAGCTGAAAGATCCCTCCTGATTCTCAACAGCTGCACATGGTCGTGGAGCCATCTTGTTTAGCATTTTTGCCCCTTCTACCTGTCTTGCCATAGCTTAGTCAATATATTTTTAGTTATAGGATTTCTGTTCAGCTAGTCAGATTGTTGTCCAGGTTGATTGTTTTATATTGGTTTGTTTTATTTTTTAGAATGTCAATAGGCCAAATGTCTCTTACCAATTGACTCTTGCCAATACTAGAATAATTACCAGCTGCCTAAATTTTCATTCTCAAAAGAAACTCTTTATATTTTGCTTAGAAAGAAAAAAAATATATTTTATTAGTTCATTTTGTCTCCAAATACTTTATATCTTTTATTTTATTTTATTATTTTAAATATATATACCTGAAAAAGAGATATGTTTTTCAAATTTCAACAAGCTTTCAAAGAAGTGAAAATAACACTAGGAAGTGCTTTGGGGAAGAATATATGATGCGAGTTTTTTGTTTGATGGTTATTTATTTTTCCTCTGCTGAATAATTTTAGTCAGGTTTTCTTGAACATGGAAGTGTAAAATGAACTCAGTAGGCAATAAGCTCACCTGAACTCCTCATAGTGATTTATATCAAACACATCTGCCAAAGGCACAGTATGGAAGGCCCTTCTGCGCCGATGGCTCAGACTCTGCCCCCACAGAGGGATAAAATTACTCAGGATGGAGTCTTTTCTCATGCTACAAATTGAGAGGACACCTCTATGGTTTATATAATTCAAATACTAAAATCTTACCATTGTTCATTTTTCTCACTTTTGAGATTCCTTGAGGCTTATTTTTCTTTCCATTAAATCTTATCTAAGAAAAAAAAAGAAGACATAAAGGTAACTGAAGGTGAGAAGATGGAAACGACATTCATGACTTGTGATCTTTCATCTTCTAGAAGAATTCTGTTTTTTCTGAAGGGTGCAGACTGCTAGATTACAGAAATCAATGTTATTTAGCTTTGTTTAAACCACTTCCTGGATGGAAATAAGTGTTTCTTGATGTCTCAAAATACAAGGCCCTCATTATATATTTCTTGACTTGTACAGTTCTTTTTTACTTGCCTAAAACCCCTTTAGGATGAACTTGACCTATCTGGCATGCTTGGAACTAGAATATGAAACATACCAATCTCTTACTCATACATGTGAATATGTGTATACTAACACAGAATCTGGTTGGGAAGGCAGTAAACTGGAAGGTTTCTTGATAAGAGGCCCTAAAGTCATTCAAGAACTAAGTGGGATCTAAGATATTAGAGACCCAGGGAGAATTCAAGCTAAAAACAAAACCAAAATCCAGGTTAGAGAATCAATATGGTTAATATGAATGAATAGAAACTTGTCCAGGCAGTTAAGAGGTAACTCTGGCCCTTTATTGTTTTTTTATTTGTACCCTAAAGCAAATCTCAATGCAGGCTGTTTTCTTGTAAAGAGCTGAATTTGAAGCAGATACCTCTACTACTTTTATATCTAAGAACTGTGGCATTGAGCTTTGCAAAGCCACTGCAGTTCCTGCGGTAGGCCACATTACTTTTTACCTCCATGCTTTCCTATGTCCTTTCCTAAAATGACCTTTCTCCCCTCATTCAAAAGACAAAATAGCATAATAAATCCTCAAAATGCAGCTCACATTCTTTCTACTCTGCCAAGCCCTTCTGTATTAATTTCTTATAGATGCCTTAACGAATTGCCACAAACTCGAGTGATTTAAAACATGAGAAATTTTATTTATTTCATAATTCTAGAGGTCAGAGTCTAAAATTAAGGTATTGGCAGGGCTACTCTCCATCCCAAGGTTCTAGTGGAGAATTCTTTCTTGTTTCTCCGTTTCTGGTGGATTCTTGTGATACTTGGCTTGTGACATCATTACTACAATCTTTGCCTCTGTCTTCACAATGACATTCTCCTCTCTCTATAGATCTGTGCCTTTGTGTCTCTGTTTCTTCTTATAAGGACATCAGTGATTAGATTTAGAGCTCACTCTAAACTAAGACCTTATCTTAACTTACATTTTTTTAAGAAAAACTCATATAATTTTATTAATCAATATCACTCCAATTTAAAAAAAAAAAAAGGTTAACCATGTAAAACACTTAGTATGTAAGTACTCAATACATTTTAGATGGTGATAGCTTTACTACAGCTGTTGGTTATGATTATTCAGGTAAGCAACAAATTAGCATCTTATGTTACTCGAGGCTGCTAACACAATATTTCCCCACACTCTCAAAATTATACTTTTTTTTTTTTTGCTCTGCTTAAGCTAGTTCCTGTCCTGTAAGCTATTTACTGTCCTGTAAATAACAATGTCTTCATTTCTTCCTTCGTGTGTGGGTTTTGAATTTTTTTTCTCACATTGTTACTTTTCTAGTGTCAAGTAACAAAGCTGGACTTAAGTAAGGAGACTTTATTTTAAGACTATTGTTAAGAGTGGGAAAAGGATGATTTCAATAGGGTGAGGGAAACTATTGCAATAAAACACTCTAGCCATGAGATCTGCAAGTGGCTCAGGCAGAAAAGGGCTTTTCTTTTATATGGAGGGTTAAACAAAATTAGAAAGACCTGGGTATGGGTAGTGGGCAGCATGATCAGGTAGCTGGTTAGAGAATGTTTTCCTTGCAGTCAGCTAATTCTTTGGAGGACCCTTTAAAGAGGGGTTTTATTCTAGCTCAGACTAAAGAGGAGTCAAAGTTCAAGAACCTGGAGGAAGTAGAGAAATTTAACTAAGCTTTGGTCAAATCAAGTTAGCAGGCATGCTGTCTAGATTGGTCAATGGAGCAAAAAGCTTAGCTACTGTTTTATTAGGCAAAGAATAAGAATTTGGAGAGTCTGTGTCTGGCCTTGTCATAAGTAGGAGAGCATCTGTGATAATTATCTGAGTCTTGCTACATCTTATTACATCTGCAGAGACTCTATTTTCAGATAAGGTTGCATTCACAGGTTCCAGGTAGACATGAACTTGAGGAAGACACTATCCAACTAAGTATATCTCCTTATCAGAGTTTGCCTGTTTCCTCAGAAGAATTACTTTCTCTTTGGTGTCATAGCAGTGCTTAGTATAAATCCCTTTTCGTAATTATTAAGCTATATCATAATTTATTATGTCTTTCCTTCCTACCAACTTGACAGTTCCTATATATAGAATACATGTATTATTTATCTTTGTAACCCTAACACCCTATATGGAGTCTAGTTCACAATTGGTACCAAATAAAAGTTTAACTGATTCAAATAAGTTCTCGAAGACCTTAAGAATGACTCCATAATGTAGTCTCACCCTCACTGAGAATCATTATAGCTCCTATAGCTACCCTAATATATTCTGTGAAAATATAAGCACATTTTTTCAGTGAATTTTTATTTTAGCAGTAATAACATTTTTCACTTCTCATTTATCTTCATATGTAGCACTGTTTATTCTAGCAACATTAGGTAGAGAGTATATTTTATATTTTATTTTTTTGCAAAAGAAGTCAGTGTATCTCGTGAATTAAAAAAGTTCTTTGTTCATACTTCTCTTGAGAAACTATTTCTATGATAGTTTCTAATAATTATATGTGCCCTATTATATTACACAAAGTAACCATAGTTTAATATGCTTTTGATATCCAGGGCCTGTATTAGGAACATACACTATTTTACTAAGCTGAAATAAAATGATACACTCAGAATTTTTGAATATGTTTTCATATTTAATATCTTTATATGATAAAATAATAAATGATAGCACTGATATAGACCTAACTATATGCCAAAGTTTTAGGCACTTTTCATCATTTAATCTTTACAACACAGAAATAAAATTGGCCCTATTAATCCCATTTCAAAGATTAGGAAACTGAAGCATACAGTTAGTAAGTGATTTGCCTAAGGCCATGCAGCTAGTAAATGGCAAAACAAGGATTCAAAATAGTGTTATGGTGCTAGAATCAGCAGTTTAATCATTAAGCAATATCACCCTTGTTGGCTTTTCTCTGCTTACCATCAGCCAGTTGATTCTTATTTTGACTGCTATCTTTCACATAAAAACCTCACCTTCTCTCACTGTTTATGGCTTCTGATTTGCTAATGTGGTTGTGACCAAGAGAAAATCAGGGTTGCAAGGACTGGAAAGCCCACAGCCATGAATCTTTGCTGGCTTTGGTGAATGTGTAATGTATGTCAACACCACATTTCCGCTGGAAGAGTCTTGGGATGGAAGCTGCATGCTCTCTAGGAACCAACATCATTCTTTTATTTCATATGCAAACGGACTATACCTAATTTAATAAATTTCATAGAAAATTTCTAAATGGTTTTTTATTTCAAGGTCTTATGAAGAGGACAAAAGGATATATAGTGATATAAACTCTAGGAGCAACGAAGAAGCCTGATTCTAAAGACTGGAAGAGTGAACCTAATGGGATGGCTAAAGGTGGGTTGAAAATGGGGGATGTTGTCTTTGCTGCTGATTGATGGGGAGTCAGAACATTTTACAGGTATTTATTTTTACTATTTTTTTTGCAGGTTCCACTGTCTCACTTTTGCTTTGTCTTTTAATCTCTATTTATCAGCTCTTCTTCTATTATCTAATTAAAAAATTAATTAGAAATATTATTCACATGCAATTCTGAAATAGTAGGGGGAGAGAGAGACAGAGAGAGAGAGAGACAGATAGACAGAGCGAATTTAAAATTAGAATCTGTGAGGAATTGAAAGACTAAGATGAACAAGTTAAGTTTTAACAAATTCTGAAATGCCTTTGGCTATATTTATAACCTATCAGCTATATGGTAATCAGGCTAGTTGAAACATAGAATTGAAATATAACCTAGATTTTTTATTTATTCCAACTAATTGAGACTCCTTGGTAAATTGTTTCAGATACTACTTGAGCAAAATAAATATGCCACCATATTAACTCTTTTACTCTTGACCATATCCTTTATGGTTGAAATTTTCTTTTGTTCTATTTCTAATCTTATTTTCTTAATTTTATTTACAGTAATTCGATTGATGCAGAAAAGAGAAAAATATTTCTTGCCTCTGCATGGCACATTAATTAATATTAGCTTAAATTTTCCACAAAGATACTTCAGGAAAGATTAATTAAGACCTTTTGGACTTGGCCAAGGATAGGAGCTGAGTACATGACATACGATTTGCCTCTAGCCTCGAGCTCATCAGTTGTGGATGCTTAATAAATGTTGAGTGGTTAAGTAGTTGGAGTGGATGTCTGGAACTTCAGGCCCTTCTTGTACAACTCTACTCTTTGAATTCTGTATCTCACGCCTCCTTTCCAATAGGCGGTATTGCTACTGTCTTCATTTTCAGAAGCTGTAGCCTATTCAGGAGTGTCTCCTTTTTCTCCTTACTCTAACCTCAGTTTTCACTGACAGCAACGATTTATATACCTGGGCATTTTTAACCAGAGAAAAATTGCCCTGGAGAAAACTATTTGAGCTTAGAAACCAATGCATAGAGAAAATGGTTTAATCAAGTCAAAGAATGTCTTTCAAAGTCACCTGTGAGACTCATCAAGATGGAGGACTATGAAATAGCATAATTTGAAGGGCATATAGATGACAGTTATTAATATCAGGATGACTGATTTCATATCCTTGAAATGTACTAAACTTTAACTCTAGGTTCAACAACTCCATAATTTACATAAGTACAGCCTGTGTCAGTTCATTAACAGGTCATTAATAAGTCTGAGGAAGATGTTCTAAACTATTCTCAGGAAAATCATGAGGGAATACACCAGAAAATATTATGTTGAAAGCTTACTGTTAGAGAAGGTATTCATGTATGTGTGTGTATAGTATGCACGTATATTTTCTTTTGTATTTAATCTACCTTCATTTTTAGGCAGTGATTCTGATCAGGTTTACATGGGTCATTTATCTTGGAGGAAACATAAAGATTAAATTCTGAGAACTGATTTGGATATACAATGAGTTTCCATCTTTTTTCAGATTGACCTGCATCTTCCTAAGTGTCTGTTTGACCATTACATATTTTTTACGTAATTTGATAGTTACATGAATGTGCTTTATAAATTTGAGGTTCAAGTTCACTTTCTTTTATTTTTGGCAAACACGAAAGATAGGAGACCTTTTGTGAATGATGCTCTGCTCCAGAGACTTTCTTTTAAGTCAAACTCTCTAGATATGGAGAGGGCATCTGGTCCAGGTCTTTGCATTTAAAGGCTTCAAGTATACAGATAATAGGCTAGTCAAGAAAAAAAGTAAACCAGGTACTCTAAGGCTATTAAAATTAAATGAAGGTTTAGCTGCAGTAGACCAAGAATAAATTGACAGACTGAGACAATAAAGGAGAGTGTGGGGGAAAAGGAAGCAGAACTTTCAATATCTTTCTAACAAAATGCCATAAATAAGTAGTGGTGCTTTTTAAATTTCCCCTTCAAAGATTGCAAGTGATTAGAAAATCCTGTGAAAGGAAATCGGTTTCTTTATTATCAGTTTGGGAATGATCACATGGACTTTTACTGTAGTATTTACTTTGGCTGCAACAGAGGAAAAAATGTCCGTGGTACAGTGTGGGAGAGAAGGTACACATTTGAGAGCATGTATAAATAAAAAACTTCCAGAAGCCACGGTCAGCATGGGCAAGGATTTGTTACTTCCTGCTTACAACAAAGCTGTTGACCACCCCCATATGCCACAAGGAATATAAACCTTTGATTTAGTTATTCATCCACTTTTGTTCCAGGTTTTTTGTGACTTCATGGGCACTGGATGTTTCCACCATTCCTGGACTCATAGTTATTTTAGCCTTGTTTTAAAATACTGAACTCAGATTGCTAAATCCATGTTAACTGCAACCTTTGTTTTTCAGAAGTTTATAAGGCTTCATATTTTTAGGATTTGGATTCTTAGTACTCATACACTTCTCCCTATTCAAAGCGGCTGGTTATTTGTTCATTACTAGCCACATCTTGGGGGCGCAAATCTCCATTCTTTCTACTAAATTTTGTGTCTCGGGTCAGGGTTTTGTGTTCTGTTGGTCACCAGCCTGTGGAGCCAGCTCCTCATTCATGCTGGCTGAGTGCTGTCTTCATGTCTTGCATAAGTATTTATTGTGTGATCGTATAAATTATGGTGAAAGGCCAGAAAAGGTCTGAATGGCAAATAAAATTGAGGTTTTAGTGAGTCAAAATACATGTATGCAAGCATCCCTAAGCACTTATTATTTTTTGTGGTTTTTCCAAAAACATATATACTTTCCTAATTAAATGTAACTGTTTTCATACAGGTAAAAGATATAAATCTTAAAGTCATCCAGGCCAACTTGCTTCCCAAAGAAAATATTCTTTTATAAGACCCACATCAGGTGGTTATTCAGCCTGAACTTGAATACCTACCTTCAGTTTTCCATGTCACCTTTTTTCTACCGAAAATTTCTAACCTTCCTTTGACTTTCAAAACTGTCCTCAGATCTACCCACTAGTGAAACATGACTCAATTCTATTTCCTCTCCATGTTAGAGAAGCTAGTGGTTGTTCTCATATACTTTTAGAACTTGAATTTTTAAATATTTGATTTGAAAACTGCTGTTAAATCTGATGAGCTTGAGTGCAGAGTTTTTTTGAGACTTATTCAAATACAGCTTTGACTTTTAATGATTTAGATCAAATATCCACTGTCTTAAAGTGAAGTTTCAGTCTCTTAAGCTTTGGTATGATGTCTCTCCTTCCACCTCCACTGTAAGTGAGCATTAATTAAAAACCAAAACTACTGAAGTTAGAGAATTAAAATTAAAAAAACAAAAAAACAAAAAAACACAAAAAGGAGATTTTTTTTTTTCCTAGGAGGAAGGAATAATAGGATAGGCCTGAAAACTGATGTTTTACCAGGCAACATAAAGGTCCCCAGTGAGACTGAAAGTGACTACAGACTAGTCAAGGAAAAGAAGAACTGAAAATATGCTTGTTTGCCTCCTGGCTTTTAGATGAGCTAGTCAGTTTTTAGGGAAAAAAAAAATTGTGTGTAATATCTTTATGCGTGATGAAGAAACAGGGTTTTATATGGTGACTCTTTCCTTCTTTCTATAAATAGTGATAAAATCACCACTGTGCCTTTTGCTTACAATTTAGTAAATTGTTTCTCTCCTGGCTCTTGCCTTTCCTGGGGCTCTTCCACAGAGGTGATCTGAGTACTGTCTTCATATAAAGTTGATATATGTTCCTGCCTTAGATTTGCTTCCCAGGGGATCAATTCAATAAAAGTCTACTCCTTCCTATTGTGACAATTTTTTTTTTTTTTTTCCTGGCGAAGAGTTACAAACATATAAGCAGGCTACAATTACATATGAAAAGTTCTAACCAAACTGTGTCCCCAAGATTTTTCTTTGTTTGCTCATTGAACTATATTTCTTTTTCTTGGATGTTTATGAGATAGAAACCATCAGCTAAGAATGCCTTGCATTTCTTCTTATTCAAATACTTTCCGGTAAGGAAGATAAACATAATAGTGAGGTCATATTTACTAATGTTATTTATTCTGATTGTAATGAAATATTTTTATTTGTTAATAAATTAGAAATTCACAAATTAAATGAATGCCACTTTTAGATCTGGTAAAAATTTCAAGTTTATGCAGTTCTGCCTTGTTTTATAAGACAACTAAAGATGGTGCCATACACATTATCTACTATGTGAAAGCCACTTTAAGGGACCACTGAGTGTATGTCATTAACACAGGATCCCAAATAAATGCTCTATCCTCATGCTGTTCTACATTGCAGGAGTTTATATTATGGGCAGAAATAGTACACCATTGATTAAGAGGACAAGTGATAGCCTTGGTTAGAATACTAACTGGCTAACATCCATAGGTTGTATTATCTGGAATGTTACCTAATTTCTCTAAGCTCTCTCTCCTAGTTGTAACAATGATTGATAATATTATTTTTCTTATAATAGTTTTATGAAGTTCAAACGATATAATTTATCTTAAAAGCCTTTAGTGAATTGATTTACGTAAAAATATTATCTTTATAATTAAATGTATTTATCTTAGAAAGAACTACTCATTATTAATAAATAAATAATATGGGGATAGTCTTGTTAAGGTCAAGATGTTACATAGACACAAACTAAATTCTGACATCAGCCGGAAAAAGAAATCTTGAAAGGGGTACATGCTATTTTTCTTTGTTGTTGTTATTGTTTTTAATCCATGAAAATATTTTGACATTACTACTTAGTTTATGACTT
The DNA here is from genome assembly GCF_000325575.1 of Pteropus alecto. NCBI lineage: Eukaryota > Metazoa > Chordata > Mammalia > Chiroptera > Pteropodidae > Pteropus > Pteropus alecto. The sequence continues at coordinate 9,348,721 of NW_006442484.1, forward strand.
TAGGTAAATAATTAATTGTTTGTCACTCTGAAAATGCAGATAATGGGCACAAAGGTATCCTCATCCAATCCTTGAAAGGTAACCATCCTTGAGTTTTATTCTATTCTTGACAATTCCATTCTTTGACCTAGTTGTGAATTTTAGTTTTTTATTCCAATTAATAAGTAAGCTATATGCCTTGAGATTGTTATAGAATAAAGAGTATACAGTGTTCTTAGAGCTAATCTATGGAAGCAGTAAAATTTATTAGCTAAGAACAAAGTTGTGGTATCAGCCTGTTAGGGTTTGAATCTTGACTTTCCCATTACAAATAATGTAAATTTAGGCAAATCATTTAATCTTAAAGTAGCTCAGTTTCTCATTTATAAAATGTTGAGAATAGTGTGCATTATATTGTTGAGATCCTTAAATGAAGTAATACATATAAAGCATTTGTAATTACTTACTTTATACAATGTATTTCTGCATAGCAGGGCAGAACTTCTCCTAGTGTAAGATAATGATTTCCTAATCTGAAACTCTGAAGTCTATTTTATTTGGATTTAGTTAAAGTTGATTGCAATTAGGCAAAGTACTATATACATAAATAACAACAAAAATAAATAAGTCCTGAATCTAAGAATCTGTATCAATCGAATCCTAAATTTAAATCAATATTGGTCTGTAATAATTTTTGATAACAGCTAATTGACAATAATATAATTGAAATGGGAAATACATTTGAAATGAAGGTTAAAGATGGAGTAAGATCAATGCTATAGTTGGGAAAGAAACCAAACATAAGGTGAGGATGATGGAAAGGGTTTGCTTGTGTCTTGATATGTGCCTTATAATAAACTTATTAAGGATACAATTAAAAAATAAAACAATTGCTCATTGTTTAAAATGATAATACCTAAATAGGTCATTATACTAAATAGGTCACTATGTACAATAGTGACTGTGTAGTCCATGCAAAAGTGTGTGCTTGGAACAGTTCAGAAAAAACTTTATTGAAGACAAAAACTAACCTAAAACTTTTAGAGTCAGTATCTTGGTCTGGAATAAGCATGAATCACTGGGCTTGGCTCCAAGTTCTAAGGTTAGGTCTAGGACCCCAATGTTACATTCTCCTTGGATCAGTGGGAAACTTCTTATAGAACAAGAGGAGTAAAGAGAAATATGCAATGCCACTTAGGGCCTAGGCTCTCAACTGGCTCATTGTTGCAGTCATCCAAACTTCATTTTCCAAATAAAATCAAAATCAAAGTGGCAGGGAAATATGCTCTTCCTCTAGTGACAGGAACTGTCAGATCCCATGACAAAGGACGTAGATATATTGAGTAATAAAGAATTGGAACAAAAATGGAATCTGTGACACTTAATGAGAGCTAGAAGCTATTACTTCCACCCAACTTTTAAGGTTCTTATATGTGAAACAAAACTGGACAAGCACATTGGTAGCCATTCAAATATCAGAAGGTAATTGCTATAATTAACTCATCTTTTCTAAGCTAGATATTACAAGCTCTTAAGTTTTATCTATTTTTTTCCCTTTGTGTGTTCTCTGCTGTAATGACTAGATCGCCTCCTCATCATGTACTCTCCTCTAGATTTGTAAATATAGTCTAGTTTGCCATGTTGATCACAATACTTTTCCTCTGCTATTAAGCAGAAACATTTAATTAACATGGGTGATCTAGAGCTTGAGTTTCCTTAATGCAGCTGAGGATATTGCCAGCCATTTAAAAGCCACCATATGACACGATTACTTGTTCAGACTAATGTTAAGTTCACTGAAAACCTTAAACCTTTTAAGATCTTATAAAATCTTATAAGATCTGTTGACAAGGCAAGTTTCTTTCAAGCATTATTTGACAGGTTGATACTGTTTTAGTATCTGTTGAAATTATGTTGTGATTTTTTTGTGAGCATATCTAGAATACATTTTATTTTAAAGGTATTTATTTTTTTATTATTGTAAGATGATGAATTATTTTAACCTATTCATGCTTCATTCCTGGTATAATTTAAAGTTTGAATCATTTCACTCTAATAAAATCTGTTCAACTTTTTCCTTTTGATATGTTATGAAAGTTACGTTTATTATTTAAACTCCAGTTTTCTTTTATCCTGACAAATTATGTTTTTTAAATGTTATATAATTTATACTGAATTAGATTTTATTTGATTAGAGTGTAAAAGCAGATTTATAATCAATACAGATTACTTATTGAAAACACTATTAGTACAGAATTGTGCTACATGTTTTATTCACCACATACTTTGAAATTATACAGGTGTATTAATAATGACATAGAAATTTATTGATTAAATATAGTGATATATAATCCAGTGCACAGATAATATACATATAAACTATTTATGCAAAGTTTGTAAAAATATATTAAACAATATAATATCCGATAGAGTCTGCATTTATTGTATGATAAAATATATAATTTCTATCATATTACATTGTTTTATGTGTTTTTAAATTTTACATAAATTTTTAGTTTCATGCTCTATAAAACTTTTTAACTTACTTTTTTAATTTCACTCCATATTATATGTGTGAGTCATACATATTGATATATGTGCTTTATTTTATTTATTTCACCTCTGCTTAGTATTCCATTGTGTAAATAAATTACAATTATCCTTTCACTTATTCATTGACAACCAGATTGCTTCCAATTTCTGGCTGTTATAAAATAACTCCTTGAACATTTTAATATACAGATTCTATTGCATATGTGTATGTAAGAATTTCTTTAGGGTTTATAAGTAAGAGTAGAATTCTGGAATCATAGGATATATTAGATAATTTTAAAATTCAAAACCTCTTAAAGTGAGAATATGTTAAGTTGGTATCTAATATTTGAATATGTGCTTAATTTTTGAATAATAATATGGTTGCTTTCATTGTGTCCTTTCTTGCATTTAGAGTTTAATTGAGTAAAAATTCACAGCTTTGTCAGAGAACTGGTTACTTCAGGGATATGAAATGAAGAGATGTAGAATAAACTAAAGAATGCAGGGTGGACTGGAGTCTCTAAAGCTGATGATACTTACATATTTTATGATTCATCACACTCTGGATTCATTTTTGCCTGAGTTGATAGCTACAATAACTTTCTTATACTTTCATCAGATAAGTATATCTAGATGTCAATTTGCCAATGGATGCTTATTGCTTATTTTCCACAGTTGTTCCTCTCTAGTTCTAGAAACCATTCACATTTATCTAACTTTGGCCAACCAAAGATGCTTCTTACTGTATTAGAAACTAGTACAAATTAACTGACATTACCGTGAAGGTCACACAACACATACTCATGACTATAAGGCAATATTTCTGAAAATTATAGAATGTTCAAACTAGAAAAAAATATTAGAAATAATTTACAGTTGACCATTGAACAACATGGGCTTGAATTGCACAGGTTCACTTATGTCTAGATTTTTTTCAATAATTACCATGAAGGTATTTTCTCATGATTTTCTTTATAACACGGTAAGAAAACAAACAGTAATATAATACAGCATGTAATACATACAACATTCAAAATATGTATTAATCATTTGTTTGTGTTATTGATAAGGCTTCCAATCTATTAGTAAAGTTTTTGAGGAGTCAAAAGTTATATGCAGATTTTTTACTATGCAGAGAGTTAGTGTCCCTATCCCCTGTGTTGTTCAAGAATCAACTGTACTTCAATTCTTCATTTTATACGTAGAAAAAATAATGTCTAAAGATAATAAATTAATTTGCTCAATAATGTCCTTGCAGAGGAAGGCCTAGAACTTGAAAACCTAGGACAGTAATAAATTGATTGTTCTGTTCCTCATTCTACTCTGTTGTAAAACTTTTACTTTCTACAGTATGGTGTCCATTGTTGCTGGATACTATTTTTCTTGTTTATATTTTTATTTCTTCTCAAGTCATTGCAAATACATAACTTGAAATATTTAGTATTTTTAGTGTTTTATCTTAAAATCTAAATTGTTTTAAATCTATAAAGGATGTTATTGAGAAAACATTTTCAAATGAGCTATCATAATTTGAATGTGTAAAAAATGAGATGCAAGAGGAAAACAGTCAGTTCAATTCATCTTTCATGATGGGAAAATATAATGAAGAACCTTCAAGTGACAGGAAAAGTAAAATTTCATCAGAACACCTTCAGAAGTCTATTCCTGTCTGCCCATCACCCCGTAAGGTATAGGCCACACTGGCCAATGCTGGGGTGAGATCTTTGCAGTTGAAGCTGATGCAGCTTGCAGACAGAAACACAGGGGAAGTACGAGCTGTGTCCTTAGGAGCACTTGGGAGAAAAAACAAAAAAAACGAATTATATTATCACGATTAAAGATAAATGTGGTGGCAAAAAAGAAGAAAAAGTCAAGAGATTTGGAAACTCAAAATGAGATGGAGCAAAAAGCAAAGGCAGGAATTTCATTTTTGAAATACTATTGTATTCATGATAACATGGGAAACACTTTTAGCACTCTGAGAATTATCACTGATGGTTATAGCAAAGACAAAACAGAATTATCAAATCAACAATAAACTCAGCAGTTAGAAAGCTAGAAATGGTTTTGTTTGGGTTCCTCCTAGTGTTTTATAACTTGGTATATAGGTTGTGAACATTAGCACTAATTAGAGTCTGCAGGTTTCATTCTGAGAGACTGTATAGTTAAAATATTTTTTTGTACTATATAACATAAATCATGGAGAAGTATGATCAACAAATTTTACATTCCAAAACATTGGGAAGAGAATATAGATAGATCATTGTCCTTGTAGGAAGATTGTTACTATTCAAGAGCACAAGACTCCATAGGGTTGAAATGAGTTTTTGAAAAAAAATGAGCCAATAACCTGAGATGTTTGGGTAATCAGAAATTATTGTTTTTGAATGATTAAACCACATACCAGTTAATAAGATTAAGATTGTGCTCTGGAACTTAATAGAATGTCTTATAAGAAATTGAATTTCCCATAAGTCATTGTGTTCCACAGGTGTTTTTCTCTGTTAGAGAACATCTGTGATGATTTCAAAAGAGGGAACTTACCCGATGACACTTCTTAAGGTGAGAGCACATTTTATTCCTAAAATCTGGAGCCATCTGGATTTCTTAATTAAAGTAGTGATTCTAGCAACTTTTACATAATTAAACTGAAAGTTATGAATTTCCTGCTTGCTATGCTTTTATTATTATTAGATATTAAATATTAATAGCACATTCAATTTAAACCAAGACTGATACTTCTATGTGAAAGAGGAAAGTTTAGGATTTGCTGACTTTTATGGTAATAACTAAGGTAATCTTAAATATCTTTTTTAGTGAATTTTATTTTTCTCAAAATGAATTTTGATCAATTAACATCTTTTTAGAAGTTTTCTCTACTAAGTTGATACTAAAAAAGCTGACCAATTCTTGTTTTTGTTTTAGGCCTTGTATTATTATACCACAATTACTAGCATTTCAAGTGATTCCAAACACATGCGTGCACAAAGTCAAGGAAGTGATTAAAATACCTTGGTATTTTCGAAATATGTTATATAAATCAGTTAAGTTGGCTTGATCCTGATCTTCATTTGTAGATCCAAACTCTTAGTAACAGAAAAGCATATTCAGAAACAATAGAAAAATTTCAGGACAAATCATTCAATATAGTCAAAACCTTTGATCCTTGGTTTTATCTCTGAGGTTTGCAATTGTTAATGAATTTGGAACAAAGATCCTAAAGCTGGTAAAATTGGAGTACTTTCCTTAGTATAAACTTTATTATACATTATTATGCATTATTTATGGTAAATGGCAATCATTTTTTTTAACAATCTGTTGACTATGTTTACACAATTTATAATTCATTTGAGTTCCTGACTGATTAGTTAAAAGTAATTTAAAATCAATTTAAGAGGAGGGTAGATTTAGAAGCATATGGATCAGTAATCTTGTCATTACATATTTGCAGAGTGTACAGTTCTGATGCGGGGCTCAAGTGAAACTATTTAAATTATTTATTTAATATAACTAAGTGAGGAAAAGGTCATATTAGACTTGAATTACTTAATTCTTTAAATTTTCAGGATAGTTTTAATGACTATTAAATTATTAACTCAGATAAATGTTCAGTTACAGAAAATTTGGAGGAATACTTTGCATTGTAGTGATGAGAGCTGAAAGAAAGTATCATCAGGTTGTTTTTAGCATTCTGGAAATTAGAGTTTGGTATAAAGAAATCATATTACAGATTTAAAAATAAAGTGAATGCATTGATTAGGAACAACTAAAAATGAAGAACTACATGGCATTCCATAATCAGCCCCTTCATTTCTTTTGAATTTACAAACACTTTTCCTCATATTTGAAATATTTCATAGCTCCAACAAAATTGACATTGATTACTTAGTAATCAGACTAGATTAGAAGCCATACCTCTTTTTACAACCCCCTAAAAATATACATTTCATCTTTCCCCTATGTTTTGAAGATTTTATTTTCTTTTATAAATATGCAAGTGTATTATATACTTCTCCAGAAGTTATTTTGCTCTTGGGATTTGTTGGGAATTTGTGACAATTATGGCCAATAATTTCCTCCAATGAGTCATCAGTCTGATAAAGAAGGGACCACATAATAAAATTCTTTTTGGGGTACTAGTTCATATACCCTCCTAGAAACATAGCATAATCACAAGAGTTGTATATGTTTTAGATTATAGAATGTATATTCTGATTTCTAAACATATGATAATTCATCAAAGTATTTATTTTTCCTTCTATTTTGACCATTTTATGCAGGCACACAGCTGGAAACTGAGGCTAGAGATAGAAAAGGTCTCTACCTTGAAGGCTCTCCTGGTTTATTAGGGTTGACTGAGGCTAGAGATAGAAAAGGTCTCTCTCTACCTTGAAGGCTCTCCTGGTTTATTAGGGTTCACAGAGGGATGTTGATATCTATCAGTAGTGTCTGTCACAGATGGTCACAGATAAATAACAAAATAACATGACAAGTACTATGACAAGTTTTCATAGTATGTAGGGGGTTCAAATTTGGGTGATCAAGGGAAATCATATCATGGGAGGTAATATCCGAGCTGTACTTAGTATGATAATATGGAAAGGTCACATTTCATATTCAAATTACTCTAAGATTAAATTTCAGCTGTGTCAACTGTGTCAACACAATTTTTTATGTGAACAAATTAGCCTTATTTAAGCTGCCTTAGCCTAAATTTTCTCCTTTGTAAAGTGGGGATAAAACTACCTACATCACAGTTTTGTTAGGAGGATTTTTCACATTAAGATACCGTCAAAGATTAACAAGCTTGCCTGAATTCACACAGATATTGAGTGGTAAAACAAGAATCTGAACCCAAGGAAAACTGGCTCTAGCCTCTGCTCTCTTAACCATAACTCAATCCCTGATTATACTTAGAACTCCCTTCCTTACAATCTTTGAGAGGGCCTCCTGATTCTTTCAGGGCTCTTTAAATTGTGTCTACAAAATTATTTTATCTAGAGATAATTTTTACCAAACTCATGAATAATTTCAACAGTTCAGATTCAAACTGCTATAAGCTGTGCTTTTTCTTTGGTAAGTAATGGGCCAGAATGTCTGCTCAGTTTGATAAATCACACTTTAAAAGAAGCATAACCTCTGAATGGAGAACTGGAGTACTTCATTTAGGCCGAGGAGTAGGAATTCTGTATTGTATTATTTAGGGATGGACAAGCCAATAAAGACTTTATTTGTAACCCCAAACTTACTATTCCCTGTTACTTCAATAGTCTGACTGCTTAATATGAGTTGCAGCATCACAGGGGAAAAATTCTCAGGAATTAGATAATTAAATATATTTATCTTTCTTCTCAAGCTTTTTAAATTTATTTTGTTTTAGTGAATGACATTCCAAATATACTATTTAGTTTATTTACTGGTCTATTATTGAATTATAATATAAATATGCAATTGTATAAAAAAGGATACAATAAATTATCACAAAGTTAATACTCATATATAGTCATCATCCAGGTTAAGAAATAAATATTAAAAGTCACCCTTGTGCCATTTCTTAATCATTATACCCTCTTTTATCCTCTAATATAATTACTATCTAGATGTTTAACATGACAAATTTATTTTGGGTCTTTTTGAACTTTAAATAAATAGTACTATCTAGTTAGTATATACTCTCCTGTATTTGGCTTCTTTCACTCAAATTTGTGATTGTTTTTGAATGTAGCAATTTTTCATTTAATTTTGTTGTTGGATAGTATTTCATTTTGTGAATATGACATGATGTATTTATTATCTATTTTACTCTTGATGAATATTTGGATTGTTTCCACTTTAGGCTTTAAATTAGATTCCTAAGCCTTCTGTAGCAAAGAATCACAAACTTGGTGGCTTGAAACGATAGAAATTTGCTGCTCACAGTTCTGCAGGCTAGAAGTCTGAAATCCAGGTTCTAGAAGGGTCATATTTCTTCTGAAACCTATAGAGGAGAAACTTTCCCTGCCTCTTCAAGTTTCGTATGTTTTCTGGCAGTCCTTGGCATTCCTCGGCTTGTAAATGCATCACATCAACCTCTGCCTCTGTCATCACATAGCTGTTTTCTTTCTCCAAGTCTCTTCTTATAAGGACATCAACTATATTGAATTAAGGACCTACTCTGCTCCAGTATGACCTCATCTTAAATTATATTTTCAACAACCCTATTTCCAATTGAGATAATATTTTCAGGTACTCTGAGTTAGGACTCAACATTTCTTTTTGGGGGACACAATTCAACCTGTAACAGGGCTATTGAGAATAAAACCATTTGAATATCCTTATGTATGTCATTTGGTGTACATATGAATGAACTTCTGTTGGGTATATGACTAAAATTAGAATTGCTGGATCAAAGAATATAAACATATATCTAGCTTTGGCAGATATTTCCAGATATTTATACTAATTTACATCAATTTACATTGTTATCAACAGCATACGAGGATTCTAATTCTCATATCCCTTCTCAAACTTGTAATTCTTCATTTAAAAAAAATTTAGTTATTCTCATGAATAAATAGTGGTAATCTTACTGTGGCTTTAATTTTCATTTATCTTTTATTAATACAGTATAACTTTTTGTCATAAGTTTAATGGCCATTTAGATATGTCTGTTGATACTTCTTGCTTTTTTTCCCTATTCAGTTGTCCGATTTTTTCTTATTGATTTATAGGAGTCATTAATTTATCATGCAAATAATCTATATGTCAAATATATTGCAAATATCTTCAACCCTAAACATAACATTTTCACTCTTATAGTGTTAATGAATGAACAGGAATTCTTTATTTTAATGTAGCTCAATTTTGAACCAGTCTTTTCATATAGTTAATGCATTTTTTTGGCTTGTTGAAGAAATTTCTTCCTAACTCAAATTTATAAAGATATTTTCTAAATTATCTAAAAAATTTATTTTTTATTTTTCACATTTAGATTTACATTCTATTTGGAATTTATTTTTGTGTGCTGTATAGTTAGGAGTCAATATTAATTTTCTTTCTTATATGGTATTCATTGAACACATTATCATTTATTAAAGATATCATGCTTTGCCCATGTTCTCCAGTGTCATCTTTTTATAAATCATTTGTTCATACATATGTGGGTCTGCAGCTATGTCCTCTACTCTCTACCAGCATTTCATCTCATGCCACCACCAGAGAAGCAATAATTTTAATAATCACAATGCCATCATATAGCACAGATTACTTGTTTCCACCTATGCCCCACTTACCTCCGCTTTCACCCAGCAAGGATATTATCCTGTATTATTCAGATATATGACTAACACAACATTGGAATCCAATTTTGAGGTCCTCTTTCCTAAGGCCATTTTAGTACAAATTAACTGAATCAGTCAAGGAGCCAGCAGGGAACAGATGGCACACTCAAATTAGAATAATTTGAAGAGATTTTATTTACAAAGTGACTAATTACAGAAGTTTGAGTGAGGAGTGGAAAACCACAAAAGATAGTTTAAGAATCTGGAGGTAATAACAGCAGCAGATCTGTCACCATTAGCCATGGAGAGACAAAGGGAGGAAGAGATCTTCAGCCAGCCTGAGGTTATATCACTTAGAGAGAATCAGAAGGATAAATACCTTAACTCCAATCTCAAAGAGGCTGATGATTTCTTCTTGGCTCTTTTCCTTCAGGTCTCAGCTTAAAACTAATCTCCTCAAAGACTTTCTCTTTCTCTATGTAACACTATCTTCCTCTCCTCAAGTTTTTATTTATTTATTTTTAAGACATGTATCAGCTCTTGGCGTTATCTTACGTTCCTCTTCTCTCACCATGATCTTACATTCTAGTGCAATTCCATGACTGCAGGAATCATGTTGTTTCCCCAACAACTAGAATATCTGGCATATAATAAACAATCAATAAATATTGGGCAAGTGGTGTAAATGAAGAAATGATTAAAAATGTAGTGAGAAAGAGTGCTGAGGACTGAGGCTGATAGTGGCTATTAATTGGAAATGAAAAAATGAATTAGAGAAAGTGATTACAGAGAGAAATTAGAAATGAGAAAAAGAGGAGATAAAGATGGTATCAAGATGTCAAATATGGGGGAATGGAATGGTTATGCTTTTGTGATTAACTTGGAAATGGCATTCTTTTGAGAAAATTATGTTTAGTCTTGGAAATCTTTAAAGGTCTTCCTTAAAACTTGAGGCTTTCAAGTGACATGTATGAAGGACATTTGGAAATAACAAAGTGGCTATTAGAGAATTGCTTTAAGAGTAAACAATATTGATCATTTACTCTACATGCCTCATATGTCTGATGTTTTGTTTAAATCTAGCCATATCAATAAACCAGTCAAAATATATTTACTGAAATCTTTCTGTAGGCCCAACTTCACCTCGTGAGCCACCGATGTTCTCATTCTATTTAAAAATTAAAAAATATATATTTATTTCCATTTGTTTGTTTCTTACAGTGGATATTTTAACATTTTAATAGGATTTAACTGTGTTTTATTTAAATTTACTTGGACTAGTATTAAAGTCTCTCTTGGATTTATTTCTCACCCAAAAGTTTTCCTTCCTCCTCCTATCCATTTGCCTTGTTTCTCTTTCCCAAGCCATCACTTCCTTTCTGTCTTCTGCTTCCTAAGATGACTTGGGGCTGCAGAGGGCCTGGAGTCAGAACTATCCTCATAGGCTGCCAGGCAGAACAACTGGAAATCAGAGTGATGCCTAGAACCTGAATAGATCTTGGAAGAGCTCTATCATATGACTCAGATTTTTAAAATTCCACTCACTTAATAATTTGATAATTGGAACTTACAATAATTCTCATTACCACCTAACTTTTAATTGCTAGCACAGTGTTCGTCCATGAGCAAAGAAGCATTGGGCTGATACTCATAAATATGATCATTTTGGCCCTTAAAGAGTTAATGGTATTGTGGGAGATACAGACACAGAGTTGTGTGGGCTGGTGTTACAGAAGCACAGGAAGTGTTTAATTCATCCTGCAGATGTCAAAGGAAGTCTTCATGGAGGAGATAACACATGAATTAAGTCTTAAAGAATGATTAACATTTGCCATGCAGTAAAAGAATGCAGGAAAATGGTAAAGGAATGGAAAGTTATACAGTAGTTAGATAACTATTTTTGTAGGCAGGAGACATGCCAGAGCACGCGCCGTAGGAATTAAACTTACTGCATCAAATGGCTTCATTGATGTGTTTCTGATTGCAGCCCAACACTATCTTTCTTAATAGATTATTGAGCCCACAGATACTCATTTTCTGGTAGATCTATGAACTACCATATTCTAAAATGTGAAACGTCTTCCAACTTTTCCTTATAGTAAGATGCATTTGGGCATTTTTCTGAAAAGTTAACATTTTATTCAAGCCAGATTTTTTGTGTGTGTTTGGCTCTGAAATGTAACTTTTACATCAAGAATTTGAGAGAGATAGAGTTCTTTTTTTTTGTTATTAACAAATCATATTGGAAATGTAATGCCACCTTTGTTGATTTGACCCTAAATCATCCTCCTTCCACTCATTCCCTCGACTGACAGTTTTCATTGCTGTGGCAAATTAGCTATCTTCTTGTATGATCTTATCATACTTCCTCCATTGTAAAACGTATTATAGCATCACTGATATTCTGCCTGATGTTTTAATGCTCTTGCTTGCCATTACCCCCAAATGTAGTAGCAATTTGATTACCCTCATAGTGCAAACACTCTATTGTTTGGAGATAACAAAATAGTTATCCTTCATGTGTACTCTCACTGCCATACACTACCTTTTACTCTGTAAATGCTGCTGGAAAATATTACTCTAGTGGCTAGTTAGTAAAAAATTTACAGCATGCTCTTCAGAAACCTGTAAAAAAGACAAATCTCACTGTGGAAGACATTGGTTCTGCTTTTTCTGAGTTGTCTGTATTTTATGTGTTTTATTTTGTACTTTGTAACCTAAAGTATTTATCAATATGGAAGCAGATTTTACATGATTAAAAGTGGCATGGAGAGATAAGAAAATATGCTGATGCTAAGCTAAGCTTGTCTGACATGTTCATTGAGACTGCAGGGAAGTATGTTTTTCACTTGTCAGAGTATGACATTATTTTGTGAGTTGCTCAAGAGACCTGTTTATGTAATATCTGACTTCCTTCAGCACACATTTTTAATGCTCACTTTTTTCTCCAAAAAAAAGCAATGAAACTTTTTATAAACAATTGGAAATTTCTATACAATATATAGTGTAAAGTGGTATTTGTAATTCATGTAAATATCAAGTTCTCGAATATTCTGAAAATAATTGAAAAATAAATTTTTCACATCAGTTTTGACCACTTTGTCCATCTAACTACACAAGTATAATTACTTTAAGAATTCAAAATGATAAAGGTGTGATGCAGCAGATATCAATGTTAGACACTATAGCTTTGTATGAGATTTAACCTTCGTAACAACCCATTGAGGAAGATATTATTATCCTTACTTCATGGATGAGACATCTGAGACTTAGAAAGCTTAATTAAGTTACTTAAGCTTATACAGCTACTAAAAGACTAGTAAAAAATATTTAATTTGAAGCCCTTACTTTTTGTCTAATATATATTGCCTTTCACAGGTGAGGTTCAAATTTAGTCTCTTAAAAGATCATTTCCACATATTTAATCCATTTGACAATATCCAGGAGATTCAGTTTTGCTTGAGTTTCAGGCTTATCCTTGATCCAGGTAGAGGGTAAGCTGGTGGATTATGGAGAGGAGTGAGGGTTGATATCTAATTAGTAAACCACTCAATATTTAATGAGAACTTGTTCTCTTAGCAACAGCCTAGCAAAAACTCAACATATGGAGTTATTAACCACCAAGGAAAGAGACTCAATTTAAGAAATGGTTTGCAAATAAATAAGTGATAAGGATATGTTAAATGTAAGTTCTAATTTAGGTCATAAAGACGTAAAATGTAGCTAAAAAATTGTGACAAAATTTTTTTTTATTGTCTACATTAAAAAAAAGAACAGAGTGATCTTTATGGAATCTAAAAATTGGGAAGTCAAAAGAAAATGAAATAATTTATCTTTTAAGACTATCCAATATTCTGTTTTTCTAATATACTCTTCAGCTACAAAATTCATTTAGGTTTAAATTTACATAAATGCTTAACTTAGTTAAAATTACAATATTTTAACAATAGAATTGATTCTATCAGTTTAAAATTTTATAATCATTATTCCTCATAATTAAAGTAACATTTTAACTTTAACAGATTTAGGAAACATGAAGAAGTATACAGACATAAAAGTATAGTCACTGGCAGCATAGTCACATTTACTCAGTTGGGATAACAGTCTCTACAATTTCGTATATCAATATTTTTCACTCAAATTTATATGATCCTATTTTTCCACATCATTAAATATTTCCATTAAAAACATGATTATGTTTTTGATGATAATGATATATGTTAACATCATATCATTAAGAATATTGATATGAATACTTTATGCACATCTTCGATTATTTTCTTAGAAAAAATCATAGAAATAGAATTACTGAATGAAAAGATATGACCGTTTTAAGGCTTTTTGATAGATTCTACCAAATTAACTTCCATGGACTTAGTAATAATTTATTTTTATCAGCAAGATATAGGTAAATTATGTAATTTTTTTGAATACATGAGAGACTGAATGTTTTCACATAATAGTTAACTATTTGTATTTTTTATTATATGGCTTTCTTGTTCATATTCTTTGACAATTTTTCTCTCAGATGTTTAGTTTTTTATTGTAAATTTTTAAGGCTTTCTGTGAAACAAAATATTAATATTTTCATATCTTAAATGTGCCAAAAATTGATCCTACTTAGGTTGTTTGTGATAATATTTAAAGTATTATGTTACTACGATGCTTTGTACTTAATACAATGATTTAAAAAGTGCTCACTCTAGCAGAAATTTCCTTTATGCTGTATCCTTGTGCATTTATAGGTAGCAAGACATGCCTAGCTAGAATACGATTTGATTTGGGTGCCTTATGGTTTTTTAAATTTTTATTTAATTTTTTCATCAGTCCAGATTTATATCGATTCCTGTCCAATTTATCATCTGCCGATATAAAATATATTGAGCAGTAGATGAATTAAATCTACTTGGTCTTCCCTACATCCAGTGTTTTTGTTTGTTTGCTTTTTTGGAATGATATCTTATTCAGTCATTTTCTCTTTACAACTGAACCTCTGAGAATTCAAAATTAACATCCTTGCCTGTGAGCTTCTTATAGACACCAGAAAAAGTTTCAACCTTGTGTTCCACATTGTTCTGCTGTGCTTTTTTTAACCAGATGACCCTTTATGAGCCGGCTGCCATCCAGTTTCTTGCTGATTCTCTTGCCCACCCTTTCACTTAGGAAAATCGTGTCCTCCAGGATCGCATCGTTCACAGCTGTGAGAGTGCAGTTCCTGGGATGCTTTTGCTTATTTTTTGTATGGCTGTTTTGAGTTGGCTTAGGCAAAATTCTTCTCTGAACAATAACAATAGTGTGCTTCCCGCTGAACTTTTCCTCCAATTTGCATACTAGCCGGGCTTGGATTTTCTGGAAAGATTTCAGCTGAGGAACAGTAACAAAGATTATAATAGCTTTCCGACCGCCATCAACTTCAGTTTCCTTGGCTGCAGTTATAATCAGCTCCCATAGCTGGGCCTTGAGGTCCGAGTTCATCTCGAGCTCACTGAGCGCCTCGTAGATGCGGGATTCGAACACTTCCCGGCTTCTTGCCTTTGCTGGGCTTCACGATTTTCGCGCTGAAACTGAGTATGGCCTCCTTCTAGGTGAGTGCCGGCCTGGGAAGTTCCCTACATCCAGTGTTGCTTCTTTTCAATCTAATCTCAACCGACTAATTCCAATCAAATTACAACCAGAGAAATTTCATAACTCTAGGCCTTCAGTTTCTTATCTTTAGGACGTGACCACAAAGACGTAACACAGACTCTAACTCCTTGTGTCTTATAAATTTATTTTGAAGCCAAGGCAAATTTATAAGCACACTTAAACAAAATTGGAAGATGACAATTCAAAAGATGCCATCTGGTAATGTTTGATAAACAGCAAATGAGAGATTACGAAACATATACAGATGTTCATATTAACTGCATGTTTGAGAGAGTTGGCATACATAATACAATACCTAATAAACCAGGATAAATTTCAGTTACATCTTGAGATATTAGTAGAATATATTTAAATCAGATTAAATTGTAACAAAAGAAATGGTGACAAGGAGTAGCAAATAGTAGTAATATTAATCCTTTGGGGGGAAAAATGAGTATAACAGATTTTGCTTTAACAACTAACTACTTTGTTGGTGTCACGTACTTAATACAATAATGAGAGTTGGTAATATTTAATTGATGGATTAGTTGTGCTACAGATTAGCTATATGACCTATGAAAATTACTTTTCTGACCTCTGTTTTCTCAATGTTAAAATGAAGAAGATGAATTGATGGACTTCTAAGGTCACTGAACATATCCAATTCTATGAGTGCATGACTCTATGAATGCTTAGAATTTCAGTCGCCTTGGTGAACTAAAGGTTGAAGGAATCCATTTATCAGCTCTCAAATTATACACATGGTAGATGCCTATTATTTCCCTAGACAAGATAGGCAATTCATTTTTATTAATTTTACATTCCTTTTTTCTTTCTACTCCAGCTACTTCATCTCAAGGAGAGTAGAAAGAAAAGGAGATTCTATCCATGATAAGTAGTATTTATTAAGTAAATATTTACTAAGTATTAAATATTCATTTCAATTATCCATACCATTTAGACAAAAAAATAACTTAAAACTATCAAAACTATCCTTAAAATGAACTCAAGTATACATATACTGAGAATCACTGTCCAACAATTTTAAAAAATAGTTTGGTATAGAAAGAAATTACCACGGAAAATAATTTTCTATAACCTCTGCTGGTCAGAATAATCTCATATCCGTGTTTCTCTCAGCCAATTTTGCTTCCTATGCATTTTATTCAGCTGTCATGCTAACCTCTCAGTTTTTTTGTTTTGTTTTGTTTTGTTTTTAATCTGAACATGGCTGAATATTAACCTGATACTAAGATGACTGCTGAAAAGTATTACATGTTTTAGTATTTTTTACTGATAAAAAAGATCCAGTGAATTTCAAAAATTTACTGGTACAAGCCTTCTGCTAACATCAGAGTAGATTGTGGAACCATATTGCTTATCCAGAAGAGAGCACATAGTTGCAAATTTCAGAAATGTTTAGATTGTCTATGGTTTTGAAAAGCTATATGTCACAAATTTTTCATGGAGTCTCTCAATTTGAAGTATTGTACTTGTTAATTGCAGGAAATTCATTTATTTTTTAACTAAGAACATAGTTAAAGTAAATCAGATTGTCTTAAATTATTCAGATAGGAATGGGGAGAGAGAGGGAGGGAAGGAAAAAGGGAGGGAGGGAAGATGGGAGAGAGAGATTTGCTTAGTTCAACAATTTGTGAAAAGAATTTGCCGGACACTTTGCAAAAAGAATCTATGAAATGCTTCTCTCTCTAATTTTTCAAAAAGGCATGATAATTTTGTAATAGAAAATCAAAATGCATAATAACTTAAGCTCATTCAGTTAATTCAATTCAGAAGATAATTTCTCTCATTTAGTTATGAATTGTATTCTAAATAATGTTCATTTAGTTATGAATTGTATTCTTCCAAATTTGATACTTTTCCATTCATCAATCCACCATCAAAAAATGTGTGCAATGAACCTGAAACATAAGTCTATGGAACTTAATTCACCTTGCATTCTCTCACTTTGTTTCTTCTTTTACACATCACTTCATTGTTTTTGTGGCTGTTCACCTCCTTATCTATCACTTCTGTGCCCTATGTTTTACCCCTTCAACCAGCAAGAAGTTTTGCTGTCTCTATTGTGATCTTCATTACTACTACTTGATCATTTGCTCATAGGCTAATTTTAATCCTTGATGCTCCATCCCCCAGCTAGAAACTACTCCAATGTCAGATTAACCAGGCTGAGTCTCTGATTTCTATATCCCCGTGTGAACTGTTTGTCTCCCTATAGTTCTAATAGAAGACCGTGCCTCTCGATGGAAATTGCTAGACTATTTTGATGTAAGGAATTTGGAATTAGACTGTAACTTTGAATCATAGCTTCGTTATTTGCCAGATCAAAATTTTCGACTATCTCATTTAAACTCTCTGTAAGTTATATTGTATAAAATTGGGATTTCTAAGTTTACTTCAATGAGTTGTAGCAATGATTGAGTAATATAATGTGCCAAATGCATTAAATACATAACGCCAGTATTTTGTCTGGCCCATTATATGTGCTTATTAAATAGTAAACTATAACTCGAAACTCTCAACACTGAATCTTGTCTTTATTTTTTTAAAACTGAGATAATTGGGGAATTCCTTAACACGATAGTGCAGTAACGCCTCATTGCATATCACTCTTCACTTAAGAACAGATCAGCCACTACCTATATAACCTAAGAATCCCATATCCCATTCTTTGTAACCTTGTTAGAAATGTGATCTTTCTCATTAACCTGAACTCAAAGTTGACCTCCCCTTTAAGAGAGAAGACACTACAATTATAGCCTCCTTAGCCTCTACCAGCATGAAATCAGCCCTAAAGAGAAGAATATTTCTCTGAATATAAGGAGACTTTGTTCTCAAAGGACTTGTTGATTAAATTATTGCGGATTTTGCATAAATAAACTTCGTTTTTTCTGAAATGTTATTTCATACAGATTTCTGTTTTGTAGAAGTTAAAATCATAAGGTAAACTTCAGACCCAAAAAAGTTTACAGGTTAAATTTTAATTTTTTCTCCACTTAACCCCAGTAAATTCAAAGTCGTAAAGTAGAAAGCTATGTACTACTGCCATCAAAGTAATCCAGCTTATTTATTTGGTTTACCAGCTTCTACTTATGTAATATGATAAAAAAAACATTTAATATTTCTTCTTTAAAATATAAGAATTTGGTGGGAAAAGGAATAGAAGGAAAATGGAAGTTTTTTTCTTATTTCTAATTCTGTAATTAAATAAACAGAAGCTGCAGGACTTCTAATAAACTTAGTCTTATACAATATTTTAGCCAATCTGAAGGGAGAAACCTGAAAACTAAACAAAAGAGGAAATAATATTGCTAACTTTTAGAAGAAAATCATGGCAGAATTCTCAAAAATAGTGGAAAGGAAGGAATGGCAATAGTGACCATTGTGTAATCCAATGCAGTGAGAAAGAACATTCTTGCAGCTTTTAAGAAGGAAGACAGCTTTGTCATTTTTCAACTAAATGCTGTCAGCTAGGCCAAAGTATCCTTAAGTGAACATAAATAACTTTCTTGAAACATAAATAATAACCTGAAAAAGGCCAGTGTGTGATCATGATTTAACAAGACAAAGGATCATATCTGAAACAATACAGAGAGGAAATTCTGCAATCACAAAAGTAACTAAATATCCTCCTTTCACATATAACATGAATCATTATTATTATTTCTTTAACAATGGCAATTCTAGTCCTTAATTCGTTTTTCTGCCTAATTATTATTATCAAGATGCAGAATCACTTAATAATCTTAGCTTCTATATAAAACTCAACAACAATAAAATAGCCCCTATTTCCTAAATCACCAAGAAAAGAAATAATCTCAGAATGATGGACTCAAGAACTCCTAAACTATATTTCTCAATAAAAGAAACAACCATGCTTGAAAAATGTATCAAAATTTAATTTTTCAGAAATCTGTGAATTTACCAAAAGTAACATTCCAAGGACTATTTACTCAAGAAAATTGGGCAAATATCAGTAAAATCAGAGCTCACCCAAAGCACAATACCCAGAGAATTGCCATTACTTGACCTGTGTTGTGTGGAAGCTTCCTGGAAAACCCAAATATTTGACATAGTATTTGTATTTATATACTCTGACTTGGAGCTTGCTCAGTACGAACAGTCATTTCTCCAGGGCACTTTTCTAACAACAACAGCAAAAACAGTGACAGTAATTTAATGTCATAGTGATCTGTGGCAGCAATAACTGTGGCAAACAGGAGGCGGACCAAAAACCTTAAAAGAAGTTAGGAATAAGATATCTACAGAGGGTTTTGAAAATGCTGCAATATATACCTGGAAATCTAGAAGTTCAGGCATGTGTCCAGGAAAGATTTGATAAGAACTACTCTCTCACCTATGGAAGATCTTGAAGTTCTGCACAAGTAGGAAGTGAGGGCTAAGCAGAATTGTAAACTGTTGGAATGTTGAATGGACACACACATACACAGAGTCCCTAATTAAAGGATGGGAGGTTTATGATTAAAGATTTAAGAAATTTAATAACAACGTTTTATTGTTATGACCACCAAGAAAACTAAAAAACAGAGGCTTTAGTGGCCACACATGACAGAATACATACTTTACAGAATTAATTCAGGATTGTCACTAAATAAACAAGTAGCAACAACAATAAACCTGGAGAGGAGAGGAATCTGAGTTGCCATATTTTATCCTTTTAAGTATTTAATTTTTAACAAAAGTTTATGAAACATATAAAGAAATAGGAAAGTATAAACATTATAAAGGAGAAAGAAAAGTGTCAGTAGAAACTGTCCCTGAGAAAGCCAAGATGTTGAACTTAAAGGAGTTAAAACCAGCTATTATTAATATGTTCAAAGAAAGACAGGAAACTATGCTTAAAGAAATAAAATAAGAGAGACATGTCTCTTGATATAGAGAATACCACTAAAGACATAGAAATAAAAAGATGAACAAATAAAAATTCTGTTTTTGGAATATATGACATAATTGGAACAAAAATGTCACTAGAAAGATAGAATAGCAGATTTGAACTGGCAGAAGGAAGGAACAGCATGAATGATAAAAGATTTAATTGCGATTATCCAGTTTGAGAAATGGAATGAAAAAGAACGCAGAAAAATTCCACTGAGGACTTTTTCTAATTAGAGCAGTGACTAAGAATTAGAGAGGTTATTTGCTCTACACAAAATTACAGAGCTTGTTGAGGTGGTTTCTGAAGATGAACCGAAGTCTCCAGATTACAAAATGGTTTATTTCATTTTGAGCTTGTTCCAAGGAGTTGTCATTTTGGTTTAATTTCTCAAGATACATAGTGACATTCACTTTCCTTAGTTGATAAACCTATATTTTCCTGCCAAAATTAGGCCTTTATTTTGTAGTCTGTGACTTATCTTGCTAATTTTCTACTTTTAGAGGCAAGATACATGAAAGAAAAATAGATAGTAAATATTTTTTCCCTGAATCTCTGTATTTTCTCATGGGAATCTCCCCATATTTCCACAGAATAACTCTGCTTATAATTGATGCAATCATCATTTTAGCTATTTTATCATGTAAGCAGCTATTGGATGGAAGTCCCCGATGGTATGATAAGAATCAGGAAAGCAGACATATTAGTCAACAGTGACTAGGTCCAATTCTGCCACCATACTGTCTATGTATTTATGTTCTTAGCAAGAAATTGCCAAATTTAAAGTTTGGACTCACATAACAGCTTGTATTTAAATAGCAACACCTGGTTTGAAAATTTCAAGTTTTCTTGTAGCCAATATTTTTATCTGTTCTCCCAATAATCCTATGAGTTATTAAAAAAAAAAAACAACTCACAATATTATTATTCTATAACACATACAGAGAAACTAAGGAACAGAAGAAGAGGGGCCGGTTTATGAAACTGCTTATAGGCAATGCATTGGTGCACAGCCTGTTACCCCTGCATGGTCGCATAAGAGTGTGCCTTGGATCTGGAACACTTCCTTACATGGAGCCTCACAGCCTGTGATGGGCATCTTGTCTTGTTTGGAGATAAAAAACCCTATTCCAGATTTGATGTGTACTTTGTTCTGCCTCACTACGTGTTGTACAGCATCTGGCTAATCCACTGCTGTATCTGTTTCTGGTGGGGAGTGAATGCAGTCCTTTGCCTGCATCACAGAATGGGTGCATTGAGATCATTTCCCTGAACTGCCTACACGGTGGATCCTTCTGCCGCAAGGAACCAAAGCTCACTATAAAAGCTGATCTTTCTCTGTCTGTTCTAAGCTGTTGTTCCATCTAGTGCCTATGTGAGTCTTGTCTTTTTTTGGTAATCTCTGGACCTGCAACCCACACAGTGGGTTGACTTTCTGGGACAGCTGCTCTTTTTCGTGGTAGGCATTGGTTGCTATGTTGTTTGCTATCCCCATGCAATGGAACTCATCCCCTGGAGGTGGTGAGATGTATCACTTGCTCCACACTGTATGAGTGGCTGTGTGAGTGCGAGTGACAATAGTCATTCCTGTTGCCCTTGTTGCTGCTTGGGTGCAGCTAATAACTTTCCCATCTCTCGTATTTGTTGTCAAGCCACATATTGTTACTTATTGCTAGATAAAGGTGGTGAATTTTTACTGCTGTTATTGTTCACGTTAAGAGTTGATCTGTCCTTTTAAAGTATCATTGATTGTGATTTTCCTTCTCAGGCATGATTTTCATGTAGCATGTTTGAAGATTAGTTTTAACATTCTCAGTTTTCTTACTTTTTCACTGAAGTGATTTTGATTATTTATTTTTGTTTCATTAAGGCAATGATCGTTATTTGATATTTCATGGATTCTAAACAATGCTTTTTTTGGTATGTGCTAATCTTTTTCCTAAATTTTATTTATTGTTTCTAATTTGAGAAATAGTACCTGAGTACTGACTACTCCATTTGTCTATTTGTCAATATGCTCAAGAAATCCTGAAGCAATATTGGATTTTAAGTTTTGTGGGCATCTGGCCTAAAGATCTTATTCTTTTTTACTTTATCACTTGGAAACCAATTTCAGAATTCTTTGACATGCCCTTGAAATGCATTAAAGAGCAACATTAGGAATGGCAGAATTAATTCTAGACAGCATGCAGCATGTGTTTAATTCTTCTTTGTGAATATTTTATATTCTAAATCGGTGTTGTTCAATAGCATTTTCTATGATGATATAAAAAGTCTAGAACTATGCTAGCCAATATTGTAATCATGAATTACATATAGCTGTTGAGCATTTCAAGTATGCCTAGGGCTAATCAGGAACTAAATTTTTAATTTTACCTAATTCTTATTGACTTAAATTTAAAATCTAAATAGCCACACGTGGCTCAGGTTTACCATATTTAAACAATAGTTCTAAATCTTATAGCTTATTATGTGTGCTTTATACAATATTTCCACATTACTTGTCTAGAGAATGGTTCATCCAAAGCCAAAAAAATTAAAGGAAACTAATCAAAAATCAATGGTATAATGGAAGCAAAATGAAATTTGCAGTCATATAGAAGAACTTGGTTTACATTGAAGAAAGCCACATCATTTCTCTTAGTCTCTGTAAAGAAGATTGGAATACATTCCTTTAGAAATGTATTGAGCTATGCAGTTAAATACAATCAAACACACATGTAAACTCCAGAAAAAACAAGAGACTCAGTCAGAATTAGTTTCCTTAAATGTCCCCTAGTGTGAGTGTTTAAAGGTTTATCACAGGGTACTTCCCACCTGTCAGTTTGGGAAATCTCAAACAGGGATGTGGATGCTTGCATACTTTTTTGCAAACACACATTAACGATAATATATGTTTTTAGTAGTATACTAAGTATTTTGACTAATGTTTCTTCTGTAAATAGAAGCACATGTTTACACTATAAATTATTTTAGTGTTTGTCTCTTGCTCAGAGATCTATTTGTAAAATTATATTAATTGCGATTTGGTTTTAATAACATATAATTGAACTACCAACAGAAGATAGCTACCTGTTAATCTTGTGCCCTTGTTTTTTTTTTCTTTATCAGTATCCTTTCAGGAAAACTGAAGCTACTGTAAAGAAAAATGGTTGCATGTATTGGAAGCATGAAGAGAGAAAAGTAGGCAATGATTTAAGTCAGATATTAGTATCTATAATAGGCAGCAGCCACCCATTCCTACAACCCAGCTGGGTGACTAAAATGAGAAGGTGTCAGAGCCTTCAAAGGCTGAGGAGTGGCTGATGGCCAGAACTGGAATTACAGAGCTGGAGCCTACTTTGCTGAAACAAAGAAAGTTGAGTCCTGTGGTTAAAATTAGAAATTCTTAACAGATGTACACATCTAGAAATGCTGCCAGGCACAAAAAGAAAGAAAATGGTATCTCCCGTTCTTGTGCCATATGATCTCCTATTAGTGCCTCTTATTGGCAGAAACTAACAAGAAGCCAGCTGTCAAGGGAGCCCAGGTAATGTAATCTGAATGCTCTTAGCCAGAGCATTAAAGGGCAAATAAGTTTCATGTGGGGCTGGGGAAAAAAAAGGTTTATAACTGAGATATCTTCTGTCAAAATGATATAAACTTTCAAAAATTATATAATGGTTACTTTGCTTGCTGATTTTTTTTTGTTTTCATTCTCTTTTTATTTTTTATTTACTTTTTTACATGTTCACTGCCTATAGTTAGATTTCTTTCTGTCACATATTTGACCCCTTTTACCCCATCTGCCTCCCTGCTCCTCCCTCCTCTCTGGTAACCACTAGTGTATTGTCCATGTCCATGAGTCTCTGTTTGTTTGTCCTGTTCATTTG
>NW_006442484.1:9373422-9380088 GCF_000325575.1 Pteropus alecto
TATTTCCATTACTGTGTTTTTATTTTATTTAATTTCCAATTTTTTTATGTAGTTTTGATATCTCTGCTAAATTTTCCATCTGATCTTGTTCTTCTCTACCTTTCCATTAGTGCTTTCAAACTATTAATTATGTATTTTTAATTTCTTGTCAGATAGTCTCAACATCTGTGTAATAGGTAAGTCTTGTTTAGTTGATTGCTTTGTCTCTTGGCAGTATGTTTTTGTTGTTTTGTTTTGTTTTGATTTTGTCTTTTTATATGCCTATAACCTTTATTCTTTAAATCCAAATCTCTTGTATGGAATGTGATTGAGACAAATAGATTTTATACCTGAAAATGGGCCTTTTTATATGCTTTTCCTTTGTTATGGGGACATGGTTTTATTTATTCAGGAGTTGGGTTGAGTTTGAGACTTTCTGCTATGATTGTCCTCTGGGCCCCCATCTTCACATTTATCCAATGATATCTCTTGTTTAGTGTGGGAGCTGTATTAAGAGAAGATTTTTCTCAGTGTCCACTCCGCCTTGATTTTTAGGTCTTCCCTTTGCACTCTGCCTCAGAGAAGTTTGTTTCACCATCCTGCAACTCTTCCACCTTTTCCTTTCATTCATTTATTCAACGATAATTTAGTAAGTATGTGTTCTACATATGATAGGACAAGTACCTCTTTAAAGTCTTTTTTTTGCCTTGAAGTAACATTTTATAACATATGGATATATTTATTAAATACATTATTATTCCTTGACATGGTGGAGCATTTCTTACACAAGGAATCATTGGATAAGAGCACTTACGTATGAAAGAGGAAAAAATAGTGATTAAAATATCACATATTTGCTAGTATGACAGGCCTAAAACAATTTGAATGAAGCTAAATCAATAAACTAAATCACTGGTAATTAGAAATATCAACTGCAACTGTTAGGAGAAAATTAATTTTTATTTTTCTCCCCCATATTAGCTTTTTGGTCTCGACTTAAACATAAAAAGCCACAGTTCAAAATAGCAAAACTGTTTTTAATTCTATAAAATTATAACATATTTACATGTTCTTTTTAGTATTTTAACTTATATGCAGTATAATATTGATTATTAAAATTAATTCATGTTAAAATAATAATTTATAAATTTTATTATAATTTAAATTTAAATTTAATTTTAATTTTATTCTAATTTATTATATTTTTTCTAAATAATTTCTATTATTTAAAAAGACATTCATGCCTTCAGATCTAATTATTATCTCTTTCTACATGATTTCTAAACCTTATAGGATATGTGTGTGTGTGTGTGTGTGTGTATACACACATATATATACATGTATTTATACCAGTCTCTAAACTGAACTATAGTATTGGCATCTATCTATCTATCTATCTATCTATCTATCATCATCTATCATCTATCATCTATATATCTATCTATCTGAATTTATAGAAATCTGTAAAAGCTAGATATTTCTGGCATCTGGCACTGAATTTTAAACTATTGACCTGATGTTTTGTCGTGTATGACCTGATTACTAAATTCAACATGTCATAAACTTAAATTTTTCTCCTATGGACTCAAGACAAACTTCTCCTGCTTCCCTGTTTATTCTAAGTTAGCACCAACCTCAAATCTGGGAGTTATATTTAATTAAATCTCCAGCAACCAAAGACTCTAAACTTTCTATCTTACAAATGAGAGGACTTTGGCCAAATTTTGCTACTTCCTGAAAAAGTCTTTACTGAATCTCTATCTTGACTTATGACATAAAAATACAACCCATTATATTTCATCTGTCTATTTGACAAGTATTATTAAACACCTACTTTATGCCAGGCAATGAGAAAACATGAAAGGATAATACTGATATTTATCCATGTTCAAAGATCTTAGAGTCTAACTGAGAGGATAGATATTAAATAATTATGTTGTGATTCATTGACACCTCTGTTTTATCCCACTTACCCTGCAAAAAAAACTAAAACATCACTTTCTTCCAAAGGAACTTTTTATGGCCCTACACTAAAGTCACCATATCCTGGTGGTTTACACTGTATCTATAAGGCCAAACTTTTAGCCAGTTTAAAATTATTCAATACTATTTAATTGATTATAATCTCATTAAGGATATTCAATTCTGAAGATCCACAGTTCCTAGAACTAATATAAAATCAATAACGGTGATGAATTTAAATGTATAAAATTATGAAGTGCTCATGTTTATCAGAAAGAGAATATTTTCAAATTCTCTTCTGCTCTGTTTCTCTACTGTTTCACTTGTTTTTATTCTTCATTACCAAGAAATTAGAGAGTTGTCATGCTGTCTTATAATTATTCACTAGAGTAATGTGACACATGTTGAATTATTTTATTATATGTGGTGAGGATAACAAACTCAAACAAGATGCATTGTAAACAAATGAGTCCAGAAATTAAACCAGGGTAATTCTCTTCATCTTCTTTGTAACTGTTTGTAATAGGTGAGCATATAGAATAAATAGAACCTGCCAAATGTATTCTGACACCTCTTGTGTGTGTGTGTGTGTGTGTGTTTAAACTTATGCAAGGTATTTACTAAAAAGGAAATAATAAATTCAGAGTATATGCTGTGTAAATGTATATATTTTAAATATGAGAATGAAATCTCACTGCTTAATCATTATCATATTCATATTCATCACATTGGCATGTGCATTTTAAATATCCCACCAATGCAAATACTACTCAAATGTCAAAAATGCACTACCACAGAGGATAAACTAAAGAACATGTCATATAATAAGTAAGGGAGCAAAAGTATGACCCTTTTCTTTTAGAAATTTAATTTTAATAAATTGGTTTTTGAAATTCTCAAATCTTCAAACTGCAAAGGGGTTAAACTTTATTACTGGACTGCTAGATAATGGTGTTGTTAGTCTTAAAAAGAAGTGTGTACCAGTGTTACAAATAATATGCATAGAAACCTGCTTAGTCTTTATGGCAGCCCTATTTATTTCCATGGATGAAAACAATATTCAGTGAGCAGAGATGGTATATTTGGGAAGTTGACATTTTTATATAATCAGGAGTAGACTGGTGAAGCAGTTCCTCAGTGGCATGGAGCTAGTGATTCTATTTTCTTTCTGGATTGACTGCTTTGTTTTGCTTTCTCGGGTTTACTTAAAGGAAAAATCAAGTCGATCTTGTTTTCATAGAGGTCTTAAAATGTAAACAAACATATTTATTTATCAGCAAAATACCTCATAAATTAAAAATAAATATTTTTACTATTGTTTCTGATATACTCGTTCACTCCTCACCTTACATGGCTTATTAAACTATCCCTCCACTGAAGTTTCAATATTCAAATAAAGCTTTAGCCAGTTTGCTAAATAACAGTTAAGCAAGTTAGTTAGATTAGCCACATCTTTGATTGTGTGCCCATGTAGACGAAACATATCAATTAAAAATTAACCAAAGCTTGCCATTAAAATAATGCTTGGAGTCATGTTATTTGGTGCCTCTATAATCAGAGTCTGGCTGATAATTGTGAACTTGAGAGATATAGACAACAACTATAATAGAGATAAGTGAGTGTCTTTCTAGAGAATTGTCCTATGTATCCTGATAAAACCAATGTGAAGTGCTCAACAGCTGTCTTTAAATTAACTGTGACTTGTTTGAATCATTTAATTATACCATCTTAGCAATAAATACTTTTATAATATATCAGTGTTTGAGCAGTTGAGCACTCAGAAAATACACACACACACACACACACACACAAATAAATGGAAGTTCTAGAAAATGTGTAATTTTAAAGTTTTCATCATAGAAACTGACTCTGCAGATAACAATGTTATAATTTCAGATATATGTGCATACATGGTTATTTGTATAAAGATTATTTTTTGAAAAGTTTAATAAAACTAGAAAAGATGTTTTAAATAATTATATTATGACATATGTAGTTTGATGAGTTAAAAAAAAAAGTGTATATAGTCCAAGAAAAAATAAATGCCAAACATTTTGTAAATAATAAATTTTATATTGAATGCTATGTCAATGATATGGGAACACATTTGCAGCCCGGGTATTATTCACAGAACCTCTGTATGTTTTGCCATTAGCTCTTTTTTCTTACACATATTTCTATGGGATTTCCTTGAGAAAATATTTACAAACTGTTTCTGAATTTGGGACTATTTGCGTATTGAAGTGTTCCTTTATATTAATAAAATGGCTGTGGCATAAATTTCTTGTTTGCAACTCTTTTCTTGATAGCTTAATTTGCCAGCATGGCTGAAAATATTAAACATCTTGAATGTAGGCTCCATTAATTTCCCAATTGGGAAGTGTGTGTGTGTGTGTGTGTGTGTGTGTGTGTGTGTGTGTGTGTGTGTTGATTAAGTCATTTTGTTAGTCTGAAGATACTTCAATCACCTAAATCTGATGAGCTGGTTGACTTTTAAGAAATTACTTTTTTAACAAGAGAAAATATGCTTCTTTTCATAGGCAAAACCATTAGAATGACTTTGCATATGTGTGCCATCTGCGTAGTAAAATTGGAAATGGAGTATCTGACTAAAATTTGAGGAAATAACAAGAACATGTCATCTTCTGAAACTGCAGCTAATAGAAGCAGTATAAGAGAGTGAAATAGTCATTTTCAGGCATAGATGGTTTCTTAATGTGTAGTCAAAGAAATAAGAATACTAACTGTAAAATAAAGATTAAATGTGATGTGCAATGTTATAAAAGAGCATTCACGGAAAAAAGAGATGGAGATGTAACAAATACGTATCTGTCACTTTGTTTTCTGCATTTTTTGAGAAATGAGGTGTATTGAATTGAAAAAATAATTTCCAGTTTTTAATTGATGGCTTGATTCTTATCAGTTGGTAGGGTGGGTGATGAGAGCAAGTGTGAGCAAATCCAGAATGCATCACATGTTAGAGCCATAATACAGAAATGTGTTGTCAGGTTTCCTGAGGTTTATGAGGTGTTGAGGACACTGAGAGTAGTTAGAAGTACAGAGCAAGAAGAAGTAAGTGTTGACCTGGTCCTGGGAGAATTAAGGGTAAAATTCTGCCATCAAACCTTGAGCATAAGCAAAGAATGTTAGAGACATCAGGAAAATAACT
The DNA here is from genome assembly GCF_000325575.1 of Pteropus alecto. NCBI lineage: Eukaryota > Metazoa > Chordata > Mammalia > Chiroptera > Pteropodidae > Pteropus > Pteropus alecto. The sequence continues at coordinate 9,378,533 of NW_006442484.1, forward strand.
TGGTAATTACAAGAGTAAAAAATAGGTGTGGAGGAAGATGGCTACATAATTTGCAGGGCCTACGTAAAATGAAAATATAGGCCCTTATTCATAATTATTAAGAATTCCAAGACTGTGACAGAAGAGTATTAAATCAAGCATGGCCCTTTCATGTGCAGGGCTTTGTACAGTTAAACACAGGTAAAGGTGGCTCTGTGAGGAAGAAACACAGTCAAAAGATCCATATCAAGGCATCCTTTCATCCTTAACAAGATGACAATAAACTTTGAGAATCATGTAATTCATATTATTGTCACATTAAGTAATGTTTCACTCTTTAGTTTAATAAAAATTGTAGTGTCCTGTGGCAAGGATATGCACAGACAATATGATCTCATGTGACCAAATAGAATTAATTTTTACATTTCATTGTTTTTACTTAATTATTGAGGGCACAATGAAAACTAGTAATTTCATGATACATTTTATTTTTTTAAAAATGAATTAATTATATTATAATTTTAACTTGTAGTCTAATTTAGTCCGTAGGTGAGCTAGGTTCATTATTTGAATTGACAGAAGTTTTATGGTACACTGAAAATTACATTTGGGTTGTATTATTAACATATATGTGACTGTCAGTGAATCATTTAAATTATTTAAGTCTAAATTATAAAATTAATATTACATTTGTGGCTGTAAGTGAATCAAGCTATTTGAAAGATAATGGGTGTTTATTTATAAACCAGGGGTCTCTAAATTGCCTTTGTACTAACACTGATATAATGTGGTATGTATTTGTGTGTGTGTGTGTGTGCGTGTGTGTGTACATATATTTGTGCATGTGCACTTATGTTTTAAAGAATTTAGCCAAAGTTGGAAAGATCAGGCAATGAACCTGAGCCTCTTAGAACTGCTATTTGTTAACCAAATGAAAAAGTCAACTATCATTGAGGAACAAAAAAGAAAAAAAATCTAATTTATTCTTTTCTAATTCTAAGGCTATTAAACCATGTCTGGCAGCTAGATACTTGTATATTTCCAAAAAAATGAATAAAGGTCTTTCCTGGGGTTAATTACAAAGAAATAAAAGTGATATCTGTTCTGATCACATCGTAGTTGTCATTTCTCTAACAACACATTTCAAATTAAAATGGACAAAACACTGCAGAATTATTGTAGGGGCCAGAACCTTTTCAGATTAAACTTTCTGTGCCTAACAAATGACTATTACAGACAATTTACCCATAAGTTTTAGGATTTGACATAAACACACAACTTTTTTCTTCAGAAAAACTTTACAGAAGCCTCTGTGCTTATAAAGTCTAATGTCAGATATCTCAAGCCCAGCCATACATGAGAATTATCTGAGGAGGTTTTTATTGGGGCAGATGTACAGACTCCACTCCCAGAGGTTTTGAATAACTGATATGCATTTGAGGACACCTGCTGAAATCACTGTTTAAGTTTCTCAGATAATCTCAGTGCTTAGAGTAGTTTTGAAAATCACTGGTTCCAGGTCTAGATATCTTTAATTTACACTGTCCATTTAAGTAGAGAGAAGGAGAATTCGTGAT
>NW_006442484.1:9380114-9384631 GCF_000325575.1 Pteropus alecto
TTCCTTGTGTGTGATTTGACATCTTAATTCTGAGGACTTCGGAGATGGAGATCTGAGCCTGCTGGATCCCATTTATCCTGCAGTGCAAAACTCTAGAAGGAGATGGCTTATGGGGGTTAGGAGTGACATCACAAGGTGTTATATTTGTGCTGCCTTGGTGAAGGTACCAGTGAACCTATGGCAAGTAGAATGGACATCATCAAGCAAGTTCCCTGAAAGTTTCCAGGAACTGCTATTTGAGATTGATAATGGTCATTTCAAATTTCACATAGTGACTGACTACTCTGAGTTAAAACGTGTTTGTTGAATGAAAAAACTTCTGTCTTCTATGCCTATGACTGGTGCTGGTGAGGAGGAGTTAGAAAAATGGATCCTATAATAAAAGTCACAGAATAAAACAGTTTTATCAGCAGAATCCAACACCACTACAGTAAACAGTCACATAAAAAATATTACCAGAGTTTTATTGTATAGCACAGTAATGGTAGCTAACAGCATGGAGGTTGACGCCAAAGAGCTCGAGTCTAAATCTTGACCCTATTGCTTATGAGCTGTAGAATGCTCTGCAAGTCACTTTGGACTTTCAAGGCTCAATTCCCTCACCCGGAAAATGGAATAATAACATTACCTAATTTGAGGGGTTTTTTTGGAGGCTTCATTAAGTTAAAACAAAAATAGTGTTTAGTATGTAGTACATACTCAATATATGTCAGTGATTATAATTATTTTAATGTATTGAAACTTGATAGTCCAAAAAAGATGGAGAATTTTACCAGTAATTTAGCACTTACTATGCTAAATAGCTTATAACTCAGAGCCAGTGGGACAAATCGCTATCAGGAGTGTGAAGGCGATGACTTAACCACCAGGCGCACACCCATCTGTTACTGTTGATTAAACACGCTTTGGAATTAAAGTTGTCACACACAAATTATAAAACTGGCAATGGCTAATTTGTGTGCCTTCGAAATATACTCCCAGAGTAGCAGGTAAACAGTGTCGGCAATTATAGCACCTCATTAATTCTGTAAAAAGTGATAATATTAGTTTGAATTAGGTGGTTAATAGTCCCCTTTTCCAGAAAAAGTGAAAATTGTATAGGGGTTGACAACCTTCCAATCTGCTACCAGATGCGAAATTTAAGTATGAAAAAGAACCCTAGATTTTGAAGCTGGGAGGTTTTTCTTGACAAGCCCAACCTATGCTGATTTTAGTTAAAACAGAAAGCTCAGTTTGTTTAAAACAGAAAGCTCAGTTTGTTTCAAGCGTCAGAGAAATGATTCCCCAGAGGGTCAGACAAATGGAGAAATGTTCTGTACCTCCACATTCACTGCCGCCAATCTGAATGTCATTGGGCTAGTGCTGCAAGCCAACGACAATTAAGAAAATACCAGGACTTCACAGGATATTCAGGCCAGCTGTTCAGTGTGTGTCTCACTGAGTGATTAATGTGCTAATGGAGACTGGGAAAGACAAGAATAAGAGGGACATGTAAGATTTTTTTCTTTACTTTTTTTTTTTTTTTTAATTGTCAAACAGGCTTCTTATAGTTCTTTTACCACTGGGAGCATTTCCGATTTTGTTGACCAACCAGCTACTTTTATTACATGTATTCCCTCATTTTCACATCAGCAAATTTTAGAACTTCAAAGTTTACAGATGCTTACTAAGATTTCTTTTTAAAAACTATTTGTTATTGAGAAAAAGAAATGTTTCTTAATTTCCCAGCGTATATTTATTTGCCCTAAACATAAATACATGATTTGATAAACTCAAAGGCAAGACTTATTTGTTAAAAGGTAAATTGAAATAAATCTACTCATTGCTCTTTGAGTTTTACAAATAACTTATAACAAAACTATGCTTTTATTTAATAAAGCCACCAGTACATCTTTTTAAAAGACAATTCATTATTGATTAAAAAAAGAAATGGAACTAGCATTTATTGATTATTCGTTACTATCCAGTCTCTTAACTTACATTATTTAATTTAATATTCATCTTTAAGATGGGTATTTTAGTTCCCATCTTATAGAAGAGGAAAGGGAGGCTCTTAGAAGCTAAGTTTCCCAAGGTCATAAAACAAGAAAGTTGATTACAAAATGAAAAAACTTTCTAGTACATCTTTTACTTCAGGTATATATTGTTTACATATGTCAACAAACAAATAATAAAATTAAAAAATATAGAACTATGAGGTTTGGTGTAACTTAAGCATTGGCTTCCAAACTTGTTTGGTCAACAAAATCAGAAACTTAAACATTTTTTTCTTTTGGTTGATTTTGTAGGTATTATATTTTTTATTGGGGAATGATAAATATGTTTGCTGAAACTAATACTTTTTTGGTCTAGGTGACATAGGATGTTAGAATTAAGATTACTCTGATTGTGTGAAAGCAGTGTGCCATAATTAAGGCATTATTGAAATAAGAAATCGATCTGAGCTTCATATTTTCTCTATAAAATGAGGAAAGTAATATTTAGATTTCTAATGTAAATTAATACACCCAGTCTATTATGGTTTATATAAACCTTCAAATTAGCCTTGGAGAAAGTATCACATAAATTTTAATTTTCGACACATTGGTACTGGCTCTAACTGTTCCTAAATTGCTTGTTCAAATCATTCCTTGATCCGCATTCTCTTGTCTCTGTATCTATCATAGCTTTAAAATTTAACATTAATTTTTTAAAAATTATATTTGCCTTGCTTGTTGGGACTGAAGTTTGATAACGATTCTCTGTCTGTCAACTTGATGTCAACTCGGCTATTTATTTGAAGCTATTTACTTCAGCACATGACCTCAAATAACTCATATGATGACCTTGCTTTTATAACCCTGTATCTCATTCTAATCTCCTATATGGACCATCCCCATTTAGGATTTTACTTATGATACAGGATTAAACAGGTTCATCAAATCCTGTAAAGAAATTTAGAGAAATAGCAAGTGAAATATGCATGTTAAATGTATAGCATTCTATCAATAGTATTTTGGTTGACTTCTAAGTAGAAATTTCTGTATCCAGCTAGTAAGAAACTCTACAGGATAAATGACCTGGTTTCTTCCACAAATTTATTACTTGGGTGCCTGGGGCAATAAAAGCAGAAATTAAGATTCTAAAAGAATTTTAAAAGGCACTAAAATTGGATTAAACATGGCAGAGTGAGGGAAGTTCCCAGATCTCTACCCTTGAAACAATAAGCTGAACATCTAAAAATCAACAAAAAACACCCAAACTGCACACCAGCACATCTGAGAGTGGGATCTGCGCATAAGAACTATCGCAGGTCAAAATCCCAGGTGTTGGGCAGTGGACTGGAAATAATAAAGAAGCTGCCTCTCACAGCAAGAGATCCCTGTGGGAGAAGGCGGGAGGAGAGAAGCTATGGCGAGTTCCCTGACCAGTCCTGCCTGGAATTGTGGTGATCTCCACATGGCCGGTGGCAGTGCCCAGTCATCAGGGTAGAAGGCAGAGAAGCTGGGATGGCAGAAAAACAACAGTTGATTTTTACTAGCCATGGTTGTGAAACAGATGCTGAGCCTCAGCCCCCAACCCAGAGGGAACCGCCCCCAATATTCTCCGAGACCAAACACCACGGAGCCCCAGGGGAATCAGCAAATGCTACTGAAACTGTCATTAACTCTGACAGAAACTGAGAATGAGGGTAGCAAGCAAGATTAAACATCTATAGGGAAAAAAAAGATATTATTAAGACTATATAAAGCAGAGATCCAAGAGCTTATACACCACCTACTGGAAACCAAAAGAAAAACACTTTCTTTGCAACAGGCTAGGAACAATTATATAATAAATCTTCTATCTGGAAAAAAAACAAAAAAACAAAAAAACCAAAAAACAAAAAACAAAGCAGAACACATCTCAGTTAATGTCCTGGTGAAGATATAGTGATTAAACACCATGAACAACCAAGGTGACAAGGCATCTCAGAAAGAAAGAGAAAAATCTCCAGAAAATAAGCTTACAGACATAGAAATATGCAACTTAAATGACAGAGAATTCAGGATGATACTTCTGAAAAGACTCAAAGAGCTCCGAAACGAATCATATCAACGATCTCAGGAACTGAAAAACAACTAGATGAGCAGAATGAATTCTTTAGAAAGGAAATTGAAACTCTCAAAAAGAACAAAATGGAGTTGCTGGAGATAGAGAATATACTACAAGAGTTGAAAAATGAAATAGCAAGCATGAGAAATAGTTGACCAAATGGAAGAAAGTATCAATGATATTAAAGACAGAAATCTAGAAATAAATCAGAAGAAAGAAGAGAGAAAGAGCAGAATGAAAAATAATGAAAGAGAAATACAAGAACTAGCTGATACCATCAGGAGAGAAAACATAAGAATAATGGGAATTCTTGAAAGGGAGGAAAAGGAGCAGGAACTAGAAAGCATTTTCAGACAAATAGTGGATGAGAATTTCCCAAATCTAAGGAATGAGCTGGAGCTTAGAATTCAAGAAGTCAACAGAACACCCAATTATCTCAACCC
>NW_006442484.1:9387398-9450724 GCF_000325575.1 Pteropus alecto
ATATAACATTGGAGGTCCTAGCAAGTGCAATCAGGCAAGAGAAAGATATAAAAGGCATCCAAATAGAAAACGAAGAAGTCAAACTGTCACTATTTGTGGAGGACATGATTCTCTATATAGAAAACCCTAAAGACTCCCCAAGGACACTATTAGAAACAATAAGCAAATACAGTAAAGTTTCTGGATACAAAATCAATGTTCAAAAATCCATAGCATTCCTATACTCAAATAACGAAATGTCAGAAAAAGAAATGGAAATATAATTCCTTTTGCAATTGCAACGAAAAGAATAAAATAGCTAAGGATAAATCTAACAAAACATGTGAAGGACCTCTATAATGAAAACTACAAGTCCCTGTTAAAAGAAATAGAAGAAGATACAAAGAAATGGAAAGATATTTTGTGTTTTTGGATTGGAAGAATCAACATAATTAAAATGACCATATTATCTAAAGCATTACACAGATTTAAAGCAATCCCCATCAAAATATCATCAGCTTTTTTTAACGAAATGGATTTGTATGGAAGCAAAAAAGACTCCAAGTTGCTAAAGCCATCCTGAGAAAAAAGAATGAGCCTGGAGGCATCACTTTCTCAACTTCAACTTATACTACAAAGTAACAGCAATCAAAACGGTATGGTATGGGCAGCATAACAGGCACATGAACCAGTAGAACAGAATCGAGAGTCCTAAAGTAAACCCTTGTTTATATAGGCAAATAATTTTTGACAAAAAAGCCAAAAACATACAGTTGAAAAAGGAAAGCCTCTTCAATGAATGGTGCTGGGAATATTGGAAAGCCACCTGCAAAAGAATAAAACTAGACTGTTGTCTATCGCCACACACCAAAATTAACTCAAAATGGATTAAGGACTTGAATATAAGACCTGAAATAATAAAATGCATAGAAGAAAACATAGGAACAAAATTCATGGACCTTGGTCTACGGCTATGCCAATCTGAACAAGCCCGATCCTATCTAATCTCGGAAGCTAAGCAAGGTTGGTTAGTACTTGGATGGAAGACCTCTTAGGAAGACCAGGTGCTGTTTACATAAACAATAAAAAATAAAGAAATAGGGATTGTAAGCTGACCAAGTCTTTGCAATCTATGAGGTCAACCAAGGGATGTCTTGCCTAAAACAAACAAACAAACAAACAAACAAACAGATAATAAAAAATAAATAAACTCATGGACACTGGACCTAAAGAGGATTTTATGAATTTCACCTCAACGACAAGGGAAGTAAAAGCTAAAATAAACAAATGAGACTACATTAAACTAAAAAGCTTCTGCTCAGTTAAAGAAACTGTCAACAAGGTAAAGAGACAACCATCTGAATCTGAAAATATATTTGCAAGCAAACCTCTGATAAGGGTCCAATATCCAAAATATACAAAGAACTCATTCAACCTAATAACAACAACAACAAAAAACAAAAGATCCAATAAAAAAATTAGCATAGGACCTGAACAGAAACTTCTCCCTAGAGGACATACAAATGGCCAACAAGTATATAAAAAGATTCTCAACATCGCTAGCTATTAGGGAAATGCAAATCAAAACCACAATGAGACAGCATCTCACACCTGTTAGAATAGCTAGAATCAACAAGATAAGTAATAATAAATGTTGGAGAAGATGTGGAGAAATAGGACCCTTATACACTGCTGGTGGGACTGCACATTGGTATAGCCACTATGGAAAACAGTATGGAGTTTCCTCAAAAAACTAAGAATTGATCTACCATATGATCCAGCAATCCCGCTACTGGGTATTTACCCCAAAGACTTGAAAACCGGTATCCAAAAAGATATTTTCATACCGATGTTCATGGCGCATTATTCACAGTCACCAGGACATGCAAGCAACTGAAGTATCCTACAATAGATGATTGGCTAAAGAAGCAGTGGTACATATATACGATGGAATATTACTCAGCCATAAGAAGACATGAAATACTGCCATTTGCAACAACATAGATGGACCTTGAAATAATCACACTAAGCAAAATAAGCCAGATAGAAAAGGTTGAAAATCACATGGTATTACTTATATGTGGGGTATAAACCTAAAGGCAACAAAGGAACAGGACAAACAAACAGAGACTCACGGACATGAACAATGCACTAGTGATTACCAGAGGGGAGGGGAGAGGGCATGAGAGAGACCTTCATGCTCTCTCTGTACTGTGGCATATTCTGAGAAATATGTGTGATGTGGTGTTGACCTGGTAGGGTGATTTGCCCAGGTAAGATGGATATCAGATAAGCTAAATGTTGTTTGGGTCTCTCTTTGTTCTGTTTTGAACAGGAAAAACAATACAAAACATAAGCCTTCCTTAAAAAAAAGTCACTTTTTTCATTAGTCTTTAGAAGTGTCCTAAAGATATACAAGTTCCAAATACTATATTAGAAAATTTTCACCCATCCCAATTTTCTATTAATAGAGACAAGGGGATGCAGGTATCCAATATCAAAAGGAAGTACATAAACAATAACTGTCCAATGTTAGACCAGAGATGAGGCTCATTATCAGCGATAGTGTTTCGGCAGCAAGCCACTAGATTAGTTCACCCACTGAAAAGGATAATGAAAAGATATTTAAGAAGGAACATCAGGAGAAAAATACATCTTTTACTTAGGAATGTAAAAAAAAAAAAAAACGGTAAAAGGTTATGATATGCAAATCTTGGTTTATCTGTTTCTTTTGTCATCATCAATTTCCTTAAAAATATTTAAATGTTCAATTGCAATATATTGTCCTTATGTTAATCAGTTGCTTTAGTACCAAACTGAGGGTGGAAAAGCTAAAAATAGACATGGGGGCCAGTCTTAGATTTATTTGTAATGGGGTGTGTGCATATGCATATGTATAAGTGATATTTCACCTGCTTAAAACTCAGTAATTTAATAAAAAAGATTAATGCAAGAAAAGAGGATAAGAATGGAATTTTATAATTTGTATGGATATATTTATTCATATTTCTTTTAAAATAAAACCATTAGTTTTAGTTAAAGTAATTTGAAAACAAAAATAAGTGAATTGATATATCTTTTTTAATAAGGAATTTAGATTTAGAAAGTGAGCTACACAGAAAACTTCTAGTGGCATGCCAAATTAAATTGAGTATTTTTCTTAGTTGCTTGCTGTTTTTCAATTATTTTCAATAATGTATGGTAGATGTACACTCAGAAAGATACTAGGTAGGCTTTGAGAATTAGTTTTGGAGGCATGATGTGGGACCTGGAGAGTCACGATAGTACAAGTGGACATAAGAATTCTTGAGACTCCAACTCTCACTCATATCTCCTGACCTGGTAGAAAACTCCCTTAAATGAAAGGCCTCATAATCTTCTTTTAGTAACATGTTCTAGGTCCAAGGAATGGATTGTGATATCTTAGAAAATTGTCCTGTTTTTCCCCAGCAGTCTTGTGCCTGTTTCCTTGCAATGTTTGTGTCAGAGCTCAGTAAGCAGAAATGTTACTCTAAAAGACCATAAAAATTCACTCACAGATTCCTTATTAGAACTCATAATAACCACCTAAAGACTTCAGTTAATCATATTGACAAGAGGACCAAATGGAAACTAGACTTATGTTGGGGTTTTCACAGCCCTTTTCATAGATAAAGGGATATTATTCACATTTTCAGGCTCATCAAATTCCATAAATGAAGTAATTTATCCTTTGTCTCCTTAGTTGAATGTGGAGATATTTTTACCTCATATCATTGGAAAATAACTCCCTTTATATTTTTTACTACCAGAGTAGTGTCTTCTGTAGGTTAAATTTTCTCTGTTTCTTCCACAATTAGAGAACAAACCACTATTATATATCATAATTTCATTGGATTTCTAAATGTCTTTTTAGATGACTTCTTTGGACTTAAAATATATATAATTAACAACATTTTGGAGAGAATATCAATGATATTTGTAGTCTGAGGACCTATATTTTGGTTCAAATACCTCATAATAACTTGTATAACCTTGCTCACATAATTTAAACTTTATTTGTATTAGATTAGAAATATTATAATTATTTTAGGCTGAAAATAATTAAAAGTAAAGCATTATATATATATATATAAATATATATAAAGAAATATAAATATAAATATATATGTATATATTTATTTATTTTAAATTTATAAATATATATATATGTATATATTTATTTATTTTAAATTTTCCTCTATTAACCAATTCTAGGAAACTCCCTATGAAGGCTTAAGTATAGGCTGAGTAAGAAAAGGCAGAATAACAGTAGTCGGGACCATGGGCATTGGTCACTTCTTCATATAACTTCTTGTGCCTTCAGGGCCTGCTCAGGCCTGATCATGTATACACCACTTCTATTTGAAAATAGAGTATTGGTACACATGCCCAACTTTATGGCTTGGTATGTCAGATAACATCCAGTTTACGAGAGACAATTGAGATTGCATAATAACTTAGCGGTCCATTGTTAAGCCTTTAGTATCTCCTAAGGCCTAGTAAAGTTGTTTTTCCAAAAGAAAATAGTTTTCTGCAGAGGATGACAGGACCTTGCTCCATAATTCTAAAGATTTGCACTGTAAAACATCCATAGAGCCCTGATGAAATCTCCAAAAACATCCCTCTCTGCCATTGATACTTTAGTGGCATTGAATATGCTGGACCATATGGCCCAAGTGGCAGAGCAGCTTACAAAGCACCCTGGACCTATTGCAGAACCTTCTCTTGTTCTGGGCCTCACTCAAATCTAGCAGTTTAGGGGGTCACTTGATAATGAACTGGAGTAACACACTCAAATGATGACTATTTTGCCTTTAAAATACAAAGACCCACTAGGCATTATGCTTGCTTGTAAAAGAAGTCAGATGCAACAACTTATATCTCAGCTTAGAAGGGATATCCCAACATGCCTGACACAACTTGTCTCTAAGAAATTTCGCTGAGTTAGAAGGCCCTCAATTTTAGTAGGATTAATGTCCCATCTTCTGATACACAAACGTCTTACCAATAAGTCTACAACAGTTGTTACTTCTTACTCATGAGGTCCAATAGTATAATGTCATCAATGTAATAGACCAGTGTGATATCTTGTGAAAGGGAAAGGACTATTAAGATCTTTGTAAACTAAATTATGACATAGAGCTGGAGAGTTTATATAACGCTGAAGTAGGATAATGGGGGTGTAATGCCAGCTTTGTCAGCTGAAACCAAACTGCTCTGGCTGTCCTATAGACAGATCTGGAAGAAAAGACACTTGCTAGATCAATAGTTGCATACTAGGTACCAGAGAATATGTTATTATATTCAAACAATAAAACCACATTTGGTACAGCACCTGCAATTGGAATCACTATCTGGTTAAATTTATAATAATCTACTGTTGTTCCCCAAGATCCATCTACTTTTGCACGGGACAAATAGGAGATGTGAATCAGGATCACCATCCCTGCATCATTCAAGTCCTTGGCACTAATTTCTGCAGTCCCTCCAGAGATGTAGTATTGCTTTTAGTTTACTATTTTACTAAGTAAAGGTAGTTTTAATGGCTTCCAGTTGAGCTTTCTCACCATAAAGTCCTTGTTCCACAGGTCAGGGAATCCACATAGAGATTCTGCCAGCTGCTAATTGTATCTATGCCAATAATGCATTTCGGAACTGGGGAAATAACCAAAGGATAGTTTACGAGAATCATTGTACCCTCATTGTACCCTGGGGAGACATATCTGAACTAAAACACCATTGATCACCTGACCCCCCCACAAGACCCTACTCTGACTGGTGGGCCACATGGCATTTTATGTCTCTTGGATTTATATTAGTTCAGAGCCAGTTTAGAAACAGTACCTAGTAGTCCCCGAAAGGTCTAATTGTTTCCTTTTCCTCAATGTATAGTTACACTGGTAAAAGGCTATACGTCTCTTTAGGGAAGGCTGAGAGAAAAATGTAGAGTATAAATTTTTAGTAGGGTACTAGAGACCTTTCTCAAAGAGACCTAGCTTCCCCTTTATTTAAGGGACTCTGGATCCATAAACTGGCTCAAGTCTAGAAATTGATTAAAGGGCGTTCATTGAACTCTATGATTTTATGATTTAGATTAGATTTTTGTTTACTTGACCTAGAACTTTTCTGATTATACCGATCAAATAAAATTTTATTTATTATTACATTTAGATTGTTGATAAATTTGAAAGTTTTTATTAGTTTGTCTGTTTTGTATATACATGAAATAGGGTCCAAATTCATTATTTTGCATGTAGATATGCAGATGTTTCAGCACCATATTTTGAAGAAACTTCTTTTACCATTGAATGGTCTTAACATCTTTGTCAATTAGAAATAGATATATGGGTTTATTTCTGGACACTCAATTCTAATCCAATGGTCTATATTTTTATCCTTATGCCATTACTACACTGTTTTAAAGTTGTTGCTTTATAAAATTTTGAAATTAGAAAATGTGATTCTTCTGACTTTGTTTTTCTTTTTCAAGAAAAACATTGTTTTGGCTATTTGGGTTTCTTGCAATTCTATATAATGTGAGAATCACTTTGGACATTTTTTATGAACAAGGCTGTTGGTCTAATGAGGATTACATTTACATCTTAAGATGTTAAGTCTTCCCATTAAGACTATGCAATATTTTTTAATCATTTAGGTCTTTATTTTCTTTCAGCAATGTTTTGAAGTTTTCGGTGTACTACAAAGTTATTCATCTCCTCAGTTAAACTTATTCTTAGGTATTTTATTCTGTTTGAGGCTGTTGTAAATAAAATTGCTTTTTAATTTTTACAAAAATTTTTGGATCATTTTTGATTGATAAAACAACTAATTTTTGCAGGTCTATGTACAGTACAATTTTGCTGAATGTGTTTATTAGATCTAGTAAGTAGTGTGTGCATTTGCAAGAGAGAGAGAGAGAGTCCTTGTGATTTTTCTGTTTATAAGGTCATGCTATCTGTGAATAAAAATTGTTTAACTTTATTTTTTTAATTGGATTTTTTATGCCCTATTGTTTTGCCTAGAACTTCTATTCAATGTTAAATAGTGATTTTAATAGCAGCACTGAAAGCAGCCATGTTTATTGTCTCCCTGATCTTAGAAAGTTATTAGTTTTTCATCATTGAATATGAGTTTTTAGATGTCAGTCCTTCATGAAAGTCTGCTATCACGGGAAGGAACTTTCCTTCTATTCCTAGTTTACAGTGTGTGTTTGCATGTGTGTTTTTTATGATGAAGTTGTATTAGATTTTCTCAAATGCTTTTATGCATCAATTAAATTGATCACATATTCCCTCTCTTCATTTCACAAATTGATTTTCTTACATTGAAACATTGTTTTCCTGGCATAAGCCCCACTTATTCATAGTGCATAACCTTTCAATATGTTTCTAAATTCAGTTTGCTAATATTTTATTGAGGATTTTTGCATCTATATTTATAAGTGATATTTATCTATAGGTTTCTTGTGCTTTCATTTTCTACTTTTGTGTCAGAGTGATATTGGCCTCATAGAACAAATTAGGAAGTTTCCTCTCCATTTTTTTTTTTTTTTTATGAGTTTGAAAATTAGTGTTAATTCCTCTTCAAACGTTTGGTAGTATTCACTAGTGAAGTCAATTGATCCTAATCTATTTGTTGAGAAGTTGTTGATTTCCATTTCAGTCACTTTATTTGTTATACATCTGTTCAGATTTTCTTTTTTCTTGAATTGGATTTGGTAAGTACGTACTTATAAGAATTATCTTTCATCTAGCATATCTAATTTTTGATATGTAATTGTCGATAGTATTCTGTTACAATATATATATATATTTTTTGCTTCTGTAAGTTGGTAGTAATGCCTCTACTTTTATTTCTTATATAAGTTATTTGGTAATTTCTTTCATTTTCTTAGTCATTGTAGCCAAATGTTTATCAATTCTGTTAATTTTTTCAAAAAACAAACTTTATTTTTAAAATTTCTTTTTGTATCGTCTATTTTTTTGACTTCTGTCCTAATATTTATTATTTCCTTTCTTCTGATAATTTTGAGTCTAGATTGCTCTTATTTTTTATTCTTTTAGGTGTAAAGTTAGATTATACTTTTGAGAGCTTCCTTCTTTTTTAATTTAGGTTTTACAACTATAAATTTTTCTGTTAGCATTTTTCATTGCATCTCATAAGTTTTAGCATATTGTATTTTCATTTTAAGTTCTCTATTAGAATTTTTAAATTTTCTTTATGATTTCTTTTTTGACCCATTGGCAGTTTAAAATGTGTTGGTTAATTTCCACATATTTGTGAATTTTTAAATTTTACTTATTATTGATTTCTAGCTTCATTTAATTATTTTAGATGTTACTTTTTGTCATTTCAATTGTTTTAAATTTATTGAGATTTGTCTTGTGGTCTAATATATGGTCTATCCTGGAGGATATTCCATATACATTCGAGTAGAATGTGTATTTTGCTGTTGTTTGGTAGAATATTTGCTATATATAGTCTGTTAAATCTAGTTGCTTTGTAATGTTCTTCAAGTTCTCTATTTTCTTATCAATCTTATATTTGATTATTTTATCCTTTATTGTAACAATGATGTTGTTGTGGAGTATTGAAGTCTCCAACTATTACTATAAAACTGTGTATTTACCCTTCAATTCTGTCAATATTTGCTTCATATATTTTGGGACTATGTTGTTTGTTGTATATATGTTTATAATTATATCTTCTTTGTGAATTAATCCTTTTATCAATTTATAATGTCCTTTTTCTTTTGTAATTTTGTTTGTTTGTTTGTTTCTTACTTTAAGGCTACGTTATCTAATATGAGCATACCAAACTTAGTTTTCTTTTGGTTACTATTGCATAAAATATTTTTCTATCCTTTTACATTCAACCTACTTGTGTCTTTGGGCCTAAAGCAAGTATACTATTAATAGCATGTAGTGGGATCAAGATTTTTTTAAAAAGTTTATTCTAGCAATCTCTGCCTCTTAATTAAAAAGTTTAATTCGCTTACATTTAAAGTAATTACTGGTAAGAACTTACTTCTGACATATTCTATACATTTTCTGTATGTTACTTATTTCATTAATCATTATCTTTTTTTAATTGATTATTTGTAGTGCTACTTTGATTTTCTTTCATAAAATTTTGTATATGTATATATATACATATATATATGATACATTCTTAGTGACTACCCTGGAAATTAACATTAACAATCTAAATTTATAATAATGTAGTCTGAATTACTATCATCTAACTTTACTAACATTCAAATATATAGTTTCTCTATAGCACTATTACCTTTTATGTTGTTATTGTCAGAAGTTACATATTTATACATCACATGTCTATTAATGCACACTTATAATAATTTTTTTATGCATTTTGCTTTTAGATAATATATGGGATAAAAAGAAATTAAAACCAAAGTCATCATAATCATTATCTTTACCCATGTGGTTGCCTTTACGTTTTTTATTTCTTCATATGTCTTCAACTTTTGTCTATTGTCTTATTATTTCATCTTAAAAGATTTCCTTTAGCACATTTTTGGAGGTACGTCTAGTTTCAACACACTCCTACAACTGTTGTTTATTTAAAAACGTCTTAATTTTTTTTTTATTTTTATTTTTGTAGTATAGTTTTGCCAGACAGAATTTTTTTGCTGGCAGTTTTTTTCTTCTTTTCTTTCAGCACTTTAAAAATGCATTCTTACTCTCTTCCTGCTCCATGACTTTTGATGAAAAATATGCTGCTGATCTTATTGAAAATCCCTTGTAAGTGACAAGTCATCTTTCTCTGGCTTCTTACGAGATTCTTTATCTTTGAACAATTTGATTATAATGTGTCTCAGCGTAAAGCTCCTTTTTTTTTAAAGCTTTCTTGGAATTTAGCACTTCTTGAATATGTAGTGTGTTTAAATCAAAATTGAAAAGTCGTTGGCTACTGATTTTTCATCTATTGTTTTTGTTTTGTTTTGTTTTGTTTTTGTTTTTGTTTTTTTCTGTTATCTCTTTTCTCTCCTTTTGGGATTCTCATAATTTATATGGTGGTCTGCTTGAAAGTGTCCCACAGGTCTTTTAGGCTCTTTATTCTTTTATTCTTTTTTTTTCTTTTTGTTCTCCAGAGTGGGTAATTTCGATTAATTTATCACATAGTTTGCTGATTTTGTTTTCCACCTGCTCAAATCTGCTATATAAACCCTCTAGTAAGTTTTTCCCTATAGTGAGTTTCCAAAATTTCTGCTTTTTTTTCTTTTTTATAATTTCTATTTTTTTTTATTGACAGTCTCTTTTTGTTCATACATCATTGGTTTCTTTTAGCTTTTTCTCTCTCTGCTATTTTATTTTTATTTATTTTTTTTAGCTGTTTGGGCATATTTAAGATTTTTTTTTAAAGAATTTTATTAGGAAGTCCAATATAGCTAAGTTCTTAGGCACCATTTTTGCTAATTTCTTTTGTAAGTGAGCTATCAGTTTATGTCTTTATATACTTTATATATATATATATAGTTGTTTAAAACTGAATATTTCAAACATTATAATGTGGTAACTCAAGATAAGACTTTTCTCTTTTGCCAGGGTTTGTTTTGTTTCTGTAGCTTATTGTTTAGTGACTTTTTAAACCTATTTTTATAAATTCTGAATTGTTTTTCTTGTGTGGTCTCTGCAATTTCTATTCCTTTAGCATGTGTTTTGACATAGTTTTACTTGAACACCATGAGCCAAAAGGAAAGAAAGAAGAAAAAAAAGAAGAAAAAAAAAAAGAGAGAAGAAGAAAAAAAAAGAAGGAGAAGAAAGAGAAAAGAGGAAAAAAGGAGGAGGAGAAGAAATCATATTCCGATCTTTGCAGACTGGTTTTGTGCTCGGGCACTTTTTCAATGCTTAGCCAGACTATAAAAACAGCTCTGTTTCATGTGTCATTTCCTGCTTGTGATCTACTAAAGGGCAAAACTTAAGACCTCAGGTACTTCCTAATCATGCGTGCAGCTCCGAGCATACCAATAACTTTCAAAAAAACTCCTCACTATATACATGCACTTTTGAATTCCCTGATTTTCCCAAGAAAGTCTCTCCAGTTTTTTTGCTCTCATGGTTTGAGTGCTTTATTTTTTTCTTCAGTTATATTTTGCCTGCAGTGGGTTATTTGCCTTAAATGTTTTTGAGGAATGCTCAACACTTTTCTACCCTGTATTCCTAGTTTAAAAAAGTCAAGCACCTTGTGTCACTACTTCAGGTAGCCCTCAGACAGATTAAAAGAGACAAACACAATTACCTGTGAATAAGGTCTATTCTTCCTTATCTGGAAATGGAGACCAGTGTGCCGCTGTGGGAATGTGGGCCGGATCTTCAAGACCACCACTGCACAGTGGGTAGGGGTGAGACAAGGGTAAATAAAAATACTATAAATTTTTTCAACCAGTTTTAATTTGCTTTTTTTTCTTGACTTATTGTTTTACTTGGTTGCTGTAAACATTGGACAGATTTTAGCATTATGACCAAGCTTATTCTGAGAACTTTGCTTGATTTTTTAAAGTTGCTGTGGAGTAACTTGCAGATCCTTGCAGCTGCTTTTTTTCCCACAAGAATTATTCCCCTTTTTCCTTTTAAAAATATAATAGAGGCCCATTTAACTGATCATGATATCTTTCTTCTCTCTCAATCTTGCAGACTCAAAAACCTGATTTCTTTCTGTATATATTTTCAAAGGAGATTTTAAACAATTAAATTGTTTAAACAATTAAATATTTTAAACAATTAAATTGTTTAAAATATTTAATGTCTAAATCAAAGGGAAATATCTGTTGATTTCCTTGTGTTTATGAAGATATTTAATGTCTAAATCAAAGGGAAATATCTGTTGATTTCCTTGTGTTTATGAAGAGATCTTTCTCATTTGGGAAAATACTTATCAAAATATTTAAAAGAAAAATTTTGTTCTTCTTGTTACATGTTAGAGTATGATTTTTCTTTAAACATGTCAAAAATATAAGCATGCATAGAATACAAAATCTCTTGATCTACTTTGAGAATGTAACAGTAGGATACTATGACTTGCTTATGGTGATAGTAGGACAAAAGAAAAAAAAAACCTAAGGAAGAGTGGAAAACTGAGTAATTGTTGGGTGTAGGTATGTGGTAGAGTCCATGCAGCTTCTGCTTTGTTTTATGTGTTTTGAAAAACTCAAGCTATATTGACACATGTGGACACTTTGTTTAACAGTTTCATCTGAGTCAGACATTGTGTATCCTCTACCTGCCTCAGACAGTTGAGTGAAGAAGCATTCATATGATTCCAGCCCCCTGACATTGGAGTCCTTCTAGTAAGTCATGGGAAGAGAGGCAAACCATGTCTACTGTCCACATTCTTGATTCACAGAATCAGTGAGCAGCATAAAATGGCAGTTACTTTATGCCACTAAATTTTGGTGACTTGTAACTCAGCAAGAGATAGCTGGAACGTTAGGCTAAAAATAAGAACGTTATCTCATAGAGTTCTAAGAGTTAAGTCAGAAAATGAGTGTAAAGGGTCTGACATAGTTTCTAACATAGCAAATACTCAACAATGTTAGGCTCTCATCTATCACAACTAGGAAGTTTTGTTCAAATTAATCTTATATGAATTTCTGAGATTCATGCATATTTAGAAAATAAGAAACTCCAGTCCTACCAATATATAATCTCATCCATGCCTCCATCAAATGGCTACATGTTGTGACTGTCTTTTAAAAAAATAGGTTTAGTATACCAAACAGCTCACACTTATATAAAACTAATTCCCATATAAACATTTCTGACACATTCTTTTATGTGAGAGAGTTGATTATGCTGAAAAGAAAAAAAAAAGACATCTTTCGAGCAAATACATCAATCATGGACTTATATTGAATAGTAATGTTTTGATTTTAAGAAAAATACTAGCCCACTTCTGGAAATTACCAGTTTTTTCACATTTTATATGTCCTTTCAAAGAGAAAAGTCTGTGATGATAATTTTATATTTTATAACTATTTAACTTCCTCTCAGAATATTTATAGTATAAGAGGTCTACCAGAACATTTCTCTGACTACCCTTAATAATAAACTTTATAGTAAGAAAGAATGTAATTTTTATAAGGTCTGAATTTTTATATTCCTGTTGCTATTTAATGTGGACATGAGAACTGAGATACAGATACATTTGAAATGTATAGTTTTGTTAAAGTTCACTTGTATATTATCAGTGAAAGGAAATAAGGGAATAAGTAATTGAGTCAAAAACATTTACTGGGTGCCTATGGTATATGCACCTCTAATAAACAAGACCATGAGAGAAAAATATAGCCCATTAAAATGTATCCATCTACTATTTATTGAACATTTCCTGGTCTATTATATGTGGTGCAGTAGAAGGAGATAAAATAAATTCCACATGTACTTATGCTTTCTAGAAACTTTTAATCTCATTGTGGAGAAAGGACAGATGATGCAGTTAACATAAATTTATATGCAGCATAGGAATAACATAAAATTCATATGAACTACTGCACGTGGGATGCTAATGGCTTTAAAAGAAAGGAGTTTGAAAGGCAGAAAGAAGTAAGCACATAGATTTCATGGTTAAGGTTGAACTAGATCTGCATTTTTAAGGAAGAAACATACTTATATTACAATCTTGGAGTTGAATGCCAGTATCTTTGAAAGAAAATGTAGAGAAAATCATTATTCTGTGAATTAAGAACCACGCTTATGTAAAAATGTCCTACTTAAGAGAAAATTCTTCCCATCCTCTATACCTCTAAGGTATCCTAATACTTACATGTATCTTAGAATTTTATTTTCTTAAAATCATCTATTTATGTATTTTTTTTCTTTCATCGGATCTCGGGTCTTTTGAAAGCAAGAACCAAACCTGATTCATGTTTGTGTATCTAGTATTTTCCATGGAATATTGTAATTTATGTAAAAAAATTGATCTCAAGTGGTAGAGTAAATCACCCCAAATTGTACTGTTAGTAAAAGGCAGAACTAGGACCTAAACTCAAAGTACTTTGGACAATAAAACCCATGATATTTTCACTAAAATGCGTTGCTGCCAAAAACATATACTAAAAATATGGAGATAATTAAAATTCTCACATCTAGGCCTGTTGCCTATAGGCTAAGTAAATCTGATATACTCACCAGGGGATGCATTAAAAAAGTAACTGACTTGAATGATTGCCTCAGTAGAAAGCCATGGATGATTGAAACAAGTTGTACAAGAGTAGAGACAGAAGAGGTATCCAGAAGTATTTGTCTTCTTGAAAAAGAGTATGACCACAAAGAATGACGGAGATTATAGAAGAGGAAAGCCTGTAATTCATTCTGAGTTCCAGGAGAGGATCAATATAGAAATCAGAGCTATGAAACATGTCTGTTTCACTGAATCAGTCATATACTGGTGCCTATGCTCAGAGACATTTCTGGCCCTAAGCAAGTATTTCCTTAGAAGAAAATATTTGAGTTTTAATCATTGGCAAAAATTTTTGCCTCCATCAGACCAGTGGGAAAATAACAATTAGACTATGGCTCCTACTGTGTGGGTAATGTCTTTAAAGGCCTCGTTCTCTGGTATTGGCTTCATTTGGGAGCAGTTATATGCTACTTCTAGAAGCCAAATAATTAGCAGCATGAAACAAAGCCAGAAAAGGTCACTTGGTCTCTGTTGTATGCTTGAAAATACTGATTTTGAAAATAAGGTCTTGTAGTTGAATGATTGTAAATTAAGGCACAAGCCAGACACAGAACATAAATATATCAGAAACTCCCATGCCTACCTCCAAACCACTTATTTTTTTTTTTTTTAAGTGAATAACCAGCTTTTAGATCTGCCTGAGAATTCTGAGAGGCATGAACGGTATTTGATTCTTATGCCATAACACCAGTTTTCCCAAACAGCAAGCTGTTTACTGGTTGACTTGCATAGCTTGTTTGATACCTTTGTGTGAAGTAGTTTAGACTAAAAGATCTTTTATTTGTGGTTTTAAAAAGACCTAATTTGGTGGCATATCCTCTTGGTATAAAAACAAAATAGGTTTAGCACTGAGAGTTAAAAATGAGAAAAGCTTACCTATCTCTGAAAACCTACATTCATGTTTGTGTAGCTGAGCCTGGGGACACATAGGCCCACATGCTGTTTCCCAATTAATCACAAGTCCCTGGTTTGAATGCTTAATAACTACGACCAGAGAGTTGCAGTTTGTTGCTCTTTAATCAATATAGTCAAGCTTTAAGTCTAATTGTCATTAAGTTAAAACACATGACACATTTCAATGTAAAATGATACCCAGATGTGACAGCTCTTTAAAATGGAATTTTTATATTTGCCTCCTTGACTTTTGCTACATGTAGTATAAGGAAATTCACTGGTACATTTTATTCAAAGGGCCATAGAATTATAGGCTATCAAAATCATAAAAAAAAATGAAATATTTTTTTGATTTTATAGTTTAACTGACATTTATTGAGCATCAGCGCTGTGCCAGGCAGTGATCCAGGCACTGGGGAGAGAATTATGAACAGTAGAGGCTTCCAGCCCTCATTGTGCCTGCCTTCTACCAGGGTGGGGTAAGTATTTTAACAAATAGATGGATAAAATTATTTCAGTTAGTTATCAATTATATAAAGAAAATAAAAAAAATTAATGGTCTAGAGAGAAATAAGAATGACTACTTCTGACTTTGATTCAATAATGCTGCTGAAGGCTGATAATCATTTTGTCTTTATTTTCGTACCTTCTATCCCCTGAAACTTTTCCCAAGTGGGCAAATCACCCCTCCCTAATATCTTCTGCCCAAGTATCACGGGCCTTGCCCAACTGTAGATTTTAATATTCCCAATTCTTAAATACATAGCACACGATTGCAGTTATTTGTCTATTATTTTTTATTCTCAAAGACTGCCTTTAAAAGTAGAAATCAGTAAAACCTGATTCACTTTTGTTTCCTGTCAGTCCAAAACAGGCTTAGTAAAAAGAATACAGTCTATTTAAATGTTTAAAGAATAAATGAATGAGAAAATGAGGCATCCCCAGCAATTTTATTTTAGGCATAACTCTATTTCTTAGGATATTTGTCTCCTACTAAATATCAATCTTTCTCTCTACATCTTCCCTTTGAGTCTAGTTTTGAATTCACAGAAACCCATGTAGAAATTCTTCTAAAGATGTTAACCTATCTTTCTTTCATGTCCTCCCATACCCAATTATATGTAATAGTTTCAGGCTAAAGAGCCTCTATAGCTTTCCTCTGATTATAGTTTAAGTTGTACCAATCTTGTCAACTTCATCAGAATTAATTGTAGTTTTTATTGGTCTTTTCAAAGAAAAAGTCTTAAATAATTTAGTAGATCAGCTATGTTCTGAGCATTCTAAAGTCCAGTGATACAATTGTCTCTTATTGTAGGGTAATAATGGGTGTTTTAAATAACAGCCTAAGAAACTTGTTAATAAAATTAAAAAATACCAAAATTAAATAAGTCAATGTGCAGATATGATACAACTCGGTATTAAAAATGGCATTTATTTATTTATTTAAAACCATTTAGGTTCTCTTTTCTATTCTAGGCCCAGACTCTATGTAATCTGCCACTTTTGCCCTATAAACTCACTCAGCTGATACCTATGGCTTCTGGGGTCATCCTTATCATAAGCTGATGGAAGAGGAAAATAATATGCTTGTCTCATGGGTGAGTCAGCTTGAATTTTTGATGTGAGAGAAAGATCCATTGTGACTACACTGTAGACTCACTCATGGATTGTAGAAAGACAACATTAAGAAGAAATTGGAAGGAATTTAATTTGTGTACCTAATATGTCACTTCCTATGTAAAAGGAAGAGGCCTGAGGTTTTGTAGGTGTGTATGTACATATATATGTGTGTGTACATATATATATGTATACATGTATATACATATATATAAAATATGTATACATATATATATATACATACATATGTACATACACATTCATACACACAGTATTATGGGGGATGGTGAATGGCTTGGCTGGTTAGTAAGGAGGTAAGAAGAAAGCATGAAAAATCAAAGAAGTGTGGAGAGGAAGCATATAATTGATGGATATATGAGGATTTGGTATGAACATGTATTATATGACATGTTAACACATACCAAAGAATATCATCTACAGATGAAGTGCTTAACAACCAAGCAAACAACACAACTTTGACATTGATGTTATCCAGCCTCGGTCATTACCACTCCACTGCTGGAAAAATAGATGCATAAAGAAAGGAATATGACAGCAAATATGGAAGCCATGCACAGGCCCAACAGCAAGAGCTTTCATTCAGCAAGGTTAATCTAGCTACTGCTACTATCAAACATCCAATCCACCAGCATCAAGGATCTCCCAAAGACACCAACCAGTTATTTGGAATCAAGTTGACTCTTTCCACCCTTGAAGAGACAATAATTTATCTTGGCTGATCAACACATATTCTAAATATACGTTTTCTCTTTCTACCTGCATATTCTAAGCCAGCACCAACATCTAAAGCTTACAAATATTTGATCCATTAACACAGGATTCTTATTTATGTTGCATCAAACCAAGGGACTCACTTTATAGCAAGAAGTTGTGACAGTAAGCTTATGACCATGGGTCTTACAACATATGACATTATTCAGCATCCATTAGAGTTTCCTGGATGTTAAGTATCAGCAGGTAATAGATTTAATAACAACTCTCAGTGTGAAATAAAGCAAAGCAACAAAAACCTTACCAAAGAAAAGAGCAAAAATATTTATAAAATGAAAGCTCCCAAGGAAAATCACATTCATTCATTCATTCATTCATTCATTCCCTGTAAGTTTTGGGACTAACTAGCATTTACATGCTCATTCATCCGACTAAATTTTTATTGGCTAGAAAAAAAGACTAAAGTAGATCTAGGAACAAGATTTAAAGAATACCAAAATCTAATGACTAGGTAGAAGGCAAAAATCTTAAAAGTAAATTGGGAAGAAGCAGTCTTTAAAGAGGACAAAAATTCAGGAGAGTGGTTCTTATGGAGGCAAGTGGAGGGACTGTTAAAAAAGTGTGAACAATAGTGTTAAATGTGCTGGGGGATATGGGAATCAGATAATAGCTGAAAATATTATATGTATATAATGATGAAAAAGAAACAGTCTGGGTGGAGAAAAAGCCTGTTTAGAGTATACATAGGTGTAAATGTTTGCTGAGGATATGTTACAATGCTTACTGACAACATTTAACAATTTTTAATTTTTTAAAATATTTCACTAAGAAAGGATAAAAAGAGATGAAAAAGAAACAGAATTAAAGACCAGCTGGATGGTGAATTGAGAGGGATATGTGATCCCAGTATGAATCCATCTGATTAATGAAGAGAGTATTCTGAAGCTTGTTGGATGACAGTAGGAGGCATGAGAGAGTAGAAGAGATGGCGTAGTACAGCCTAAAACTATGACAGGTAACATTCATAAGTATTTTCATGTGACTGTATTATATTGGAAACTTTATCTGAACCATTATAAATTTACAAAAGATTTTTAGAAAGCAGGCATTTTAAATATCTTCATTGTCTAGAGAGGAAACTATGATAATTTTCCCCAAATTACATATTTGGAAAAATGAAGAAGATAGAGTTTGAACCTGAGCAGCCTTATGACAGTGTAACCATTCTTACTACAAGGCATGACTGCAAAGGCACCAGCATGTTTTCAAATGACAGGAGCCTGCCCTAAGGGGCAAGGTTGTTTTTTGTTTGTTTTTGAGAAGTGAACAGATGGTAATTTTTTTGAAGTATTAGGATTATTAGTGGGTATCAAGTTGTATGCAAACTTCATCTCTTTTAAGCTACCTGGGACGTAAATATATACGTCCATATGCATACATATGTACATATACATACTACATACATATACACACATGCATGCATACATACATACATACATACATAAATCCAGCCTCATGTTGGGTTTTCAGGAGAAACAGCAGGAGGTATTCTATTCCTGGTCTCCTTTCCTCTGCCTTATTTCTAAATATTTCACCCAATTCCTGTTATTAAGAATTGATGCTCTCAATTTAAAAATGAGCAAAAGAATTGAATAGACATTTCTTCAAAAAAGATATACAATAACCAGTGAGCACTAGAAAGATTCTCAACATTATTGGTCATTAAGGAACCAAATTAAAACCACAATGAGGTAGCACTTCATACCCAGTGAGATGGTTATAATTATTCTGAAAAAAAGCAAAGAAAAAAAAAGAAATAAAAAATAAACTAAGTTCTGAGAAAGTTGGAGAAATTGATCGGAATAGTCACATTAATGGTGGGAATGTAAAATAGTTTAGTCACTGCAAACATCCAACTGAAAAACAGTTTAATGGTTCCTCAAAAGTTAAAAATAGAATTGCTATGTAACCCAGCATTTACACTCCTAAGTATATATGCCAAAAAATTTAAAGCTGGTGCTCAAAAAAATACATATACATTCATGTTCATAGCAGCCCTATTCACAAGAGGACCAAGGTTGAAAGAGCATAAATGTCCATCAGTGGATGAATGGAAAAATAAATTGTTGTATATACATATAATAGAATATTATTTATCCATAAAGAGGACTGAAGTATTAATACATGCTAACGCATGAGTGAACCCTGTTAAATGTTTTGCTAAGTGTACAAAGCCAGACACAGACCAATACTGTTCAATTGCATTTATATGAAATATTCAGAATAGGTAAATCCATAGAAACAGATTAATAGTTGCCAGTGGCTGGGGGGAGGGGAGAATGCACAGCAACTGCCTGATAGAAATGATGTTTCCTTTTATGATAATGAAAATTTGGGGAACGAGATAGAGGTGGTAGTTACATAACATAAAGACGCTAAATACCTCCGCTTATAATATCATGCCTTTAACAAAGTTAAAATGGTTAATTTTATGTTATTTAAATTTCGCCTCAATAAAAAATAAATTGCCTGCTTTGGATTTGATATTTTATTTTTAAATACGGAAATTGGACAGACACAGTATCAGATATGAGCCATTTACTGCCTACTGACTCCACTGCTCTTCTTACCAGATGGGATGTGTTTCACTACTGTCAGAGTTGAGCTGATCAAGAATAGATGGTTTTGGTAGTGAGACACCCAGTTGAAAGAACGCACAAGGAGCCAACATGAGAATGAAACGGCAGGCACCAACTTTATTTCAGAGAGTGCACACTTCTGTCCTAGGGGACCACATGGGCTTTATATATGTCAGAGAACAGTAGTGGAATTCTGCCGCACATGCATGAAACGATAAGCTGAGTTATACTTACGTAAGTTAGGTGCAGGCGCCCAACTACATTAATGTAACATTCTAAATCCGGAGTCCAATCCCTAGCCGTGAGCCTGGATCACAGCCGAACCTAGGACCCACAACTCCCTTATGGGAGTTTTAATAGTAAGAAGGAAAACGGGTCATTTTTTAGTGTTTAGCATGTTTAGGAAGTAATTATGGACGAGGCTATTGATCATCTGAATAGCACATATGCATAAGAAGATTTGGAGTAGCGGAAATCGGGGTGAAGAATATTTGTGGATATTGACAAAAAGAAAGAGAACAGTACTGAATTCAAATTTCTCCATAATTTTAGTGAGTTTCTCATTGTAGGTAAATGAGATTCTTTATTTACGTACGACCTTTCTTTGATAATAAGTTTTCTTGGCAATATATCTGCCAGGTATGTTTTCAGGCTCTTTCTCCTGATGTGTGTGTGTGTTGGCCGGGGTGAGGGGGGTGGGGTGGGAGGAGAAGAGAGAGTTTATATGTTTATGTGTATGTCTGTTTAAATCATTTTGAAAGCTTTATTGGCCTACTTCACATGACGGTTTGAGAGAAAAATATAACCAGTGTCAGAAGGAGAATCTATTAACTGTCATTGGAAGACCCTTGTTTGTGAGAATTTGATTTTCTCATCATACAAACTACAGCATGTTTTATATGGTCTCCATTTGCTGATATTAGGTCTGTAGTGCTTGTCCTCATTTTTCATCTTAAATAGTGAGCATAACTTTTTAATTGAAATATTCTGGCAGGTAACTAAATCCAGTTGGAAAAGAATGGTTTTCCATTTGTTTAAAAGAATGAATTCTCATTAACATACTTGTGGGGAAATGTAGTACACTTTTCAGTATATCAATAAAGTATAATTTTATACTGACTCTCATGGCGGAGCAGGAGAGGGGAGTGATTGTATTAACACTATTACTATTACAGAGAACAGAAACAGGGTTTTCATTTTTGTGACAAAATTGACCGTAGGGGCAACAATTATTCTCCATGCCACTTTTGTTAGTCTTACTTAAAGCTGAAGAGATTTCTTCCAAGGTCTTCTGGGGAAGGAGAGTCAGATTTCAAAATCTAAATCTTTACGGAATTCATAGAAAAAAAAGTCAAGTTAGATTCTTGATAAAAATAACCTTTGGTTAACAATTTTATTTGGAGCTTAATCAATTTAGATTTAATTATATGTTTTATTTTAGTCAATTCTAATAAACATATAAAAATAAAAGCTTCATTTCTAAATCTTGAGGATAAGTTCTGTATTGTATTAATCATGTATTTCTGGAATCTAGAGTAGGACCTAGCTCATTAATAATTTGTTTATTAATATGAATAGACACATTAATAAACAAATGAACTTTGCTCTCATAGTATCCCTATCTCTAGAATAGTCTCTGATTTTACCTTATGGTCACCATGTTCAACTTTACTCTTTCTCACTGTTCCTCATCACTTGCTATTTGCAGTACATTTTAAGTGAAGATTGCATGTGGTTGCAGATGGCAAGATTTCATTTTTTTTATGAGTGATATTCCATTATATATATGTACTACTTCTTTATTAATTCTTCTATTTATGGACACTTAAATTGCTTCCATATTTTGGCTATTGTAAAAAATGCTGTAATGAGCATATGAATGCATATGCTTTTAAATTAGTGTTTGGGTTTCTTCAGATAAATACCCAAAAAAATTGCTGGATTCTTCTTTGTTTCTTGTTACAGCCTTTGTTTTAAAGCTTACTTTGCCTAATATGAGCATTGCTAACTCATCATTTTTTTCATTTCCATTTTCATGAGCTATCTTTTTGTATCCCTTCACTTTCGGTTTGTGTGTGGCTTTTGTTCTGAAATGAGTTTCTTGTAGGGAGCATATGTAAAAGACTAATTTTTTTGTCTATTCAGTCACCTTATGTCTTAATTGGAGCATTTAATCCATTTACATTTAAAGTAACTATTGATATATATGTAATTATTTCCATTTTATTCATATTTTTGATGTTTATTTTTTTCTTCTTCTTTAAAAAGTTCCTTTAACATTTCTTGTAATACTATTTTGGGGTGATGAACTTTTTTAGCTTTCTCTTGCCTGGGGAGCTCTTTATCTGTTCTTTAATTCTAAATAATAGCTATTCTGGGTAGAGTAATCTTGGTAGGTCCTTGCTTTTCATCACTTTGAATATTTCCTACCAATCTTTTCTGACCTGCAAAAGTTTCTATTGATAAGTCAACTGACAGTCTTGTGGGAGTTCCCTTGTAGGTAACCAACTGCTCTTCTCTTGCTGTTTTTAAGATTCTCTCTTTGTTTTAGACCCTTAACATTTCAATTACGATGTGTCTTGGTGTGGGCTTGTTTTGGTTAACTTGTTTGGACTCTCTATGCTTCCTGGGATTGTATGTCTATATCCTTTGCCAGGTTACAGAAGTTTTTTGTTATTATTTCTTGAAATAGGTTTTGGATTCCTTGCTCTCTCTCTTCTCCTTCTGGTACTCCTATGATGCAAATGTTGGTATGCTTGATGTTGACCCAGAGACCCCTTAAACTAATCTCTTTTTCTGGCTTTTTTTCTTGTTGCTGGTCTGATTGGGTGTTTTCTGCTACTTTGCCTTTCAAATTGCTGATTCAATCCTCTGATTCATTTAATCTCTGTTGATTTCCTCTAATGCACTCTTCATTTTAGTTATTGTGTTCTTCATTTCTGACTAGTTCTTTTTTTACAGTTTCTATATCCTTTTTTATGTTTTGTATTTCATTGTTGAAGTTCTTACTGAGATCATAGAGCATCCTTATTAATAATGTTTTGAATTCTACCTTTTAGATTGATTGTCTCTATTTTGTTTAGTTCTTTTTTTCGGAGTTTTGTTCTGATTTTTCATTTGTGACGCGTCTCTTTGTTTCCTAATTTTGTCTACTTTTCTGTGTGTGTGTGTGTGTGTGTGTGTGTGTGTGTGTGTGTGTGTGTGTGTGTTTCTATGTATTAGCTAGATCTGCTATGTCTTCCAGTCTTGGTAGAGTGGTTTTATGCAGTAAGTATGTTATTGTACCCGATGGCACAATCTCCCCAGTTACCTTAGCTGGCTGCTCCAGGTGTGTCTCTTATATGAATTGTGTGTGCCCTTCTGTGGTAGCTGAGCCTTGGTTGCTGTTGGCACACCAATAGGTAGGATTGCCCCTCAGGCTGATTGGTTGTAAGGACTGGCCATGACTACAGTGGAGGAGATGTTGTGCAGAGGCTGACCATACAGCACAGGATTCACTTGGGGCTCTGTGGGGCTCTGGTTACTGCTAAGCCTATCTTTTGGATGTGTCATTTGTGGAAGTGGTTGGGTAGTGCTCTGATGTGGCCTGAAGTTGCTCATCAGTTGTGTTGTTTCTGGGACCGCTTGGGAGGGGCTCTAGTGCAGACCAAGGTCAGCCACTATCTGTGCCTTACCCAGGGCCACCTGGTATGAGCTTTTGTAACTCCAGATCGTTGCCACTTGTGCTAAGCTAGAGGTGCCTGGGAGAGGCTAAGATATGAACTGAGGCCAGCTGCTACTTGTGCCAAACTTGCGGCTGCTTTGCAAAAGGTGTGGATTACGCTGAGGTCATATGCTGCTTTTCAAGGTTTATGAAATTTTGAGAGATTTTATAAAAGTCTGCATCATGAGCCAAGACAATCTATTTATATGGAAAAGCCACTGGAAGTGGCTTGGGTGGGCTTGAAAGTTGGGTAGGGTGAGGTTTCAGGGAATTACCAGGGCAAGGCAACCAGCTTTAGCCAGGTTGATGGAGACTCGCATATGGCTCCTTGCATCTACAGGCTGGGTGGTGAGAGGGCTCACAAAGAAACAATGGCCTCTGCCAGCACTTCTGTCTGAGAGAAAACTTTCCCTCTATCTCTCACCCTAAAGCCAGACAATTCCATTCCTCCTGATGTCCCTCACATCATTTGAACTGCTGCCCCAACACTGGAGCTAAGAGTGAGTGAGTCTATCAGCGAGTAAGCCCTTGCCTGGGACTCCAGCTTCCCTCCATCTCACTCAGCCACAATTCTCACAGTTTTTACACACAGAAGTTATAAGGACTTCTCTCCCTGCCACTAGAACCCTGGGCTGGGCTCCCGATGTGGGGCTGGGACCCCTCACTCCTCAGTGGGGACCTCTGGAGCCGAGATTTCCCTCCTGATATTTAACTGCCGTGTGTGTGTGTGTGTCCAGCCTGTTTCACATCTCCACTTCTCCTAACAGTCTCAAGGCAGCTTCTTCTCTATGTACTTAGTTGTAGGATGCTTGTTCAGCTGGACTTTCGGCAGTTTTCAAAAATGGTTGTAGTTTAGTTGTAATTTTGATGTGGTCCTGGAAGGAGGCAAGCATACCATTTATCTCCTTTGCTATCTTGACTGGAACTCTGTTTATAAGTTTTAAAATAACAATAAGCTCATTATAAATTACAGAAAATATTTTTATGAAAGATAACTTTTTCCAAAAAGTAATGAGAGGAATTGTATTATTTGTTTTATAATATTTGGACATTTAATAGATTCCTAGATTCAATCTATTATGCTATCCAGATTATTATATCACCAGATATGCCATGTCATCTCTGGAAAAGCCACTGTAACAACCAAGAGATAATGAGAATGAAGAAATAACAGTATTATTTTGCCAACAGTACTGACCTCGCAGATTTCATGAAAAGGTCTTGGGGACTATCAGAAGTTCTCAGATTATATTTTGAGAGATGTTGATAATGACAGATAACATCAGCTACAAAATAACTTTGTTTTCTGGTGACCCATATTCTAACAGTTCTTTGATTTCTTTATCAATATCTGCCTCTTTTTGTGAAGACTTCTTTGCCATGAGGGTAATTCCAGCAGGTTCAGAATTGACCTGGTTTGTTTGCTGAAATATCTGCTTTATCAAGTTATAAACTGTACTAATTAACAGTGATGCTTTGTAACCAGGAGTCTGATAATTTTCTGGGAAGTTTATATCAGCTTGCCATTATCATATATTGATGAGAGTGAGATTAATGATTTGCACCTGGTCTTGATGAGAACTCCAGAAGGGTCTGCTGTTGAGGCTGGTTACAAAGCAAGAATATGCATATAGGACCAACAAAAGATAAGAAAAATGGATCAAGATTTAATTTTGCACTTCCAGGGTGTGAGATGTTCCACTCACATGTTGGTGGATCCTCATCAAGAGAGAGTGTGTCCTGTATGGCCCTCGCAGAGGAAAGTAATTGATGCTTCAGCCTGGCCTAACACCTTGCTGAGAGGCAGACTTTGACTGTGTTGTATAGCCTTACTTTAGTGCTGTTGTTATATTGTATTCTTTTCCTGCAAAAATGTGTATTTTTAAGCATTATCATTTTGGGTCCTGTAAATCTTCTTTAACAATTAAACTCTATCTGATGGCTACTATTAGTGCAACTTCCTTAATTATTACAGCTCATTCTGGACTCTCTCTTCCATGAGCTCTGGCAGCATGTATTGTCTTGTATGCTTGACATCTAATTGCTCTGTGCACTGTTATATTTAAATTGCTTCTTAAGTGCATGTCATATATTTCCATTTAATTGTAAGCTCCTTAAAATAAAAACACATAGTTTTTTTTCTTCTCTTTTAAAATTCACATTATCTAGCATAGGTCAGACTATCTGTCTGTTTGGTCTGCCATAACAAAATACCACTATAATGGTAACTTACTAGGTGGCTTACAGAATAGAAATTTATTTCCTCACAGTTCTGGAGGCTAGAAGTCCAAGATAAAAGTGTCAGCAGAATCATTTCTTGATGAGGACTCTCTTGCTGGCATGCAGATGGCCACCTTCTTGCTGTGCCTTCACATAGCCTCCTCTTTATGTAGACAGAGGGCGATAGATAGATAGGTAGGTAGGTAGATAATAGATAGATGATAGATAGATGATAGATAGATAGATGATAGATGATAGATAGATAGATAGATAGATGATAGATAATTTTGTGTCATTTCCTCATCTTTTAAGGATACTGGTCTATCAGATTAGGGCCCTACCCTTTTGACCTCATTTGACCTTATCTTCCTCCCTAAAGTTCTTTTCAATTATTGTCACACTTCAGCTTAAGGCTTTAATTTATGAACTTTGAGGGGGAGATAATTCAGTTTATAGCAATCTCTTAGTAAACTCTTATTGAATAAAAGTGAGTCTAACTTGTTTTACAAAAATAAATGGCTCCTATACATACCCTAAAATAAAATAGTCACAATGATTATGGTGGTTGATAGGTAATGACATCACTATATTCGTTAATATTCTAATGTCTGCTTCTACATCATTGAGTCATTGCAATGATTTTGAAAAATAGGCAGAAAAAGAGTTGTGTTGATATGCTGCTGTTTTATTTGTTTCCAATAACTAAGCTAGCTTTGCCAATCACTTAAATCGCATTCCAAGATTGTTAATGTTGTTATGAAATGAATAACTTGGATACAGAATATAACACCACTGCAAATTAATTGATGGAATTTAACATAGATCCAGAGACATCTCAATTGTTACCTCAAAATGAGTTTATCTTACTAAACTCTTTTAAAGACTTCATTAGGAATAAGTTCTAATTCACATTCGAATGTTACTTCAAACATTTGAAGTCCTCTGTAATCAAAGTTTGGCTAAATCATTGTTTCTCAAGGTGTGGTCCCTGGAGAAGCAGACCTCCTGGTGATTCTGATACATTCAGAATTTTGAGAATCCCGGCTTGATTAATAGCTCCAAATTCTGTTTTCACATTAAAATCTCTGGGAAATCTTTTAAAAATGCTCATGTCACCCACCAATATTATGTAATTGTTATAGGTGATTTGATTTTTTAGAAGTTCACGAAGTGATTTCCAAGTACAGACATGGCTGAGAACCACCATCCTAGATTATTTGTGTGCTATTCAAAACTGAAATTATAAGGCTGTTTTATAAATCTCTTAGCAGAGTTATAAAGGAGGCCAATTATTTGAAGATCAGGCTTATTTTTGTTCTCTATCTTCCCTTGACATTTTTTAATAAAGTTGCATTGAGGTATAAATAAAATACATGAACAGTTATCTTTCTTATGTGTACACTTCAATGAGTTTTGGTAAATATATATAGTCATGTAACCACAACCACAATCAAAACTAAAAGTATTTTCATCACCTTCCAAATGCTTTTTCATGATTACCCCGTCCCTACTGCCAGCCCCTGGCGACCACTGATTTGATTTCTTTACAGTTTTGCCTTTTCCAGAATATTATAAAAATGAAATCATACAGTGTATAACTTCTTACATTCTTTCTTTTACTTCTTTTACTTAGCCTAGCTATTTTAAAATTTATCCATGTTTTTAAACGTAACAACAGTTCTTTCTTCTTTTTTGCTGAATGTATCCCTTTATGTGAGAATGCCATTATTTATCTATCCGCCATTTGATAGACATTTGTGACTCTGTCACTACTAGAATAAAGCTACTATAAACATTCACATGTAGGTCTTTGTGTGGCATAGTTTTTATATCTCTTGGATATGTATCTAGGAGTATGATTAATGAGTTGTAAGGTAGAAGTATGCTTTTTTAAATAAGAAATTGAGACGCGGTTTTTAAAGAGGTCATATATAATTTTCATTCTCATCAGCAGTATGTGAGAGTTCCAGTTGTCTTGTATCATCCACTGAACTTTGTATTTTCTCTTAATTTTTAGTTTTGTCTTTGCTTATATTTTTTGTCATTCTAATAAGCGTGTAGTATTATCTTATTGTGATTTTAATTTGCTTTTCTCTAATGACTAATAATATCGAGCATATCTATCATCCGTATTTCTTTTGTGTAGCATCTCTTCAAAACTTTGCCAAAATGTTTAACAGGCTGTTTTATAATTATAGAGTCATAAGAGTTTGTTGTATATTTTGGATACTTGTTCTTCAGAAGTTAATATTTTTTTGCAAATGTTTTATTTCATTTTAAAGTTTTAAAAAAATTCTTAACAAACGTTTTTCAAAGAGCTGACATTTTAATAGTGATGCAGAAAAAATTATGAATTATATACTTTTATTGTTCATACTATTTTTGCCTTATAAAATCCATGTCTAAATAAAGGTCACAGAAATTTTTCTCTTATCTTTTTTTTAAGTCTTATAAATTTAGTTTTGTGTAGAAGTCTAAGATTCATTTTGATTTGATTTTTGTATGTGGTATGAGCTATCACTTGAGGTGTTTTATTTGCTGTCATTTGTTTTGTTTCATTTGTATATGGAAGCCCAAATGCTCCAACATATTTTATTAAACAATTATCTTTTTTGAATTATCTTGATATCTTTGTTAAAACTCAATTTGAAATATGTGTGTGGGATTATTTCTTGATATTCTACTCTGTTCTTCTGATCTATGTGCCTAACCTTATGACAACAATCTGTTTTGGCTCTTCTAGGTTTTTTTTTAATTTCTATATAAATTTTGGATGAATTGTTCTATAAATGTCTGTTATCTCAGTTATAAGTGCAGTTTGGGTCTTTCATGTGTTCTTACTAATTTGCTGTGTATTCATTCTACTATTTACTAAGAGAAGAATGTTAAAGTCTCCAACCATTTGTGGATTTGTCCATTTTTTTTTCTATTAGTCATAGTTTGTTTCATGTATTTCAAAGCTTTTTCTTTTTTTAGGTGCCTACATCTCTACGACTGTTAAGTCTCTTGGTTAAATTGACTCTTTTATTAGGATGTTATAGCCCTCTTTAATTCTGGTACTTTTCTTTGTACTATAGTCTATTTTTATCTGATAATAAACAATGCAGCTTTATTTTGAGTAGTATTTCCTGGGCCTATGGATTTCCACTCTTTTATTTTAAATCTGTATTTTATCATCACTATTAACTTATGAATTTTACCTGTTTTTTTTTAATTAATTTTAGTGGTTGTTCTATGCTTTACTACATAAATCTTCAATTATAACATTCTATCTTTAAATAATATATATTTTATTTCTTATACTTCAAGTATAATGAAAGAACTTTAAAACAATATACTTCTATTTCCTCCCTTCTTTTTCACTATTGGTGTCATACATTTTACTTCTATATACATTAAAAATCTCCAATATATTATTACTGTATTTACTTTGTAAAGTCTTAAAACAATTAAACATAATAATAGAAAAGCAAAAATTTTTGTGTTAACCTTTATTTATTTATTTTTTACTATATTTCATGCTCTCCATTTCTTTGAATATAGCCAAATTTCCATTTTGTTTCATATTCCTTCTGCATGAAGAATGTTCTCATGAGACTGAATTCTCTTAGCTTTTGTTTGTGAAAAAGTCATCATTTTCATTTGTGAAAGATATTTTTGCTCAGCTTAGAATGCTAAGTTGATTGTTTTTTTCCTTCATTCATAATTTTAAAGTCTCTCCATTTATTTCTGACAGGAAGTCTTCTACGATTCTTAATTTTGTTCCGTATGTACTGTTTCTCTCCCATCCCCCATTCATGGCTACATTAAAGATTATCTCTTTAACTTTGTTTTTTGCCATTTGACTATGATGTTTCTAGGTATGTATATGTATTTT
This sequence comes from Pteropus alecto, assembly GCF_000325575.1. NCBI lineage: Eukaryota > Metazoa > Chordata > Mammalia > Chiroptera > Pteropodidae > Pteropus > Pteropus alecto. The sequence goes on from NW_006442484.1 coordinate 9,417,283, forward strand.
TGAGTATTTTTTAAATTTATCCTGTGGCACTCGTTGAGCTCCCTGAATATGTATTTTGTTGACTTCTATTAATTTTAGAAAAATCTTGGCTTTTATATCTTTAACTACTTCTTCTGTCCCATGTGTGAGGATAAAAATTAATTAGTGGGTCTCAAATCTTTATTAGTGTCTAAAATCTATATTAAGCTACATATGTATATTAATAACAATACATGTAAAAATACATAAAAGTAGGTGGAAAAGAAGAATTAAAATTTACTAATTAGATGTAAAAATGCTCCTTTGATACTGAAAAAAAATCGAGATTTTTTCCCCCCTCCTTAATTCCAAATCCATTATTTTGTGAAGATTGATAGATTTAAGGCTTATTTAATTCCCTAAATTTATGCTTTTTAAATTTTGCTTGTGATGGGGTTCAGGACACACTATTCCCCAAATGGCACTTTAGCATATTGAATATTTTAATATTCAGAGTGACCTTTCTGCAGCTGAAGCAGGAAGGTCACTCTGAATTTCTTTCCTTCATTTTGTGTAGCCGCCAGCCCCCAAAAGACACACGGACCACCAGAAATCAGTGAGTAATAGGAAACACACTCTTTATTCAGCCAGCTGGGTCTGCCAGGGGTATGCAGACCCCAAATTAAGCAGCCCCGAAATGTAGAGGTACATAAAAACCCCTAAATCCCATTCCTCATTCTGTCTTAAACACAAAGGTCTATTTTTCTCCTATTCACTACCTGTCAACCCACAGGTCGGTTGTGCAAGCGGGGGTACAGAAGCAGAAAGCTTATTGTTGGAATTTTATGTTCCCATAGGTGATAGCCTATGTTCCCATGGGCAATAGCCTATGTTCTCATGGGCGAGAGCCAAGCAGTAAGAAACCAGCCAAACTGATTTCTCCTGTGAAACATGTGAGAGGTACCATCCTTTACACAGAGGAAAGGAGATTTCTTATTTCTGAAGAGTTTTTGCTAAATTTTCCCCATTTACTACACTGTCTTATATTCCTTAACCTATCATGTTCCTCCATGACTATCCACTAGACAGCAAATAACACACACACAAAAAATAAAAGAAAAAAAGAAAGAAAAAAGAAAAAAACTCAGCTCTAATTATTTCTTTGAATCTTTATTTTATTCTTACTACTCCACTGTCTTCTAAAACTTAAATAAGTTTGTATGTTTTTCTCCCATTTATCTGTCTTTGTCAGTTTAATTTTCAGACCCACACAGGTGCCCTCAGAGCGCCAAGTGAAACTTTCTTCCCTTTGCACCTTCCCTTTGTCTGATAATCTAGACATCTCATGTAATTCTGTCTTCTAGGTAAATTTGTTATATTATTACAGAATCCAGACTAACAAATATCAATTTTAAGTTTTATACATCCTAGATAACTTAACCACACATGATACTTCATCTGGACACTCCTGCCCCATGCCGCCAAAGGACGCTTTATATTGCTAAGAAACTTTTGTCTTTTATATTGACCATAGCTTACTTTCCTTTTCATTTCTTCTCTTATTGTCTTAACTCTCAGTTAAATTACTTATTTAAATTTAATGAAAAATAATAAATTACCCATTTTTTTTATATTTACCACTTTCTTCAACTTGAGCCACAAATCTATCATACATATATAATAAATCTAGTCGGTGGATAGACAGTGTGACAGAAAATTCATGTCCCCAATTTACTTGCTCTTTTTAACTCCCAGAAACAAATACAGTTTGTCATTTTATTATGTAATCACAATTGAGACATAATAGCAAAAGTTAAGAGCATTTAATAAAAAAATTCTCCACAAAATTTTAATAGTACTATGTTTATTTCAAAGTACTTTCTTGTCAATTTCTCACTTATTTCTCACAATAAACCTGTAGAGTAAGCAGGATAGGTATTATTAGCCTTGAAGAAAGTAGCATATATGGTTCAGAGAATAATAGGAAATTAGGTGTGTCTCAGACACAATGTTCTGCTAAGCCAGCTCAGTGGGCTATGTGAAATTACCAAAGATTTGCTTTGTGGCCTCCTATAAAAAGAAAAATAAATGGAATGTGAAAAGGGAAAATCATATTTCTGGGCTAGGAATCAGGAGAATTAAGATCCCATCTCTATGCAGCCATTTATGATGTGACTCAAACAAATCACTTAACTTTTTAATTTCTACATCTGTCACGAGATAATACTAGCGATCTCATCGACTGCCTCACAGAATGTGTAAAAAGTTCTCTGAAAACCATTATAGTCCTTCTTTCCCCACCAAAAATGCTGGTTTATAGCATTTGCCAATTCTCACAGATTAAATAACACCAATTCATGGATACTATTGAAATACAATAAAATAATAAAGGACTATTGAGTTTTAAGCATTCTTACTTTTGTTTGAATGTATTTGAAATAACAATGTGTTTTTCTTTAGAGAAGTTTTAGTTTTACAACAAAATTGAGAGGAAGGCCAGAAATTCCCCATATACCCCTTGCCCCCACACATATGCAGAGCCTCTCCTATTTATCAATATCACTCACTCACGGGAATGATACATTTGTTACCAAGAATAAACCTACATTGACACATCATTATCATCTAAAGTTTATAATTTATATTGAGATTCACTCTTGGCATTTTTACATCTATGTGTTTAGACAAATATGTAATGACATATCCATTGTTATGGTATCATACAAAGTATTTTTACTACATTAAACATTCTCTGCACTCCACCTATTCATCTCTCTCTCTCCCTAACTCCTGGAAATCACTGATTTTTCACTCTCTCCGTGGCTTCACATTTTCCAGAATGACAATAGTTGGAATTATACAGTATGTAGCCTTTTCAGATGGGCTTCTTTCACTTAATAATATACATTTAATTTTCTCCCATTTCTTTTCAAGACTTGATAGCTCATTTCATTTTAGTACCTAATAATTTATGAATGTACCATAGTTTATTTATCCACTCAGCTACTGAAAGGTATCTTAGTTGCTTCTAAGTTTTGGCAGCTATGAATAAAACTGTTATAAATATCCATGTGCAGATTTTTGCGTGGACATAGTACCAAGGAGTATCATTGCTAGATTTTTTGCTAAGAGTATGTTTATTTTTAGAAGAAACCACCAAACTGTCTTCCAAAGTATCTATACAATTTTTCAATGCCATTATTCCTGTTCCAAATTCTTACCATCATTTCCTGTTGTGTTCTAATGTATTTTTATTATAAACTTACATAATTTAATTTTTAGTAATAGCAGATTTAACAACCAGCTAGCAAAATTATTAAACAAATAATAGTTGGCTCTCATATGCCAGTAGTAGCAGCCCCACCTAACTTCCTTCCAGAAGACTAAGACTGACTCTCTTCTTCTCTGGTACTCGTGAATCTTTCTGTCTTGAATCTGCATTCTCTGCCTTCTAGAAGCTTCTTCCCTAGGTCTGTTTCCCCAAGTGAAGTTACAAACTTCACATTTTCATTTTGACTTGCCCTATGATGGGTGTCTTCTATGATTAATTCTTTGTCTTGAGATTTCATCAACACTTCAGAAGATACAGAGTATCAGGGTCCAGTCAGTCTTCTCAGATCCTTGGCATCACCATCCCTTAGATTAGATCCTAAATAAACCTGAGTTTAAGTGACCTACTGGGCATCACAGGACTTAGTGACAAAGCTGAGACCACATGTAATTTGGTGACTCATATGCCCTCAGGCATGAGAGTACAGCCTGATAAGGTGACAAGAGCCAGAGCCTTGGGGGGAATGAGACATCCGTGCCTTCTGTCACCCCTTTTCAATCTGTGGCCTTGTATGCCTCAAGGTGTCTACTTCAAACACCATTTTGGTATTATTCCCAGTCTCCTGATATCTTTCAGGGCCAAGAGTGTCCCTTTCTGAGGTGACTAATCCATGGTAATGAATACTGATTTTTAAGAAGTTAGGCCAAGACAAAATGTGTTGCTCTAGATTAACCATATGTGTCTCTTAATAGCTTGAGAAAAGGCTCCAGAGTATCTAATAAATAAGCACCAGAGAGAAATGAAAAAGGCACTGTGTTGCTAGGATACCTGGCTGGGCATTTGTTTTATGATCAAGCCAGTAAGTGTAAAACAAACAATGGCAATTGGTACCTCAAAGAAATACAAATGCTTGCTAGAAAGTGACAGGAAGGAAAATAAATTATTTCTGGAAAAGAGAGAATTTCTTTCTCACCACACATTAAATTTGAACAAATGCTTATTCTTTCTACATAGTCTCTCAGAGGTTTGAAAAACTAGCAGCAGTTACGACAACACGTAATTACAGCAGTAGATACAATATCCGTATACGATTGTTCTATTGTTGTTTCCTCGTTCTTTGTGTATAATCGAGAGACAAAGAAGACTTTTCCATGTCAATGATCCACTTACTATCAGGATTCATTCAGGTTGTGTCTACACAAGAACGGGGGGCCACTGATTAATTCAATCAACTCAACAGAAGAATGAGAATCCATTAAAACTACTTTTGGAGCCTAGCAAGCAAAACTGTTTGGCTTTTCTGTTTGCTTCACTGAATTTTAATTACCTAACTAAATAAAAATATTTTAAAATTGGCTTTATATGCCCGAAATTATGGCTGGCAGCATGAAAGTTAAACATGTAGTAGAAGAAAAGTCTTCCTGCCACAGATCAAGATGTTTTGCCATACTGTTTCCTGGAAACCAGGGACTAATACGTTTTATGGTAGCCAAGAAAAATCAGAATAGTGAAAGACTTCAAAGAAAAACTCCATGAAATGGTCAGAATACATGACAAGAAAACTGGAAAGTCAAATATGTCATTGAGTTTAAGAGTTGATTCCAGGAGCCTGGAACATGTGATTATAAGGTCAAAATCTGGTTAACAGAGACATTGAAATGGAGGTGAAGTACAATACAAATAATGAACAATAATAGAACACCATAATTTTTTTCTACACATTAATAGACACACACATTTTCTTCTCAAAGGATTGTAGTGCTTTGATTTGTACATCAGTGAGCAAGACTTAAAAACCAAAAGGACAATTTCTTATAATGGAAAAACAGAAAGGCTTACAGAGACGGTATCATTAGAAAAGAATATACATCAAATGCTGGGTAATTCAGTCCAAACCCTAAGACGCTGGGAGAAAATGAAGGTCACATAGGTCTGGTACCGATAGATTCCATGGGAAATAGTATTTTGAGCTGGATTTTTTCACAAAGAAATAATTTAAATTAGCAAAGAGAGAAATGGAGGACTTTTCTGAAATGTCTGTTTTAAAACCACTGTTTTGTTGTGATAGAGATACAATTTTCTATCTGTAAGAGTAGCTATATTTTTTTTCTTACAAACTCAAACACCAAACAAACCCTAAACACTTTACATGTTCTTCACCACTTTTCCTCTGAGATCTCAATCTTGATTTGAAGAGACAGTAATGAATGCTGAGAGGAAAATTCTACCGCCAAACTCCTTCACGCTTGTTCTTGCCAGCTGAATTATTAGCTTAGAGAAGACCACAGAATTATTATTTTTTCCTTCATTAATTCACAGAGCAATATTTTATGTGCCTGTCAGCCATGATTTTTTTTTTCCTGGATTGACCTAATAATGTCAGTGTTTAATTATTCTTATTATCCTCACAAAGTATCAGGAACTTAGAAGATGCACATCTTTACAAAAGAATATTTGACAAGGGATGAGATCATGATGCAAATTACATGTTAAAGAGTTAACATGCAGCTTTCAACTTCCAAATCCGATCTCTCTCGAGTGTGCTCCTGAAATATAGTTCTTATTTGAAAGGGATTCTGGCCAAAATGTTGAAGTTTTCCCTAAGCTGGGTTTATAGAATCAATAACGATTTATTTTCTTTGGCTCCTGCTGTAGGAGGAAAAATTAATATCTTTTTAAATTAACATTCATTCCTTTCCAGAAACTTTGATTGAATGCAAATTGTTGTAATGCTCTACAGTCTTTTGTTTTCATTCTACATTCTTTCCTCTCTTTCTCTGTGTGCCCCAGTTACACTGCCTCACAATGTGGGAAGTGGAGGGTATGACGGGGGATTCAAGGACATCTCCTTATTCTGTAGGTTTACCCAAGAGTCCTGGTCTCAGTAATAGCATGACTCTCCAGGAACAAGTATGGACACATCTAATGTGTCCTGCCCCACATATTTTGCTTACAGAATGCAGTGTTCATACCATCCTATGATTGTTTCAACTTTGCGCTACATGAGAAGCCGGGACTAGAGAGAGTTTGCAATGTGAAAAAAACCAATTTATGTAAGGAGGGGTAAAAATGAAGATGGTAGCTCAGTCTCTTATTGCCTTGATTAAAGTCTCCTGAGGCCCAAGAACATCTGCTGGTGGGAGCTCTGTTATAAGGCCTTCCTGATTAGAACTCTGTAGTATTAAATACATTGTACTCTGTGAAAGAATATTAAGACCTCAAACTTTATTAAGCCAAAGTTTACAAAACATACAATTTCCTCTTTTAAGGTAATTCAATGATATTTAATATGTTCACAAAGTTATAGCAACTATCATTAGAGTCATCCTAAAAAGAAATCCTATATCTTTTAGTTGGTCTCCTTTCAGCAACTCCTGGCCTTAGGCGAACACTAATACACTTCTTTCTGTCAGTTTAGATTTGCCTAATCTGAACATTTGAAATGGATGGACTCATATAACTGGTCTTTTTGTGACTGGCTTCTTTCATTCAGCATAGTATTTTAAGTTTCATCTGTGTTGGATAGATTCTTGGTTATTTTCAACTCTTGTGCATCTTCTACATTTTAGTAAGAGTATATTTCCAAACTACAGATCTGTCCACTGCCTACAGGAAGAAGTCCAATTTCCTTGACATTGCAGACTAATTTTTTTCTTTTTAGATTATTATTCTCTTAATCATTTTAAAGGTACATCTCAGTGTCATTGCATACATTCACAATGTGTGCAACCAATATCCAGAACTCTTTTTATCTTGTAAACTAAAACTATATGCCCATTAAACAATAGCTCCCTTAGGCTCCCCTTTCTCCAGCCCTTGGCAATCACCATTAATAAAGACTATAGCTGTCTCTATTAATTTAAGTAATCTAGGTACCTCATATAAGTGGAATCATACACTATTTATCTTTTTGTGACCTGCTAATTTCTCTTAGCATAATGTTCTCAAGGTCTATTCATGTTGTAGCATGTGTCTGAATTCCCTTCCTTTTTAAGGGTGACTAATATTCTATCATATGTATATAGCACTTTTTAAAATATCATTCATCTATTGGTGGATACTTAAGTTGTTTCTTTCTTTTGGCCATTGTGAATAATGTTGCACATTAATAATGCTGTATATGAGTATACAGATATCTGTTGGAGATATCTGTATACTTGCTTTAAACTATTTTTGGTATATACTGAAGGAGATCGATATATGCCACCTTAATATATGTCACTGTGGCATAAATATTATTTTGAGATTAAGGCAATTGAAAATCAGCAGATGCAGAAAGAGTTCTCTATCATTTCATTATTTGCCTAAATCAGGGCATAAATTACCCTTTCTGAGGTGTTATAAATTTCCTTTGTGAAGATGTCCCCTTCTCCTATACCAAATAGAGAAGAATAACTCATCACCAGACAGAATTAGCACTGAGATGAGTCTGCATAAATAAACCTTACTGAAATAACCCATAACTTCCATAAATTTTTCCTGTATTTCCTAATCACTTCTCCACAATTTATTATGCCTCAAAGCTCAAACCCTCTTTTCTTTGGGTTTATAATCCCCAAATCTAATCACTTTATTAAGCTCCACTTCTTTTTGTGAACTTCCATGCACATAAAATATTAGTAAAAAGTGTGTGCCTTTTCTCCTGTTAATCTTTCTTTTGTTAATTTAACTTGCGAGTTCCCAGACACTAAACTTTAGAGGGTAGGGATTTTTCCTCCCCAACGATACCTAGAAATGGAATTGCTGAATCATATGGTAATTCTATTTTTAATTTTTTTCATGAAATGGCCATACTATTGTCCACAGTAGCTGAACTATCTTACATTCCTGCCATTAATGCATGAGTTCCAATTCCTCCACATTCCCCACCCGCCCCCCCACTCTGGTAGCTATCCTAATATGTGTGAGATAGTATCTCATTGTGACTTTTATTTGCATTTGATTTTATTGGTTTTGAGCATCTTTTCATGTGCTTATTGGTCGCATGTATATTTTCTTTGGAGAAATGTCCTTTCAAATCCTTTGTCTACTTTTTTACTTGATATTTTGTTCAGTTGCAGGTGTCCTTTATATATTTTGGCTATTTATTCCTTATCATACATATGATTTGCAAATATTTTCCTTCATCCTGTCGGTTGTCTTTTCATTCTGTTTATTGTGTCCTTTATTGTAGAAATTAAATTATTTTTTAAATTGTCTTTATTATGTGGATAAAGTTTTATTTTATAATAACGGTTGTCCAATAATAGTTACAGAGGATTTTGGGCATTTCCGCTTAATTTTAACACTACAGACTATAATCCAGGGGACATGGACTATCGTTATCAACTCTCTCAATCCTACCCAAGCACAGTTTACATTGTGGGAGAAAAATACTGCTGATTGACTCTTATTTTAAGACTCTTACTAGATATCAGATATCAGGCAGCCTTTCAGAGAAATCCAGAGACTAAGGCCCTCATTAGTTCATTAGCAGTTACTCTGTCTTGACTGCTTTCAGAGTCTGTTCTTTAGCTTGGCTGCTACTTTTCTGTGACTTCTGCTTTAGACTCTGATTAGGCACTGTTTAATTTATGTGTCCTGATTCTACATCATGTTATACCTGACATTGTATCTGTTACTCGTCTCACATCTGTCTGACATATTAATATCTATTGCAGACTTCAATGCTTCTGTTTAGGAACAGTGCCTTGCTCGTAAATGAAGATCATAATAATAATGTTTTTTTTTTTTTCTTGAAACTATTTTATTGTCATGGTTAAGATTAATGCATTTAATGTAAGTGAAGCATTTAGTAAATTCCTGTTAAAAGGCATGTTATGTCTTGCAAAGTTACCTGCTTCTTTAGACTGCTGCATCATTAATTAGCTATTTCTGTATTCCCGATATGATCATTGAACATCTTCCTTGGCCTTGGGCTGCCTAGTTCTAGCTCTAGTCTTCTTGTTATATAAGAAAGAATAAAAATAAAAAAATAATACCAACAACTAAGAAATCCCGCTTGACTTACTCTTTGTTGTATTTATAATTTATTTCTAGTTTGATGCTATCTATTTTAATTGGTATAAGAAACAAATTCTAATTTTAATAATAGATGGTGTCTACACCAAATGTATATAGCTTTTATAGCAAGTAGATTATAGAAAGTAGCTTAGTCTACAAGACCTTTGGCAGTCTCTTGCATTCTACTTTAAAGACACCTGGGTCTTTGGTGACATATCTGGTTTGATTTATCCACTTAGAGGAAAATAAACACATGGAACAGAACAAACCAATGGCTAGGCTCTACTAAGCGGGATGAATATCTTAGTCTCCTTACCAATAGGGCCAAGAATTATAAAAGGAAGAACAAGCCTATGTATGCCCAGGTATAGTTAGCTAAGAGAAGACAAAAGATTGAAGGCAGTTCCCCATACATGGGATATGGCCTTAGTCATTGACTACTTACATAATATACTGGGGTTTGGAAAATCTGATTGACAACTTCTCCATTTTTAGAGAGGGTCTATTTCAGAAGGTCACCAAAAAGAGCAAGAATATGGACAGACATTTCTTTCCTCCATAGGCAAAAGTAAAAACATGGCTAAAAGGGGCAGATATTTTCATTTTATAAAAAAGCAAACACTAGGGAGAAAAATTTAATAATTTTTTAGAGTCCAGTAAGCATCATAATGGTACCTCAAATCACATTCAATACCTCTGGCTTTATTCAAAATATAATTTCACCAGATTGCTCAATTGTAAGTAGTTCCTTATATCAAAATACTCTCTTCTCCCTTGTGCTTATCTGTAAAACTTATCACAATGTAGAGAAAAACTATACACTGCTATACATTACATCCAACTTTAGTCCAAAAAATGGGGCAGAAACTTATTTAAAATGTCCTTTATGATATATGATTCACATTTAGAAGTCACTCCAAGTACAATTCTGAGTTTTTCATAATACAAATGAGTAAATTAGAAAAAATGTGTTTTATTACTCATTCTATGATAAGAAGCTTTAATATTATGATAGAGCTCAATGAGAATATATTTGACCATGACAGGAATTAATAGATAAATATTTATTTTTCAATATGTTTCTGGAACATACCTGAGATCTCTATCAGTTTTCTTTGTAGTTGTGAAACTGAAAGCACAGTTAATTTCCTATTTCACATCTACTTGTCTCCCCAGATATCATTTATACCATTTGACTTCAACATATAATCAAAGAGTTTCAGCTTTCTTTCCACTGCCATTAAATGACAGAGTGATCATTTTATAATAGAAGATCACTGGGGGAAAAGGCCACAATCTATATCAGTCATCAAGCCTCTAAAATCTAGTGCTGAATATATTCCCGTATCTCTGCTCTTTCCCAAGGATGAAGCATCGCTCCCTGTACTCCTTTTTCTTATAATTTAGAGGTTTTATAATTGAGCAAATGGAAAAAAAAATCTCATCTTTCCAGCTTTTATCAAAAGACCTTGTTGGGACTAGTACTTGCAAGAATCATTTTAAAAGAGCTGGCATTACCAAAAAAAGATATGGCAATCAGTGTTTCGCTAAAGCCCTGACAGCTCCTAAGACAAGCAAATGAACTCGTTCAATGGACTCATTTGCCAAACATTTTCTCTAAATATCAGGTAGCATGAGCTTCAGCCTAAGAAACCTTAAATAGATGTTGTGTCCCTTGCTCTGCTTAAATAATCAGAAAACTTCTTTAGACTTTGGAAGTGTGTCCATAGTAACTTTTCCTGTAAATAAATTTAAAAAATATCAAACAGAAGCAATTAAAAGAATGCATAAAATGGCACATTTTAAAAAATTGTTTTAAATCTCACTAGTAATAAAAAATAATGGAAAGTAAAGAAAGATATCAGTGTTTGATTATTAAACTGCAAAGATTTTTAAATAATAATACCTATTATTAATTGAGATATAGAGAAATAAATACTCATATATTACTACAGCATTAAAGTTTATAAAATCTTTCAACAACCAGTATCAAAACTCAAAGAATCTGTAAAATTAGGAAGTGATTCCACTTATATTCTAAGGAACCTAATAAATGCACAAAATCTCTGTTATAAGCACTTTTAATAGCGTAAAAGTAGATAGGTTTTACATGTCCTGATATATGGTACTAGTTATAAAAGCTATGGTATTTCCATATAATGAACCACAATGTATTTGCCTTAGTCTGCTCAGGCTTTCATAACAAAATACCACAGACTGGGGGGCTGAAACAATAGAAATTTGTTTTCTCACAGTTTTGAAAGCTGGGAAGCCCAAGATCAAGGTGCTGGCTAATTTTGTACCTGGTGAGGCCTCTCTTCTTGATTAGTAGATGACCACTTTCTCACTGTGTCCTCACATGGACTATCCTCAGTGAGCATGCACATAGAGAGAGCTCTTTCTCTCTTTTCCTCTACTTATAAGGCCATTAGCCCTGTAAGATTAGGAGCTCATCCTTATAACCTTATTTAATTTTAATTACTTCCTCAAACTCTATCTTCACATATAGTTACATTGGGCTTCAACATATAAATTTGGGGGTGGGGGACACAATTCAGTCCCTAGCAGTACTCATGGGAAATAAGGACAAATCATTAAGTGAAAAACATGAAAAAATAGTCACCTCTAATGGGTGAAAAGTGGTTATTAGGGAGTGAAAAGACTGCAAGCAAATTTTATGTATTATAAAGGTTTGTGGCTCTTCAAAGATCAGCTTTCTCCAATAATATCTTATTCCCTAGAATTTCATTTGTTTCTGGATTTCCTTGACCTCTTTCTCTGCTTCAAATAAGATTCTTTAGGACAGATTCCCACTGTCAGCTGCTGCGTGACCTGGAAATCTGTTTGACACAGGAGTTGGAGGTGAAAGAGATTCACCTCAGAAATGAAAATTCCGTATTGGCTGTGAGAATTTGCTTGAAAAGATCGTTCTCTATATGAAAAAGAGGAAATGTAGCCCTTTTGCCCAGGAGGTTATCCGAGAAACAATCGTGACATGTGTATTGTCATCTTTAAGCTTGAAAGAAAAGCTAAGAAGTAAGGAAGGAGCAAGAAAGTTCTCATAGAAATGATTATCATTGAGTAATATGTTATATCATATGTCCACACATTCAGTCATTTCAAAGACTTATTCTTGCTATAGTTGTAACCAAATTGATTTAAATTTGTCGAACTTTTACAGGAGTATTAAGCAACTTTATGCTTATTCTATAGGCACTAGTACCTTCTGAATAGCTATAGCTGTCTCTGTCTATATTTATCTATTTATCACCTTCATCACTACCATCTATATTTTTCTAATTAATTTAACTATTTATAATATTTAAAATTTTGCATATAATATTCACACCCTTATATTATGCTTAATATAAAATTTGTTTACATTTAACTTATTATTTTGTATGGTTTGTTACATTTTTACTAGAGTAAAATTTTTGTTCTTTTTTTTTTAAAAAAAGAAACATCAAGCCTGATTTTGCAAGCAAATTAAGCAATATATGCTGCAACTAAAAAATAAAAAGTATGCAAATTATCATGCCTTTTTATAAAACAAACTACAAATATACATAGAAAACAACTGGAAGGTTATTACACAAATATTAACAGTGTTTATATCTGGATATCTTTTATTCTTTTGTATTTATTTTTGTGTTTTTCAGTTTATTTCATAATCACTGAAAATTGTATCTTTTTCTCCTCTTTTTAGAGAATAGGTAACTAAGTACTCCCTTATATCTGTTCATTCTTTACTACTTTAATTCTTATAGGTATCTGAAGTCTTCAAGAGGTACACATGATACCTATACTGTATATTTTCTCAGAAATAGCTATATATGAATCTCCTAAATAAAGCTATCAGTGACTCTGTGTTCTACATTTGATGACTTTATAACCATGATAACAATGTTATAATATGGTCTCTGCTAACTATTCAAGATTGATGTCTTACCACTCTGATGTATGTTTCAAAATATTACAATTACTCCCCAAATAACCTACAATCCTGCTTCTGGTTCTTTGGAAGTAACTCAGTCTTTGGCCTAGAATTTCAGTCTTCTCTCTTGCATTCTGGAAAAACAACTTTACTCTATAAAAGTAAAGTTAATAGTATTCCACTTTCTGTTTCTATGAGTTTAAATTTTTCTTTAATTCCATATGTAAATAATACCATAGTATTTGTCTTTTTCTCTCTGGCTTATTCCATTAAAATGATGCAGGTTGTTGGGGTAGGAGATGGGGGAAAGGAGGAGATGCTAATCAAAGGTATAATCCTTGTTATAAAATAAATAAGTTCTGAAGATACAACATATGGATGATACTATAGTTAATGACACTGTATTGTACATTTCAAATCTGCTAAAAGAGTAGATCTTAAATGTTCTCATTATGCACACACACAAAGGTAACTATGTGAAATGATAGATGTGTTAATTAACAATTGTGGTAATCAGTTCACAATGTATATTTACATGAAATTATCATATTGTACACAATATATACAATTTTATGTGTTAATTATACCTCAATAAAGCTGAAAAATAAAGTCACTAATTATACTGAAAGCTTTCAATACATGCTTCTCCACCTTTATTCCCACTGAAAGGCCTAAGAAGTTCCATGCCTTCATCCAAGCTCATATATCACATTATTTTGTAGTTGTTTATTTTTATTTATTTTCTCTTATGTTACACTGGACAATAAGTCACTTGATTAAAGACAGCTTGTCTTTTGAATATATATGTCCCATTTTTTCCCATAACGCTCAGCATATGCATATGTGTAGAATAATTTTTTTAAAGAGTTAATTAATAAATCATTCTTGAATAAATGTATAGTTTGTACTATTTTTCACTTAAGAAAACATTTTAACATACATTATTTCATTATATTTTGAGAAAATTGGTAAAGTGAAGACAGTACTAAACATACAGTTAAAGCTATTTGATTTGAATTTTCACTCTCCTTCTATCTGTGAGCCTGGAACATGCCCATAAACTTCTCTATTTCAAGAATACATTTTAAGCTTATTTACTTTAAATTTCGTTAGAGAGAAATAGTTTAAGATTTATGTTACAGGGAAATAGTTTTAAAATTTATGTTAGAGGGGAACAGCTTAAATTAACTCTTTCCTTCAATCATATTTTGAATAGATCCATTTTTTTTTAATTGTTTCTGACCCTAGTTTCCAAATATTTATTTAATCCTCAAAGATACTCTAAAGCCATTATTATAAAGTCTAGAATACTTTTGAAGGTTATTTAAACTATCTTGGATCACCTAACATAGTAAAATAGTCATGAGATATTTTTGTTGAATATAATTAAAATAAAAGTCAAATGAAACAGTTTGAATTTCCTGTTTTGACAAGTGTGAAAACTAAGGTTATTTAACCTGCTCAAATTTTCATAACTACTTAACTGATTTCCAGTTTAATGTCTTCCTAATTTAACTACAAAATTACATTTATGAACTATAATGCCCCACATGGCAAAAGTGAAAATATATGACATTTAATTTTCCTTTCTGAGTTTTCATGGTAACTCCATCCTTCTGAGAAACGCTTATGTTCCATTTCCCTACCTATTCCCAATATGTCTACTTTTCGTCTTTCTTTGAATTTTTCTTCAACATCACTCTTACTTCAAGTTAAAGAACAATAAGCCTGAAAAAATTATTCCAATTTTCTCTATATCATCCCAACATAAAATTAAATAGAAAGTAAGTTGAAAAAAATATGTGCAAGACCTATATAAGTTCCTTGTGTAGTATGCCAGCTTTCAACTCTCCCCTCTTCTGAGATCCAGGGTAATTTATTTTGAGAGGACCATCCTGATGTCTTTGTCCTGATGTTTTGGTCTCTACGGTTTGCCTGATTTTTTTTTTTTTTTTAACTTGAAATACTCTTAGATCTTTTATTAACTTAGCTAAAATGAGTCCCTTTAGTGACCCGTTTTGTAGCTTTATAAAAGTTTGCACTTTCCCCTGAAATGTCAAAAATGTTATCAGTGGAAGCTGTGAAAAGCCTATAGCACTGTTATGTCCTGTAAAAATTATGTTCCCCAAACAATTTCCTTGCTGCAAATAAATCTCAGCAAGTGCTGTGGTTGCTGAACATTGAAATTAGAAAGCAGCTTCCCAAATCATAATATCAGTTGCTGCTTTTCTTTTTGCCAGGGAAGCTCACAGCAATGGACTAAATAGAAGAGTAAGAACTGCTGAAAAAACAAAACAAAACAAAACAAAAACTATTGTGCATCCCTCAGTTTCCAATTTCTAGTGACTAATCAATCATCCAAGTCACACAATTAACCAGTGGAATCTATCATGAATAATCATGGCATTTTTTTCCATTGAATTTACCACTCACTATGTGTTCCTTTGGTGTCTAGGATTAGGCATTATGAATTTTATACCTAGTACCTAGTTATCTATGGCAGACGTTTTAATGTCATTTTAATGTCAGGAAGATGACATGAGGTAATCTGAGAAATTATGCTTAAGCTAATTTTAACTGTTTAGTTGTTGTTATTGGTGGTGGAATTGGTACCAAAAGCCTACTTTGACATCTTAGACAAAAAATAAACCATATTATGAAATTGTGTGGACATTGCACCACATGCAGGGTCAGAGAGATCCAGCTATTATTAGAAACTGAAAACAAAGAGCTACACTTTGGTGACCCTCTCTCACCATCATTTCCACTCCTCCCCTGATGTCTCTTCAATGTTCTCTCCCTGTAGATCTGTAGTCTTTCTTCTCTAGACACATGATAGAAGATATCTACGAAATGTTCACATATATCTCAGACCAAACTATGAAGACAGGCTCAATAGGATCTCTGAATTCCAATTCCTCATATCTGAGACAAAATACCTTCCAAAACTCAAATGGTCCATTTAGTCTGTTATTAGGAGATCAAGACATTAGAGACCCAATATGGCTGCCAAGGCTACTCCAAAGGTGATTAATAGTAATGCAGAATAGGTAATCATAAAAATAGACCCATGAAATTATGAAAATTTTATGTATTTAAAGTAAAAATATATTTTAAAACTTCCATTGGCACAATGTTAAGAGCTACCACTTCAAGTGCTTCTCACCTTTCTTCAAGTGCTGCTTCAGTAATAGAAATGTTGATTCACCAGCTCCCTGAGCTTCTTGATAGCTGAGCTGCATGATTTGAAAATAATACATTTCCTAGTAAGATAGATTCATTTATGTTTCCTAGACTGTCTCTGTGACAAGCCCAGGGAAGCACATATATCAGCCTTGTTACTTTGCCCCATTAAACACTTTAAAGCCTGTTGGTCTTTGGCTTTTAATCTCAAGTAATTATCATTTAGGAGTACTGGGTACCTCAGGACACCAGCCTTAATTAGTCATTTAGAGGGCAATTCTCTGCAGCTAATGAAAAATGAAAAGGGAGCCAACTGAGCAATAGAAATGTTTAAGGCTGTGCCTTTATGTTCACCTCTCTGTCACAGAAGTAAAATATCAAGTGACATACTTTGTTCTTCTTTGAAATATTTAACATTTGATCCACCCAAATTAAACAGCCAATCTAGTCAATAATGAGTATATGTGTCAATATCACAGTCTAAAAAATGAGCAAAGATTGAACAATTCCATTTATATCTGCACTAACTGTTCCTAACTATTCTTAACAATGGAAAGTGGCCAATATGATCACTGATATCAAGAGATATCATTATTGAAGGAAATATGACCAACAATTGTATTAGGCATAAGAATGAGCAGGAAAATAAATATTCCATTTACCTTACCTGTCAGACTAGTCTAGGCTCTGCTATAATAACAATCAACTCCTACATCTCAAAGCCCTAACACATCAAATTTTTATTTCTTGCTCATGTGACAGTCATTCATGAGGAAAACCTTCCCTCAGTGGTTGTTCTCCAAAGGCTGACCAATTGTCCCAGACAACTTGTACCTTATTATGATGTCATTTAAAACACAAGGCTTCTAATATAAGGGAAAAGTATTACATGAATAATTTTTAAGGTTGAGAGTGGAAGTAGCTTACAAGTAACTTCTTCCACCTACTATTGGCCAGAATTCAGTCATATGTCCCTCTACCTAAGTAAGTGCAAGAAATGTAATCTTGCATGCTCAAGAAGAGGAAAAGTAGGGGTGAACTTATTGTCTCTGACTCGTCAATCAACAAGATATTGGACAATTAAATAAAAGAACAAATAATATTTTTGAGGAAACTAAAATATTAATTTTAACATTTAAATGTGAGTTCTTAGGCAAATGAAGTTCAGAATCTAATATCTTTACTATTCAAAAAAAGAGAAGTATATAGAATGACAGTTGTCAGCTCCAATTTGAGACCAAAGCACTTATCTGTATTATTCATCATGAGAACCCTAGTACTTATAATACTAACTGTTACATGATGTCTAATAAATATTTTCTAAATGTATGAACATATAAGATGGATAAACAAGTTTCTCTTGTTTGATATTATACTTGTTCTAAAGTATAGTTGACTTTCTATATTTTGTGGGGAGAGGAGGAATTTTAAGAGTCTTACCCAAAATCTAGTTTCCTTCTTTAAGGTAATTATTTTTGCTCCTTCAATAGCTACTTTACTAAGAAAGAAATAATTCATGGACACACGTTCACACATGTAATCCCGACTGACTGAATGTCTTATATATGTCCTACATTATTCTGGATGCAGTGAAAAATACAGATAGAATATTTTTCCTTGTGGAGTTTATATTCTAATGTAAATGCATAAAAATAAGATAAATTAGTAAATGTATTTTATTGCATGATCACCCTAAAAATACTGGAGGAACTTTCACCCAAAATCTGTTTGAGAAGTTGAGACTGATGATGCCGCATACACATAAGGATATGAAAAAGTTTATTACGTGATTGAGATCCCTGAGGAGAGCATATTAGGATTCTCAAGCAGATCTTTAATGGCTTCAGAGAGCAAAGAAAGGATGCTGGCCTGGGCTTTTATTGTGGGTAGAGGTTGGAGCCGGGTGAGAGTTCTCACATGTGGGCAGGGGCTTGCCTAGTTTGAATCTGCTGCTGGTGTCAACCCTGAGCACCCCGGGTTTCTTATCAGCTTGCCAAAATGTGAGGCACAAGAGGAAAAGAGAGACTGTGAGGTTTTAAAGCTGTCAGCAGTTATAACATTAAAAAAGAGTGTCAGACTCCTCATTACATTTGTATTATATTATGGCATGTGCTGAGTAGAAAAATGTAGTAAGGAAGGGTAATCAGTAGTTTTGACAAGGTTACAATTTAAATAAGATGAGCAGAGAAGTTATCACGAGTGCCTCATAAATGCCAATTCCTATTTTTCTGGGCACATCACATCCCCATGGTCTCAATACAAAGCCAACAGAAATTGCTAATGTGGTGTTTCAGAGACCAATTGTAATGAAATTGTGAAACAAAAAGCACTTGAGAAAGATTATTCTTGTTGAGATCTCTAACTCCAACTTTGAAGTCAACTAACTTTTTCAAGTCACCAGATTTCTAAATTCCAATTTTTGCAAATCCTTTAGAATGTTCTAAAAGAAACAGTCTTGATGGGCTTCTCTAAGTTGGCTCACAGTTGTCTTTTCTGGGCACTGAAATTATCCACATCCACAGAATATTCACTTGTTCCAAGATTAATTCCCATCTCCTTCTGCTTACCTCCTCAAAAAATTATGCCTCTAAGCCCATCATTGCTTCTATGAATATTCAAAATACAAACATATAGAGCAGAGCTCAGATATCAGTCCACAAGGATGAACTACTGACATAAAGTGAGGATCAAGAATTGTCCTAGATACCACATGATTATACTAAATTAATTAGTAATAATATAATTAGCAAAATAATAAAAA
The DNA here is from genome assembly GCF_000325575.1 of Pteropus alecto. Lineage (NCBI taxonomy): Eukaryota > Metazoa > Chordata > Mammalia > Chiroptera > Pteropodidae > Pteropus > Pteropus alecto. Next base: position 9,436,393 of record NW_006442484.1, read on the forward strand.
TAATAAATAATGCATACCACATGCTAACTGTAACTATATGTAACCATATGTCTATTGTTGCTGTAATAAATTGCCACAAATTTAGAGGCTTAAAACAAATTAAATTTATTATATTACAGTTCTGGGGGCCAGATGTTAAAAATGGGCCAGCACGATTTTACTGTATGCCAAGTACTGCTATAATGGCTTTAAATATGTGAACGGATTTTAATTCAGAGTAGATACATCATTATTTACATACTTTATATATAAGGGATCTAAGGAAAAGAGATACTAAATAACATTCCTAAGATAATGCAGCTAGAAGGAGGCACAGCTAAAATTCGAACCCTAGCAGTCTGGTCTCTTAATCGATATGCTATATGCCAATTCCTTGTCAGATTTTCATTCCAGAGAGCAACAGTTTCAGGCATCACTCTTCCTTTATTTCTTTCATCCTTTTGTAGACACATAATGAGGGGAAATATGCGTGTAGAAATGTAATCACTCACCCAATAGCCATCCATATCTCTCAAGGTCGCTGTTATATGAGGAATGTAAAGATAAAATGAAAATCTATTTTATCACACTGGTTACTCTACTTACCTTTCCTCCAGCAGTTGACATCTTTATTTTAGGTTTCTTTCCTAGTACGGAGGTGTGGAGTAACGGTAGAACCATGTACATATGACTTTGTAACCACTGTAGATCAACTGACAACAAATCTTTCAGAACTATGTGGTGGTAAAATATTTCAAAGTATACATAAACTGTAAAAACAGATTTAGGAGTCTATGCCTCCATTTGTATGCCAGCCTTGACATTAATAAACGTCATTAGCATTAAGAAGAATTTCTAGATTAAATCTCCCAGGAGAAAGAATCCAAATCTTGCCATCTCTCTCACAGACATACTAAATTACTTCTTATGGAGCATGTGGAATTGCCCCAATCAAACACTCAAATGGAGGCAATAGAGTTTTAGTGGTGATGGTCTCAGGAAGTGGGGAGGGGAGCTGTTCAGAATCATTTAACAGATTAATGATTCAATATAACCAGAATCTATTTCTCCCTATAAACAAAATAGTGTCAATTATTCCTCCAGTTGTAGGCGATGTAGTTGGAGGACAGCTGAGCGCAAAGTCTGAATTATTACAGAGATGTTTTAAAACTTATTATATATCACAAGTGGAAAGCATCTTACTCTGTAGAATATGTAGTTTTATTGTTTACACTTTTCCTCAATAAAGAACGTTAAAGATGGCATTTGTCCTTGTCTCTGCTATTTCTCTTGCAGTTTACTTGACATGAATAAGATCCTGTTAGAGCCAGGCCGGATGCTGACACATTCAGAGTACAGACATGGTTCCCATAAAAATAAAATGGCTTTCAAAAAAATTGTTTTTATGAATTTGACATCTTTAATAAAAGGGCATTTGCTGAAAATATTTTAAAATATTTTTAAAATTATTTTAAAAATCTGACAGAATGCAAGTCAAGCATACTTGATGAAAATTAGATAAAATTAAATATTTGTTTTTAAGATTGCTATTGACTAAAAGTATGACTTCTACTCTCTGATTACAGAGTTATTTTTTTTTCCTTTTTTCCTGATCACTTCAATGTTGGTAATTTTATCTTTCTCCCAATAACATGATTTGGGCCTTCCCCATGATTCCTTGTTCAGCCCAGCTCTCTGTATCTGACAATCTGATAGAGGCCCTGCATCAGTATATAAAAATAATATTCAGTGATTCAAGTATTTAATGATTAGGAATCACTTCCTCCCCCTGCCTCCCCACCCCCAACACCCCTGATTTAGGTCTCCAGCATTCGCTCAATTCCTTAAATATTTTTATGAAACTAAAATTACTACAAGTCTTTCATTGACTTTATTAATTAGAAACTTGTTAAGAATAGAACCAAAGAAGATTCAATTTATAGTGGCTTAAGTGATAGGCATTTTCTTTTGGCTTCATGGTGTCAGGGCCAGCACTTTTACAATTCTTCTTACCAAGATATAATAGTAATGAGATGACTGTGTAGTTCTAAGTATTGTTTTCCCTTTTAAAGCAGGAAGAAGGCTGTGATGATAGGTTGAAAATCAAGAAAGCACAGTGTTAACTAATTGAATCTTACAGATGATTTAATCATCTTTTTTTTTTTTAAGCCTACAGCACCCGGTCTTCCTAGATGATCTTCCATTCAAGTACTAAGCAGACCCGATCCTGCTTAGCTTCCGAGATCAGACGGGATCGGGCTCGAATCCTTCTCTTATAGGCCAAAACCAACTGCATGGAGCTGTAAGATAGACTAGAAAATACAGTTTTAAATTTCAAATCTCTGTAGTTAAAGGCAGCAGGGGGAAATGGGATGGAAATGGATTCGGGAAGCAAAAAAAGCAAATCAAGGTAGCTGTTTGGAATATGACTTCATTTTGTTTATATTAAATATTTTTCTTTCAATAATTAAGAACTCATTTGTGTCCAGAGATTTTGATGAAATAATTTTTACTTTTACTATCTATATTTCCCTTACAGCTTTTGAGCAAATGTTTTTTTCTTCCAATTTCCTGAATTATTAATCTTATTTGTTATCCTGAGTTTACATGAGGATACACTATCTCCTTTGTAACTGACCTCTCAACTCTAATACTCTCTTGAAGCACATCTACACATGGAGGTCAGATTTCACAGAATCTGAGTTTCAGATCTATTTTTCCTTTGGAAATAGCTTTGTTAAACTGGCCTTACAACTTTATTCAATCCTCTCTGGCACTTGAAATTGTCAACTAGCTGGAAAATGACACAATAGAGAATTTGTGCATATCTGTTTATTTTAAATGAGTTTAATAACACCTTCAACTAAAATCTTTCTATATTTGTCTTATTTCTTAACCCATTAAATTATAAAATGCAGTATTTTCAGCTTTTTTTCTATGTGATTCATCATAAACAAAATATTTTCTCCACTTATCTAATTAATCTCTAGTTTTATTGTGGTACAATCAGTTCCATAGTGTGTTTGTCAGAATAATGCTTTTCTCCCCCACAAAAAAAGGAAAAAAGTTGTCTATGTCTTCATCCCTGGAACCTAAAAATATGTTACCTTACATGGCAAAAAGGACTTTGCAGATGTAGTTGAATTAAGGACCTTGGGATGAAGAAATTATTATGGATTATCCAGGTGGGCCTAACCTAATTATATAAATTCTTAAAAGTGGAGAAACTCTCCCAGTTGTAATCGGTCAAAGATATGGAGACTACAGAAGGATTAGGGAGATTGCAATGTTGCTGACTTTGAAAATGATAGAGAAAGGGAGCCTTGAGTTAAGGAATCTAGTGGTATCTAGAAGCTGGAAAAGGCAAGATAATGGCTTCCGACCTAAAACCTCCAGAAAGAAATGCAGACCTCTTGACATTTTAGTTTTACACTAGTGAAACTCATGTTAGACAGCTAACTTACTGTGTTATTTTTAACACACTAAGTTTGTGAAAATGTATTATAACAGCAATAGAAAACTTATAAATATATCGGTACCTGAAAGTTGAATGCCGTTGTCATAAATTCCTAAAAATGTAGAAGCGGCCTGGGAATTGAACATTGGACAGAGGCTGGAAAAATCTTGAGAAGCATAATAGAAAATATCTAGATTGCTTTAAACAGAATGTCAACAAAAATGTAGATGTTAAAGGTTATTCCAGTGAGGGCTCAGAGGAAGCAAGAAGCATGGTAGAAAAACATGTCATCTGAGAGAATTCCTAAATGATTGTGTACAGACTGTTAATAAAAATATGAGTGTTTAAGTCCCTGCTATTAAAAGCTCAGAAGGAAATAAGGAAAATATTATTAGAAAGTGAAGAAAATAAAATCCTTGTCATGTAGTGGCAGTGAACCTGTGTCTTGCAGTAGGCTAGAAAGTGGAATGTGTAAGTGGTGAAACTGGACATTTAGCTGAGGTGGTTTCTAAGTAAAGTGTTAGAGATGTGGTCTGATTTATTTTTACTACTTATAGTAGAATAAGAGAGGAGAGAAATAAATTAAGAGAAGAACTGTTAAACAAAAAAGAATTAGAATTTCATGGTTTTGGAAATTTTCAGCCTATCCAGAAGATGAAAGCTGGTAAAATCAAGAGATATTCTGTCAGAAAAGCGCACACTAGAGAAGAGACTGAGGATGTGGCTATACAACCTTTTACTAACATCTTAGAAAGATGAAAAGCCCAGAGTACTCAGTCACACAAAGACTCTTTGAAGAGATTAAGGGTTCAGCTCACAAATTCAACCAATCACACCAGAGAACATCTCAGAACTATAAGGGCATGCTTCCTCAGCCATCTCAGCAAAAACCAACACTAGAGAAGGGACTATGAAAAAGCTATAGATGAGCTTGTTGCTTAATGGAGTGAATCTCCACTATCATATATAGAAAACCCACATGGTTCTTGAGAATTTTATATAACGGAACCTCTGCCAGCTTGAACTGAAAGGAGTAGAAAGAGCAGAAAATGAAAGACCCCCAAAATTCTGCTAGTAGGAAACAGATTAATAAAACTATGTAGCTGTGAACACATATGTGCTACATTCCCTGAAAAAGGAAGAATGACTCTGAGGGCAGAGTTGCAAGTCCAGGGGACCTAGCTGTGAGCCCAGAGAGTGGAGCCATGAGCCAAAGAGGATTATTTCCAGGTCTTGGAGGAAAACAAAGTTCATCTGGCTGGATTTCTAAATTATTTGATATGTCTGACTCCCTTTTCCCGTTTATTTTCTCCATTTTAGAGCCAGAATGTCTATAGCTGTTTTCCTATGCTGCTCACTATCTTATTTTGGAAGCCAATAACTTGTTTCTTAAGTTTTATATGTTCACAGATAGAAAGAAATTATGCCCTGGAATGATAATATTTAGAAGTCTACCTATACTTAATTTACATGATGTTTGGGACTTTTGATCTGATAGGATATGAAAGACATTTTGAATTTATAATTGATGATTAATGTGTTGAGACTTTTAGAAACCTTGGGATAGGGTGAAAGCCTTTTGTGAGACAGATGTGAAATTTGGTGGTCAGAAAGGAAAATGTGGTGTGCAGAATAATTGCCCCCCCCCCAAAGATGTCCATTCCTTAACCATGGTAAACTATATTTGCCTTTGTTATTAATGTTAAAAACCTCAAGGTGGGGAAATTATCTTGGGTTATCTGGTTGAGCAAAATTGAAAAGTGGCTGAATTGAAAGCCCAACTGTAGTAAGGCACAGCAGAACAGGTAAGCTAAAGACCCAAGTTTTTGTCCAGTCCCGAGGACTGGAAAGCCTCAAGAAATCATAAATTTCCAAGGAAATCATGTGGAAGGGGCTAAGAAAAGATACCTAATAAAGTTGTTTATATACTCCAGAGATCACCTCCAAACTCTGGATATGAGGGCTGACCTTAGAAGTGTGCCAAAGATTTTGAGAACTGAATTCAAAGATAGACCATCACTCAGCTCTCATAATGACCTTTAGATGGCATATACCTGGGAAAATATGAGGACACCACAAAGGTATGAAATAAATACAGTGTTGGAACCACAACCCTCAAAAGGCAGGTAGTAACTAGTGACTGAAACTAATCAATTCAATTATCTGCTAAAACAAAAATATTAACATTTTCATAAGATTTAAATAAGACCCGGAATCTCATGATGACACTCAAAATATGCAAGATAAGCCAAAATTACTCAATATACAAAGAACCACAGACATTTTAACTTTCATAGTAAAAGATAATAAATATCACTACCAAGATGACTCAGGTATTAGAATTATCTGATGAAGATCTTAAAACAGCTATTGCAAAAATATTCTAACTACTAATCATATATAATTTTGAAAAAAATGTAAAAATAGAAAGTTGCAACAAATATACACACACATATAAGGAACCAAAATAAAATTATAGAAATTAAAAAATATACTTCCATAATAAAAAGTTGACTGAATAAATTCAATAGCAGAATCAAGATAACAAACAAAAGAGTCAGTAAATTTGCAGATAGATAAATAGAAACTATGCAGTCTGAACAAGAGAGAAAAAAATATTGTAAAAAATATGAATAGACTGAAAAACATATGGGAAAACAAGAAAAAGTCTAACATGTGTTAGAGTTTCAGAAAGAAAAGACAAAGAAAGTGGGGGTGAAACATATACATGAAGAAATAATAAGTAAAATCTTTCTACATTTGGCACAAGACATAAAACTACGGATTCAAGTAGTTGAACAAACTCCAAGCAGGAACTCCATAGTCAGACACATCATAACAAAACAGTGAGAACTAAAGACAAAAATAAATCTTGAAAGCAGCCAAAGAAATGATGTATTACCTATAGGAAACACTTATGTAAATGACTATGAAATTCTCATAATTAATCACTGGGTTCAGAAAGAGCATAATGTTTTCTAAAGTGCTGAAAGAAAAGAATCTTGAATTCTATGTCCAACAATCATATCCTTTATGATAAGTTAAAATAAAAGCTCTTAATTCAAGGAAAACTAAAGAAATTTGTTAATTACCGATATAAAATGAAAGAAACTTGAAACATCAGGAATAAAGGAAGAGCAAAAAAATTGGTAAATATTTGGGTCGATATTGTTTCACTATTTTCTTGAGTTATTTAAAGTATATTTGGCAGTTGAAATCAGAGAAAATAACATTGCCAGATGAGATTTTCACTGTATTAAGATACAATATATAAGGCAATTACTATAGCAAAAGGGGAGCAGAACATGGGGGCTTATATGGTGGGAATATTTCTACATTCCAAATGATATGGTAAATTATTGATTCTATATACTGAGAAAAATTAAATATATATAAATATTATAACAAGTTATAAACACAAATAATTACATTAAAAGTAAATAGTCCAAAAACACTAATGAAAAGAGATTTTTCATACTGCATACAAAACCTGATCCAACTGTATGAATTCTACAAGATATTCATTTCAAGAATGTCATGTGTAGAATAAAAATAAGAGTATAGAAAAAGATACCCAAATGCAAAGATGAAATAAAAGAAATCTAGAGTGACTATATTAATATCAAACAAAAAAAGTACCAGGGAAAATAAAGATGTTACTTACTAAGTAAAGTAGAGATTTACCAAGAAGACATAAAAATTTAAGATGTGTATGAGAGGATAATAGGAGGATATTATAAAAAAAATCTATGCCCCAAAGTGATAACTTAGATGAAGCAGCATGGCCCTAGTTCCAGCTCTTGTAAATTATTCTTGACAATTTTAACATTTTTCTTAATGGACATACAACTCTAGTTTTCCCTGATTCCCATCATTTTCCATATATGATTGGCACAACCAAAATCTCTTTAGTCTCTAAATACATATCCAGCATTTTTTTATATTCCTTATTTTGAAAACTACATTATTTGTTTTTATCTCAATATATAATTATTTCTCATGTATGCCTAGAATGTCCTCTTATGATTTACAATCACAAACTCCTACTCCCTAGACATCCAATTTACTGTATCATTGAGGACTTACCTTATTCCTCCAAATTAATTTATATATTCTTTTTCTCATGCCCCTATTGCACTTTGTTTATGCTTCAGTTATGGCATACATTTTATGTTTTTGCCATTATTTGCAGGTCAGTCTTCTGAATGTAAAAATTTTACATTCAGGGACTGTGTTTCTTTAGATTGTGTCCCACTGCTTTGCACAGGTCTCACATATAGCAGCCATTCACTAAATTTAGATGAACAGACAGTAAATAAGAGAATGGTCAAATCCTAACAGATTTATAGAAGGGTCTAATAGCTAGTGGCCCACTGATTAATTGGTACTGTACTTGTCAAAGAACTTCCAAAATGAAAAATTGGTAAGAATTAAATATATTAATCACCTCATTCTTTAAATTTTCCAAAGTGATTACTTAAATTTCATTAAAAAATACTATTAATGTAATGTTGATCTGTTAAATTTGACTTAAGTTATCAACTTAACACAATATTATCTCCTGCCACATGTATAATAAGATGTAGCCTAAATTGTAAAAGTATTTTAACATTAACTCCCCTCCTCCACACACACACAAACAATTAGTGTTCTCTCTCTCCATTTGCTATGCTTGAGTACACACAACATATGCTCACATGGTATTCTTTTTATGAAACAGTAGATACAAAATATTATTATAGCATTATTAAGCATGAAATTTCATTAAAGACAACAGAGGAAGTAACCAAAAGATTAATGCCATGGAATATTGCATCTCCATTAATTTAGAGGTCATGGCTCTCCCAGTGAGGCTACTATAAGTTATAATTTGCTTCCAACAAATTGTTTTAACAATAACTTACCCAATGGCAACACCTTTAAAAAGACACTCTCTCTATATATTTGGTAGGTCTCTTGTCCTGCATCTTGTGATATTTTTGCTCTATCTCTTGATACTCAGGGATAAATACTTTAGGAAGTGGCAACCACTCACTTATATTGTAAATGGGTTTATGCCACAATTGGTTTTAAATAGTAAACAGAATTTTCTGAATTAGAGACTTTGGTCTGTTCCATTAGGTAATGCAGTGTGACAGACTATTCATTTGAGGGAGGGAAAATCAGAAGTGACATTATTTTCTGGTAGTCTTTTATTATTTTTTTTTTCTTTGCTTACCCTTCTAAACATTAAACCAATTGGTTAAAATGTGTCCACTGTCAGTACATCTCTTTTGGATTAGAAAAGCAATGGATATCTAGGGCAAACTTTAATTTCTCTGAAGGGTAGCAGAGTCATTCTTTTTGTGTGATTTTCCTACAGAGAACCAGTTCTTCTCTGTGGGATTGTGGTTCTCTCTGTTGAAAAATTATCTTGCCTTGAATCAGGTCATTCAGAGACACCATAGACATGTCTGAGAGGCCTGGAAAGTAAAGGTGGCTGCTTACTCAGAGGCTTAAAATGAGATTGCTGCTCAAGTTGAGGCACATTGCAATGGTGATATCAATAGTTTTGAGAATCTCAAATCATCAAGTTTACAAAGGAATAGAAAGATGTCCTCAGTTTGAAGTGAGGAGTGGATTCAAACAATGGGAGAGGCTTCCAGAGGTCATTTTCTCCAGTTAGATCTACACTTCCATTATGCTGAACATGCAGGAGTCTGGCATGCCTCAAGATGGCAGATAACAAAAAAAACAATGAAACAGAATTGAGAGCTCAGAAATAAACCCCTATATATATGGGCAAATAATTTTTGACAAGGGAGACAAAAGCATACAATAGAGAAAAGAAAGTCTCTTCAATAAATGGTGCTGAGAAAATTGAAAGCCACATGTAAAAGAATGAAACTAGACTATCTGTCATCATAAACCAAAATGTATTCAAAGACCTGAATATAAGATCTGAAACAATAAATTGCATAGAAGAAAACATAGGTACTAAACTCATGGAGCTTAGATTTAGAGAGAATTTCATGAATTTGACCTCAAAGGTGTGGGAAGTAAAAGCAAAAATAAATAAACAGTACTATATCAAACTAAAAAGCTTCTGCACAGCAAAAGACAAAGAGACAACAAGACAATGAAGCAGCAAAGTGAATGGGAAAAGATATTTGCAAACTATGCCTTCAATAAAGGGCTGATCTCCAAAATATAAAAAAAAAAAAAAAAAAAAAAAAAAAACCCTCAAACAACTTAACAAAAAAAAACAACAAATTAAATGGGCAGAGGATCTGAACAGACTCTTCTTCTAAGAAGACATACAAATGGCCAACAGACATATGAAAAGATTCACAGCTTCACTAGATATTAGGGAAATGCAAATCAAAACCACAATGAGATATCATCTCACTCACACCTGTTAGAATGGCTATTATTAACAGGACAAGTAATAACAAGTATTGGAGAGATTGTGGGCAAAAAGGAACCTTCATACACTGCTGCAAGAATGCAAAATTTGTACAGCCACTATGAAAAACAGTATGCAAGTTCCCCCCAGAATTAATAATGATCTTATGACCCAGCAGTTCCTCTTTTAGATATCTACCCCCAAAATGTTCAAAAATATTTGAACATTTATTCAAAAATATATATGCATCATAGTGTTTATTGCAGCATTATTCACGGTGGCCAAGACATGAAATCAACCAAAGTGCTCTGCAATAGAGGATTGGATAAAGAATGAATAAACGGTACATATACGCAATGGAATATTACTCAGCTATAAGAATAGATGACATTCTGCCATTTGCAACATTGCTGGATCTTGAGATTATTGTGCTAAGGAAAATAAGCCAGACAGAAAAAGCTGAGAATCATATGATTTCACTCACACGTGAGATATTAAACTGAAAGTAACAAACATAGAAGACAAACTCAGAGACTCATGAACACGAACAATAGTTTAGTGGTTACCAGAGGGAAGGTGGGGAGGGGTAAGCAGACAAAGGTAAAGCAGGTCAAGTATATAGTCACAGAAGGAAATTTAACTTTGGATTATAAACACAGTGCAATACATATATAAAGTATTATTGAATTATGTATTTGGAATCTACATAATTTTATTAACCAATGTTACCCTAATACATTTAATAAAATAAAAAAAAAGAAATAAATAGAAAGAAAGAAAGAAAGAAAGAAAGAAAGAAAGAAAGAAAGAAAGAAAGAAAGAAAGAAAGAAAGAAAGAAAGAAAGAAAGAAGGAAGGAAGGAAGGAATGGATGGATGGATATATGCATGGAAGGAAGGAAAGAAGGAGGAAAGGAAGGAAGGAAGGAAGGAAGGAAAGAAGGAAGGAAGGAAGGAAGGAAGGAAGAAAAGAAAAGAAAAGGGAAAACATAAAACAAGAGATAGAATTTCAGAATCATTTTTGTTTTCATTAATATAACATGGATATTTGTACAGGAGTAAGAAAAATATCTTCTTCAAAACACTGAAGAAATGACAAATTAGTTAAAGAGTTTATTTGACCAAAAATCTTGTGAAGACCGGAGTTTAGAGAAGTAAGGAGAAAAATGAAACCAATTTTTCCCTGATGGTATTTGCCAAATCTGGTGAACTGGATCTCATATAATTTTTATTTTTATGGAGCAAGAGGTTTGAAAATAAACCTAGATAGAGCCCTAAGAGATATAGTCCAATAGTACATGGATCCACCTATAAATACAGAAGCCCAAAGATCTATATACTTAGTATAAGAGTATGATTGGTTACAAAACAAAATTCAACTGAATAAATTTAAAGATCTTAAAAAAGAGAGCGAAACATAGAAGCAGCAGCAGTAGCAAAGAAAGAGTTTTCCAAGTGAATGACTAGGGCTTCTCTTGCTCAGCTACACCCATGCTGTTTGCATGCTATTCAGGAGCTTTAATTCATCATTCTGTTTTCCTCAGAAGAAATCATAGGCTTCCATGCAGGGCCAGAATTTACATGAGATTACAAATTACTCCTTGGCTAGTGTTCCTATATTTGATTTACCTATGAAAACTTGGCTCTTTAATCATTACTTAGGATGGTCCATTTGTGCTCCACCTATAGGTTTATTTCTTATTCATGTCTAGCCTGGCATGTGGTTGAGAAAACAAAAGTTCTCTGTGGATATCCTCTGCCTTATTTATGTTCTTTTTTCCAGACAGTCTCAACACAGCTCTGCCATTTGCAAATGCCCAGATCTCTTCCAGAACACTGGATCTAGGTTGCCTAGGGTCTAAAGGCTCGGGGCTTTTATTGATGGCTCAATCTAGCACTTGATTTCCCATACACTTTTCCCTAATAAAGACTGAGGCTCATTCCTTTCCCACGGTTCAATTCTCATAATGTTAGTATTCATATAAGTGACACCAAACAATCTCTTTGCATTTTTTTTAAGTTAAAGGGAGTATTTCTGATAGTTTCCTAAAGGGATAACTTAAATAAGTGTTCCTAGTTCTTTGAAATTTAATTGCAGCCAAATGATTAACATATGAAAAGTTGCTCAACCTCATCAGTAGTTTAGAAAAATAAAAGTTAAAACTAATAATAAAATAAAAGTAATAAAAGTAATAAAATAAAAAAATAAAAGTAAGACATATTGTCTTATAAAGTTAGAGAAAATAATAAAGTAAAATCTACTATGGGTGAAGATGTTATGAAATGGGCACATAATGCTAGAGAAAATATTAACTGTGGACTCCAAAAAGAAAGATTCATTTGATGTGATCCCAGAAAAGGAATTTATCTGCTGAGATGGACTCTCATTGGTCAGCTGAGGGCACAAATTTTATGAACAATGAAGGTCTAATGGCTGCTGGCTGATAGGAACTCCTCATATACTCTGTATATCTGGAATAACCTCAGACTGAACTCTTGGCTTTCCACACTATACCCTGCTTGTTTAAGCCATTAATCACTGCAGGAAAACCAAGTTTCATTTCTTTACCATTGGTCTGAGACCTGTCCCTTGTCCAGACAGAACTATACAAATTGTGTCCTCATTTGAACCAATCAGAATTGCACAATTTGGATACTATATTTACATAAAACTGACCTAATTGGGAACCTGAGCAGGAACTCTTGCCATAAAAGGTAGCCTCCCATTTGTCTTGGTGGAACAAAATTTAGGTCACTACCTGAATCTGTGTCTTCTGAGATGCAGCTCTTTTTACTCAAATAAATGCTTTTATCCTTTATTATGATCTAAAATTAATTTTGGTTTACATAACCTTTATTTAAAAACTAATTTGGAAGACTCTCATTAAAGTTGAAAACTAAAATGCCCTTGACCTACTCTTAAAAGAAAACTTAATTAATATAAAATTAAACATTCATCTTTAAAAATATATGTGAAAAAATATTTCACTATATTGGCAAAGCATAGAAGTAAACTTGAATATCTTTTTACAGTAAAAAAATAAAAGAAAGTGCATTTACCCCAAATTCTAAAATATTAAAAAGAATGAGATAAAATTGTATTAGGTGATCTGATAACATAAAGGGATATCCACAGGTTCTGTTAATTGAAAAAACAAGTTACAACAACATCTGTATAATACCTTCCAATTAGAAAACAAAACAAAACAAAATAAAAAACACCTTCTAGTGCATATATATATTAGATGTCAGGCTGTAAGTTTTTTTCTTTTTTTAGGAGATAGAGAAGTGATGAATGAAATTATTTTTTTTCTGTGTGATTTCATTGTTTTACTGATTATGTGCAACTTAATATTTAAATGTACTTAACATTTGAAAAATGAAAAACACTGGAGAAGTGAGCAAGATAGCCAAGATCCTCAGTACCTCATATATGTCATCATTCAAGTCACTGCCTTTCCAAAGTTCTTATTTCAATAGAGATTTGCTATTTGCTATTCTACTTTGCCTGACTAGAGAAGGTAAACTAAGATAAATGTTAGTTTACTGTACAAATTTATTTAAGTTACTGAGATTTACAAACTAAAAACAAAATAAGCTCATGAGGAAAAAATGTCTTGCAGTGAAATGAAGGTGAATTTGGGGTGAAAGCTGTTACTCTGGATCATTGGAAGTGATGAAGGTTAAGGAAAAGAGTAGACAAAAAGTACACAAAGAGCTGACTATGGATTGACATGTACTGCTCTAGTTTACTATCTAGCATCACCATGTGCCTGTTCTTATAAAAGTCATTGTTCTTCTTTCGTACTATTTCTCTTTGTGTTCTTTTGCTACCAAATAATTATAGACTTAAGAAAATTTAAAAAATTGTACAAACGCAACCGATATTTATTGATTGCCCACTATGTACAGTCATTGCTCTTAGTGCCAGAGATTTATTAATGAACAAAATTGACAAAGATTTTGTCCATGCAAATTCTACATTTTGCCTTTACTCAAATTGTCCCATATAGACAAATTATAGATTCTACATCTTATATGTATTAGGAAGAGTCTATCTCTAAGGCTAAAAAGGGGCTTAGGTGGTATTAAACATTACTTTTAATGTATAAATAAAAGGCATGGAACACTGAGTTTCGATCTTTAGTGTAAATAAAAATGTTCTAGGGAATATTACGAAAATGCCAATTCCTGTATATCTTCAGCCTTAGAAATCTGGGATAGAGCCCAGGAATTCACTTTTTGTAAAGCATCTCCGACAACCTATAAGAAATTTAGGCACCCCCTTTCAGGAACAGTAGACTGGAGAGCAGCTGGAATTATGGGACGTCAGTGCTTGACTAGAAGTTTCCCCTACCCCTATCTACAAGGTAGCAGTTAGAGAAGTTATATTAGTATTATTCCTATATTTACACATATTTCATTCCATTGGTCAATTTCATTGCCCATCCTTCTAATTACAATTTATTGATCTAGATGAGGGCATCCGATATCAATTTGATAAAGAAGTTGA
>NW_006442484.1:9450755-9462924 GCF_000325575.1 Pteropus alecto
AAACTTCACTCTTATTTCGGCTCTTCTACTAACACATTTTATTTATTTGTTTGTTTGTTTGTTTGTTTGTTTTTGTTTTAGGCTTCAAAAGACATACACCATCATCCTACTAAACCCACCTGCAGTATTGTGATTCATGAGATATTTGGCCTTAATTTATAATTCGGGCCTCACAGCTCCCTAAATCCTTGGAATTTCCTAAGTGCTGAGAGTGATAATGGTGTCTTTCGTCATGTTAATGAGATGACTATTAGACTCCACCCAAGGATGGGGGCTGGTTGCCAGGAAAAACAACCAGGTGATTAGAAGTTTGGAACTTTCAATTTCAACTCCCACCCCTGGTTATCTAAATCTCTAGGATACGGAAGAGAGACTAGAGGTTCAGTTTAAATGCCAATGGCCAGTGACATCGTCAAACATCACTATGTAATGATTCTCCATAGAACCCCAGGAGCTATTGGATACTATATTTACATAATTGTTTCATAATTACATAGTTATAATTTTCGTCAGGATAGCCAACTAATTCCCATCTAAAATCAGCCCAAATTTATTTAGCAAGGTACAAGATTGTTCTCTAATCATACTGTGGATAGGAGGGAAGGACTGTTTGAGTCACCAGTCAGAAGAGTTGGGAAAGTGTTAGCGTTTTGGTTTGGCCTCTCAGTTCCAGCTGGTGGTTAAATCTTGGGGGAGAAGAAATCTGCCAGTTGCTCTTGAGGGAGTGCCTTCGCATTGGGGATGAGTGATTAATCTGCTTGTTGCATGAGGTTTAAATTTCTTTGTGTGGCTTTCCTTCTCTGTGGGAGAAAAAAGGAAGGATAAATGTCCATCTCACTAAAGAAAAGTAATCTGTGTGGTGCCACATGTCTGCTTTGAGTGTCTTCAAAGCTGACCTGTTAGCTTGTCTAATTTACCATTCCCGGGGAGAAAGCTTATAAGAAGAAACAAAACTAACCTATTCTTAGATTCTCCAAGAGCAGCAACCTTGCAGTTTGGCAGGAGGTTTGTTGATGTATTTTTAACGCATTTATTTTTTTCAGAAAAGAATAGCAATAGAATAAAGATACAAAATATGAAACTTCAAAGGATAGTCAATTATCCCAGGGAGGTTTGCACCCTTTTCTAAGAATAAGAAAAAACAGCATAAAAAGTGTGGCACCTTGGGATATAAAGTTTTTGTTACAAAGCTATTTAATGGGAAAAATACCATGGGGTGTTTTTAAAGTATCAAGCAATGTAGGTTCAGAGAAATGCACTGCAGCATCTTAATGTCTGCCAGAGAGAACTGGTTAGGAATTAGAAAACCTGGAATGGATTCTGTTTTTTGTTTGTTTTGTATTCAATATTTCATCTTTACCTATGAAATCAGGAGGAGAATGATATCTATCAACTAAACTGAAGATCAAATTGATAATGTACAAAATGTACATTGTGAATTATGAAAGGTTAAATTGTTCTTTTATTGGGATATAATTTATATAGAGTAAAATTCACTTTTTTCAGTGTAGAGTTCTTTGAGTGTTGTCACCATCATATTTTAATGTAACTATCATCACAATCAAGATCTCGAAATATTCCGTCATCTTCATAATTGTGTCTCGAGTCTGTCTTCTTTCACTAAGCAAAACACAATTGAGATCACGCACACTGTTGTGTCAGTAGTCTATTCTCTTTACTGCTGGATAGAATTCCACTGTATGGATTTATGACAGTATGTTTATACATTTGCCAGTTGAAGAACATTTGAATCTGTTCTCCTTTGGCAATGATGAGCAAATCTGCTATAAACCTAAGCATACAAGTTATTGTGTAGATGTAGTTTTTAATTTCTCATGAGTGACTACTTGGGAGTGGGATTCCTAGGTCATTAGTGTATATTTTACTTTATACAAACTCTTTTCCAAAGTAGCTGCATAATATGTTATTTTAACCATCAAGGTATAAGAATTTTAGTTGCTCTACATGCTCGGCAGCACTTGGTATTGTTAGTTAGTTAGTATGTTTGTTTTGATTTAATTTGGTTTCGAATATTATAATAAATATGTAGTGGTGTATGTGATTTTAGCTTGCATTTCCCTAACAATTAATGATGTTAAGCATATGTTCATGGCTTATTTAGTGAAATGTCTTTTCAAATCTTTTGCCCATCTATCATGAAACTGTTTTCTTTTTAATATATTTCATTTTAATGTTAACGTTCTTCTAATAATAAGATATATCATTCTCTTATTACAGATGAAAGAACTGAGTCTCAGTGTGGGTTGAAAACATTATACAAAGATGCACAGGCATTAGATTTCAGAACTGGAGTGAAAAGAAGCCTGTCTGATTACAAAATTCTTATAATAGTCACTCTTGCTGTGCTAGTTCTGCAGAAGCCAGAGCATTCTTCTAAGATTTAAAAGTGTATCAAGTTCTAGTGGACTTTAGAAAAATTATGTGAATTGAGAGTTATCAGTGGAAATTTTTGAATATGAGGTCAATTTGCTTCTGTTTTTCAATTACGTTTCAGAACTAACTCTGTTTTCTGCACTAGTCATACTTACTGAGAGAGTGTAAAACAAGTTCACTGTTTTGAATTAGGAAACAAATCTGCTGGTGAAACCACTTGGGATTCCTGTTAGGTAAAGATAATCTTGGGTCACTTACCTCTTTGGCTTATTCATGTCTCTAACCTCTTCAGTTATTTTAGTGAATTGAAATTACTATATTTCTGATCACTGTTCCATAAGGACAAAATAAACTTTTCTTATGACATATTTATAAGATAATGCAGAAATTCAATTTGTAGAGAAGAAAGCCTGAATCTCAATCTTCCTATCCAGAAAAAAAGGATTATAAACACTGCTGCACTGAGTGCTATGGATTAAAGGTGATGTATGTGACATGCTTAGTATAGAAAGTTAATGAATGATAGTCACCTTATAATAATATTACCTACTATGTGCCAGAGATTTTTTTTAAAAGAACTAAATGAATCTAACAACTCCATTAATTAAATATTATTATCTCAATTTTACGTATGAAGAAAGTAACATATTGAGAGATTGAATAATTATATAAAAGTATCCAAACATTAAATGAGGAAAATGGGATTCAAACTAAGTTTATTTGATTGTAAAGTCATTCTCTTGACCTGTCAACTTATTCTTTTAATGTAAAATATATAGAAGATTCCTAATAACCTACTGCTTAATATTTCACTGATACTACCAATAAAATGTCCTTTTTATGTGCCCATAGATATTACATTGTTATAATCCTTCAAATCAGAAATAAAACAAACAAATACAAGTTTTAGTTGTAATTATAAATGGAAAATAAACAAACCAAACATTTTATATCTGCCACAATTTTATTAGGGAAGTAGAACCATTATGATTGTTATAGAATAAGGACCTGTGATCACAACTAGATATATTTGAGATCTTTTGATTGAGAGAAGAGTTTGTGAAGTAAGGGTTACAAGGGGATCTAGAGGATCAGAGAAAAGTCTCTAAGCAGCTCTCCTAAATAGTGGTACATGTGGAAAAGCCACAGTTTGCAGGAAAGTCTAGTAAGCTGGGCTGTCGCCTCTACCCCTAGTGGTGCACTTGGAGTTACTGGTCAACAGAGCTAGAAGTCAGGAAAAAGAGTTAGACATGAAAGGAGGTGAGTCAGGGTAAGCTTAAACTCACCAGCGCCTTTACAGTCTCTCATTGACCTTAACCTTTAGAGAGTCATGACTGCCTTCACTCCTACCTTTCCAAACTCATGCAAATATCTCATTTAGTCATCTCAAACACAGAAGTGGATACTAAAGAAATTAAATTTATCTCAGTAAAATATAAGTTTTTTTTAAAATAAAGCATTAATTGTCTATATTTATTTTGCTCTAGAATTATGTAAAATCCACTGAGTTCCCAAAGTCTTATTATAAAAAAGTAGTTTGTTTTGAGATGTTTCTATCTTTAAAGGCTACTCTTATAGCTATTGTACATGTCTAGAGAGGCCATTTATTGGCCCTGATATTGTCAATGTTATTCCCAGAATGTATCACTACTTATTGAATGCACAGGATGCTGGATATCAAAGGGGAGACAACTAAGTAGGGGGTGAGAAGGAGAATTTCCTGGAAATAAAGCAACATGGACACTGATGGCTGTTAAAAAAAAGATTGAGAGTGAAGCTTCGTTTAGGACCAAATGCAAAGCTGCCTACATCCTTCCAAATCGAAGGTCAACTATTTGTGCAAGGAGACCATGTGAATATGTTGGGTAGAGAGACAGTAATGAGACATATGTAGGTTTAGTACAGGGTAGAAAAGGTGCAAATGTCAGACATGCAGAGTCCTCTCTGGAAACTTCATCTAACAACATACTAAAATAGAAGAAAAAAATGTGCTTGACATGAATAAACAAATACTAGTTCACAGACTGCTGACTGGGTACAGGGCAGCATTCTTATTCATGCTGTGTTGGACTGAGGCAAATGAGAAGTGTCAAGTAATAGATTTAAGCAGAGACAGGAAGGCACATAGGGAACTCTAGGAGGTTCGTCTGAATGTGAGCTTTCTTGTGGTTTTGCAGATAACCATAACAGCTGTGTTTATTAAATCCATACAGAGTATATCATTTTTTTTCTTACATTAATCCTCCAAAATATGGAGGAAAATATTATGCATTTTATAGATTGGGAAGCTGAGGTTCAAGAATCTTGTAAAAGGTTGCATATCTAAGAAATAGATCTTAGAAAACCAGGTTGTTTTTACCTACAAAAGTTATATTCTTTTCACTACATCATTCTTCTCCAGACACCCCCAACCTTGGGTAGAAAACATTATAAAGGCTATTTTCAGACATTGCCATATTATACACAGCTGGCCACTCTCTGTTTCTGGTCAAGGGAAGTGCAGAGAAGGCTGATGTTTGTTGGAAGCTTCATTCGAAAGCCAGAGGAGTGGGGGAAGTGAGAGGCTCTGAACATAGTATGTTTTATTCAGTCTATAGAGATATTAAGACCTTGAAATGTGAGAGAGCTGCAGTAGCCACAGAGGCAAGGTAAACAGAAAAACATAAAAAGAGTTTTATTCCATTTAGAATTAATAAACCTTTGGTATTTGATAGACAATGTCCTCTCTGAAGAACAGTGTCAAAGCACTATCAAATTACATGAATCATTATGATTCTATGGTATGTCGTAGAACAAGTCTTTGTTTATGTTTATATATCTTAAAAAAAATTCAAAGAAACACAATCTGATGCCTTCTGAAGTTGATTGTGTCTATAAATGAAGGCACTGTTATATGACATATACCATCGTGTGTGTGTCTGTGTGCATGTGTGTGTGTGTGTGCGCGTGAGAGAGAGAGAGACAGAGAGAGAATATGCTAATATTCAAGATAGACACAAGAAAAATATATAGCATACATATAAGCTCAGAAATAATTAGCTAAATGTTATCATGAAGAGACTTTGGTATGTTACAAGGTGATATGGACTTGTTTCCCCTGTCTTTCCTGCTAAATACAACTACAAATCTTAGAGAAAATTCATGAAGCAATCAAGAACTCTTAAAAATAGAAAGTGGAAGGCAGACTGGTTAGTGACCAAGGACTGGAGTAATAAGGTGACTTATAGAAAAAGTAACCAAGGCCCAGCATTTCCTGACTACCAATTTAGCAATGGAAGGTAGCCCAGGTTGTATTCTTCCTCCTCCTGATCCAATGTCATCCTGCTGGTGGCGCCAATGAGGAAGGTCAGTTGGAAGCCAGGGGAAGCTTTTTTCCTTCCTTTTGGGGCCTGAGACTCCCCTCTTCCACCTAGAGATATTGAGTAGCCTGGCAGCACTGGCAAAAAGGATTCTGTCCTAACAAGCACCAAGAAGTACTTTCTGTCCCTGCAAGCCACCCTACCTAGGATCCCCCAAGTACCTAGGCAGCACAGCAGGTAAGACCTTGTCACAAGGCCTGCCACTTATTTCCTGCAGGCTGGAGATGCTCTTTTCCCATGAGGCACCAGGTGACCTAGCCTGGATAAAAGGTGACTGCTCGCTAAAAAACAAGATTTAAATAGGACCTACAGTTTTCTAACATAATAGCCAAAACGCTCAGGATACTATCAAAACTCATCCTTCATACTGAAGAGGAAGGAAAATCACAACTTGAATAAGAAAATATGATGAATTAATGCCAACAGCAAGATGAATCAGATTTTGGAACTATCTGACAACTATTATTATTTAGATCTTTGGAACATGAAATGTGATACAAATTCTAGGCAGCTGTTTCACTTCTGGGAATGTGTTAACTAGAAATTATCACAGATACTTAGAATTTTGTATAGAAATTTGTTCATCAGTGTTACTTGAAATTGTGAATATCTAAAAATTCCTAGCTCTAATCTAAAGGAGAAAAGATAAAAAATTATGAAATATAAATTTCTTTCATAGAAAATGTGCCCAGTGTAATGTTAAATGAGAAAAAGTAGGCTTTTAAAATAAAGTACTACATTTAGTATGGTCTTATTTTTTATTTTAAAAAGTGTTGTTGGATATAAGTATATAAAATATCTTTTTAAAAAAAAAAAAGTAGCAACACTTTCAGATGCTTGTTCCTGGGCAGTAAGATTCTGGATTATTTGAATACTTTTTTTAAAATATAATTTACCATATTTTTCAAAGTTTATATAATAAAAAAGAACAACTTTACATTTTGTAAGAAAACCTTATGCTTTAAATATGGAAACTAAACCCACCGACATCTTGATCTTGGACTTTCAGCCTCCAAAACTGTAAGAAAATTAATTTCTGTTGTTTAAGTTGGAACATCTTTGGAATTTTGTTATGGCAACCCTCACAAACTAACATACCATACGACTTACTAAACCTGAATTTTTATGGGTTAGAAAAGTGAAACATTTATCAGTCCTTAAATAGTATAGAAACTAAGTGTTAATTTACACTTGGAGCAATGAGATAAAATATCAATAATGTTTTGCTACATTGCAAGCATCTGGTGTGGAATAGTGTAAGAGTATAGAAATAGTATAGAAACTAAGTGTTAATTTACACTTGGAGCAATGAGATAAAATATCAATAGTATAGAAACTAAGTGTTAATTTACACTTGGAGCAATGAGATAAAATATCAATAATGTTTTGCTACATTGCAAGCATCTGGTGTGGAATAGTGTAAGAGCTTATTGTACAGAAGTAAAACAGATATTTAAAATGAACATGAATTAACCTTTGAAGCTTAATATTTTTCCCAAGGATCATTTTTTTTCTTTTCTTTTCTCTTTCCTATTTTCTATGGACAATTTGAATTATGGTAGAAAAAAAATAATTTCAGGAATGTAATATGCTTGAAAAAGTTGGCTTTATTATTTACATTCATGAGAAATGTCAATTTTTAAGAAAAAATAGTTATCCTAAATACCAGATAACATGGAAATACATGAAAATAGATCTTTATTCAATTCACGTTTATTGTAATTGATCTTTCTTTTTTCCTTTCTTTTTTCTCTGTCTTTCTTTCATCTGGATAAAGACACAATGACTTATTCAGTATGATGTTTCCTAATACACTAAACCTGAGGGGTTTTTTACACTCTACTGTAAAGAATATCTTAGAACACTTGTGTTTTTAACAATTTTGTTTTCTCGAATTATTTTTCCCAAGATAGTAGATAAGAATGATTCCTTTTTTTTCTCTTTTTCCTCCTCCTTCTTTGTTTGCATATTTGATATAACTTGTTAATGATCAGTTTGATATTGTAATTTTGAAAGACCTTTATTATTTTAAATCATTCATTTCTGATAGATATTAGTGACTATTTTAATGTCAAAACATATGAGAAAAATTAGTATCCTCAATACTCTTGCTCAAAAGTTTATGAAAAAATAAAAATAAATAAAATAAAAAGTACATATTCTAAATTAGTATCTGTTTATGTGAAAGAAGTTTTATAGCAAGTGTTATAGGTAGCAAACTTCTCAGGATGTTATATTATGTTCTCTGTTT
This sequence comes from Pteropus alecto, assembly GCF_000325575.1. Taxonomy (NCBI): domain Eukaryota; kingdom Metazoa; phylum Chordata; class Mammalia; order Chiroptera; family Pteropodidae; genus Pteropus; species Pteropus alecto. The sequence continues at coordinate 9,458,760 of NW_006442484.1, forward strand.
ATTCTCAAAGGAAATTAACTAATTTTTGAGATATTTGGTATTCTTTTTTATATTTTAATAATTATATTCTATATATGTACATTATAAGCCATACTACTCTATGTCCAAGAAAGAACTTTTAAAAAAATTATGTAAAGAACATTAAGTTGAATTAGAATGCAAATCAAAAGCTAAAAAAGGTCAAATAATTATAAGTAATAGCTTTAGTATATGATTTTATATTTAAAATACTATAATTTTGTATCATATTTTTGAGCAATTTATTGTTATATATCAAGAACTTCAAAATGTTAATAACCTCATATTTCTCAAAATTTAACTTTTGAAAATATTTCTAAGTACAGAAAAAGATTTGACTCTTTTTGGATGTGTGAAAATTGGAAACATTAATAAAATAAGAATCTGGTTAAATAAATAATGGTAAAGCTGTTCAATGAAATATTATGACACAATTGAAAATATTTTCATAATAAATCATTAATGATATTGGTAAGTGCTCAAGATATAACCTTACATAAAAAGAGTAAGGTAAAAATCACAATTATGTCTCAATTACGCCTATTGGTTAAGTAATGGGTCCATATCTCTGTCATTGTTTAAGTGTTTGCAGTTGCATGTATCTCTTATTCATTTTGTCCCACTAAAGAAATATAGCCCCTGCATCAGAGAAATTGGTTTGCTTTACTCCCAGAAATAAATACAAAAGGGAAAAGGCTGATATTTGATAACTATTTTCCATACTGAAATATTTTCTCTCAAAAATTACACTCATAATTAACCTCTATTTCCTTTGCCTTTATATATCTCAGTCAGTTGAAATTTTGAGAGTTGCAGTTGCTTATCTGCTTCTGAAACTGTGATTATAAGAAGAGAGAATAGTGGACTTCCTAATTTCTGAGGCTGCACATAGATATGGTTAATGATGAGCTTCACTAATTTCTCTCTAGTTGACTACATACAGAGAACACAGTAGCACCTGTCTCAATAAGCAAGGTGAGAATGGCAAAGCCAAAATCAGCAGGGTTGTATAAATCTCTTCAGAGAGAGAGTCTATTTTGAGGTCTTCAGATTAAATGCATCAGCCCATATGCTGCTTAATTAATAGAGCCCAGACAATCTATCTCTGAGATTCATTCTCAGGAATTGATAGAGTGAGACCAAAGTAATTATGAAGTACATTATTCCAGTGAACAAGCTTCTTAATGTGATTAAAAAAGAAATAATAGCAAGATAAGTATTATAATTTTTAATTTAATCTAACAAATATTTTCAAAATGGTAACAATTTCTATTTTTATTATTATTATTCAAAAGTGAAGCATGCTCATTTGTGACAATTTCAAATTGAAAATCAATGTTAATATTTTATTATGGAGTTAAGTGTTTGAGGGAGATAACATAGCTTGGCATGCCTTTCTTTACCACAGTTCCATGGTAATCTTGCTGAATCAATGTGTTTTAGGTAGAGCCAGTGACATTTACCTGGGCCAAGGAATAGGCACATTACCTAGGCCTGCAAAATCATGGAGGTCTTTTTTTTTTCTTCACTCAGATATTGATTGGAAATGATCAAATGAGCCAAGCTAGGCCAATTTGAATCATCTCTATATCTTTTTCTAGGTCCATTTGTTGGAAAAGTATTTTCTTCCTCTGTTGTGATTGTGTATTGTGAGAATCCTGAAATTCAAGGCAAGGAAGAAAAAAGTCAAATCACTATTTGGCCACTTAGATTCAGCTATGTCTGAAGTAACTTTAACTTTATTATTTTTTTTTAATTAAGTGAGCCAATGGTTTACTATTTTAATGTAATTGTTGTCATTTCCTTAAACTATCTTAGGATTTTTTAAATTGTAATAAAGTACTAAGGAACACACTAAACCAGTTAAAACTCTTACGATTTTGCTAATGAGAAATCTGTTTTAGAAATATCTCCATAGTAAATCTTTGTTTCCAACTTTTTATTCAAGAGTTTGTTGGTTTATATTTTCAATTCCATAGACACCTGTTTGTCACCTTTCCTTTGCATACATTCCTTAATTAAACAAGAACTGTTATTTGCCAATTATCTCACCTCAGTATAATTTAACAAGTAATTTAATCTATAATAATAAGATTATTTCTAGTTGTCCATTTCAAAAAGATTTCAAATGTACCTTTGTAATAAACTATAGTCTATGGCCAAAAAAAAGATTCATAATTTTTATTAAAATTAAGACTTTGGAGAAAATAGTTGAGGAACTGGCAGTTGACTAAATATCATATTACCTGTAAGTAAAAAAAAAAAAATTATAAATCTCTAAGCAGAACAATTTCTCAAGCTTCAGCAACACAAACAAGTGCAAAGAGCCAGGGAGGCATGAAAAAAAATTCCTAGAAAAGATAATAAACAAGTAAATCACTTCCAGGAAAAAAAAGATTCTATCCATATAGTTAAAAAGATAATAATAATAAAATGTTATTTGACATATCCCAATACCAGATACAGGGAGAATGTGTTTAATCAACTTAAAGAAGCAGCCTATCAAAAAAAAAGCTTCTGGAAAGAGAAGAGGGTAGTGTGACAGTCATCACAGTCACAAGAATGTGAATGAAAAAGCAGTTCTATGAAAAGTAACCTCACGGAGTGATGTGATCATAAATTCCTAACTGGGCAGATCATGGTGCGTAGTTAATGCCGTAGGCATATAGCTTCTGTAGTAAAAGGCTTATCTTAGCCTTAAGCAAGCCCTGTCCATTGTTTTTGTGCATAAAGGTTAATGCACTTTTGAAATGCTGCTTTCAGATCTCTTTTTCTATTACCTGACCATCCTTTCAGACCCCTCCTTCAAAAGCACAAAAGAGGTAATCTGATACCCGATTTGCTTTCTCCCACCTTCAATTAATCTTTCTTACCTTCTTTTCTTAATATCAAATACATAAAAGAAACTACAAACCGTTATTCTCAGAAGTGTTTCTCTCAGTATATTGAGATCTTGCTTCCAGATGTGTCTTTCGTTTGGCTCAAATAAATTTTTATAAAAATATTCTATAGGTTTGGATGTTCTTACATTAACAGGAAACTGTGGTGGAAAAAAATGCAAGAAAGAAAATTTTGGTGCCCTATAGTGTAAAATAAAAGTAAGACATTTATGACACTCATTGTATGTATTAAATAGTGTTCTCCCCAAAATTCACCCTTGGTTGCATAGGTTTGCAAGCTGTGTTTTATGGTGGGGCAGTGACACTGGTAGGACTCTGCATTGGGTGGGGCTGTAGGCTTGGCTCCAAAATTCCACCCTCCCTCTCCACCCTCCACCCCCCACCCCTGACCCCGTCAGGCGTGCCCAAACTGCTTTCTGGCCTACTGCTGCTACTAGCTGGACCTTGGGTTCAGGTAGGGCTGCAGGCAGGACCTCATGGTCAGGCAGGGACTCATGCTGCGCCTGCAGTCAAGTGGAACTGTTGGCTCTATTCCAAAGTTGAGCAGGGCTGTAGGCTGGGCTCTGCAATCAGGCAGGCCACTGGCTGTGCTCTTCTTTTGGGCAAGTTCACTGTCTGTGTTCCTTGTTCCGTCAGGACAATTGCTGGAGCTGGAAGCTGTGCTCCCTAGTCAGCCAGGTTTGCTGTTCAGGCCCCCTTTGTCAGATGGGGCTGTAGGCTATCCTCTATGATTAAGTGGGTCTCTGGCTGAGTTCTCTGCATGAGGGGTGGGGAGGAGGCCTTAAGGTGTATTTAACTATTGGGCAGGGCTGTAGGCTATAGGCTCCAAGGCTGCTGGAGTCACTGTTTGGTATCCCCAGTTAAGTGGGCTAAAAGCTATTCTCAGCAGTTGGGCAGGGCCACTGACTTGTTTGTCTAGGTAGGACTATAGAACAGGCCCCACAGCCAGGATGGGCCTTTTGGCTGGGGACCCAAACTGAGCAGAGCTGCCGACTAAGCACTCTGGCCAGATGAGGTTGCTGGCTCAGCTTCCCAGATAAGCAGAGCCACTGGTTGAAATCTCTGCTTGGGCACCACTGCCAGCAGAATGATAGTCTACAAAAATCTGCCAGTTCGTTGCTAGCTGATCTCATGTGGTCTAACCCAGATGATTTCCCTAGTGATCCTCTGAGGCAAGACCCAAGTGGACTTCCCAAAAATTGTCCAAATGTTTGGGAAACTGAATGTCCAAATTAGGCTCTCCTTTC
>NW_006442484.1:9462949-9483164 GCF_000325575.1 Pteropus alecto
GAAATTGTAGGTAGGTACAGGGGATACTCTCAGTTCATTGCTGTGCTGGTCTGAGGTGGAAAGATGATGAAGTTAAAGTAAAACTGTTTTCTTTACCCTTTTAATACAGTTTTTTTTTCAGTTTTGTGTTCCAAGGCCACTCTTCTGCCTTATGCCCAGGTTCTGGGGTTTTCACAAAGGTGCCTTGTCTATGGATGTTTGCTAGTTGGTTGTTTTATGAGTAGGACTGAAATCAGAAACCACCTATTCCACCATCTTGCTGATGTTGCTCCCCCTAGAAGAAAACATTAAAAAAAAAAATTTGTGACCCTGGGATAAGAAAATGTATCCATAAGAGAACCAACTGATAAATTAGATATCAATAAATTAGAAATATTAGGTCCTCAGAAGCCACATCTAGGAGAATAAAAAAGATAAATCATGGACAGTAAGAAAATATTTTAAAATAATATAGCTGATAAAGAAATTATATGCAAGATATATAAAGAACTCTCAAAACCCAATAATAAGTAAAATAACAACTCAAAAAGAAATGAGAAAAGATTTAAAGAGGCAGTTCAGCAAAAAGGATATGTGGAGAGCAAATAAGTGAATGGAAAGATTCTTAACATTATTGGTCATCAGGAAAATGCAAATTAAGTCCATAATGAAACATAACTGCACACTGACTAGAATGGCTAAAATTCAGAAGACTGGTACTACCACGTATTAGTAAGGATATAGATTAAACGAAACTCTTCATATACTGTTCGTGTGTATGCAACACAATAAAACACCTTTGGGAAACAGATAGGCATTTTGTTATAAAGTTAAACACATATCTACCATATGATTCAGCCAATTAATTTACTTCTAGGTGTTTACCTAAAAGAATAAGAAATATGTGTCTATACAAAGGCCTGTCCTCAGTGTTTATAGCAGCTTTATTTATAATAGTCAAACAACTGGAACTAATTCAAATGCTCAACAACAAATGCATGAATAAATTGTGTGGTCCATACAATGAAACACTACAGAATAATAAAAAAGAATGGACTATTGATGCGATACATGTGACAATTGGATGGATTTCAAAATAATTATGCTGGGTGAGACCTAGGCAGAAAAGGGTCCATACTGTGTGACTTTATTTATATAACATTCTAAAAAATACAAAGTATGTATTCCATGTGACAATTGTTGTCTGGGGATAAAAAGGGCAAGGGAGTAAGAAGTAATAAAGAAAGATTAGAGAGAGGAATAAAAACACTCTTGGTAATTATGAATATGTTCATTAGCTTAATGATATTTGTGATTTCAAGAGTTTACATACATGTCAAATCGTATCAAATTATGCATGTTTAATATTAATTGGAAAATTGAAAAAGAAAATCTCTCATGGACCTTTTAATAGACATTATCATAATATAAAATGTTATATTTAAGTCAGTGTGATGCTGAAGAATAAATATACATGGGACAGAATTTAAAGTTCAGATTCAGGCATATATCGTTTAGTTTAGTATATGATACAGATGGTATCACAAAATATTAGAACAAAGATAGACTTTAAATACCTGGTTTTAGAACAAATGAAAAACCGTTTAGAAAAAAGTAAACAAGATCCATATTTCCACACATACATACGAACAATCTCTAAATAGGTCAGAGATCTAAATTAAAACAAACAAACAAACAAACCATGCTAGTACTGAAAGAATGAGTGAATACCTCATTAACCTGGATGTGATTCAAATTTCAAATGCAATAAAAAATAATAAATTTTCTATATTAAAAATTAGTATCTTAAAATATACCATTAGCTAATGGTATATTAGGAACATATTTAATAGAGATATTGAATTTTTCTACATAGCATAAATAACTTTAACAAACTGAAGAAAAATATGACTGAGAAAAAAGGAAACCTGGGCAAAATTCATGGAAAGATAGTTCATATAAAATATATAAAATGGCCCTTAAATATAAAAAGGTTATTTAAATCATTCATAATGAGATATGCAAATATAAAACTATATTGAGATAGTATATTTTACATATTAGATTGGCAAATATTAGAGAATCTGACATATTCAGCAGACAAGACTGTGAGAGTGGCATTTTTATACAGGCATTTTCATATTTTCATGTTGGTGGGAATGCCAATCGGTAGAACTCTTAGAGAGAAGAATTTGTCAATATCTACAAAAATCACGTGTCAGCTTACTTTTTGATTCAGCGATCCAATTCCAAAACTTTACCCTGGAAATAGAGCATTAATGATAGAAGATAGTTTGATAAGGTTAATCACTGCAGGAATTTCATAACGCAAAATTTGGGAAGTGTCAATTTCCATACGCAGTAGGTTAGGTGAATATAATGGTAAATTTTCACAATGGAGTATTGTACAACTATAAAAGTAACAGAGATACCTTGATCTGATATGGAATGATTTACATAATCTTTATAACTGACAAAATCAAAGAATAAATAAGAATATAAAACATTATTTTGTACATGTGTGTATATATACATATGAACATATGTATATAATCATATCTATAAATAAAATATAATTTTCTTATATTTTGGAAAGCAAACAGGAAGAATAAACAAATAGCTGAATATTAGTACTACCAAGTCATAGATAGGAGCAGAATAGAAGAAATGGGAGGAAGTGTTATTTCTCTATACGTTCACATTTAATGTTGGCTTTTTGAACTATATTAATGTTTTACAGACTTAACCAGACTTTATTCTGGCTCCCTCCTGCTGTGTCCCTAAAAGTTACTCTAGGCACCATGCTGTCTGCTAAAGAAAGCACAGTGCTGCCAAATCGAAAAATGTACTGTTTAACCTACCTTGCCAAACCATTTTCAGTAATTCTCCACTTACCATCTTCTTCAATTTTCACACAGCCCTCTAGTCCTCCTTTTTGCTCTCCTCTATTCACTTTCCAATAGTGCTTTTCTGTTCTCCATCTGCTCTCCTTCAAAATCCTTAGTTACCTTTGTCACAGTTGGAGTTGAGCTCAGTTTATACTGAAATCTCTTGCCTCTACTGTAGTAGTCTGAACAAAATTTGTCTGATCACCTTTAACAAGCATCCAGTCATTTTTCTTTAACAATACTGTTTTTTTTAAAAAAAAGAGCTGTAAAATATAAGCAAATAAAACACATTGAATTTGAGTTAATAGGTTTGCTTTTCATAGAAATGTAGCTTTGAAACTAGATTAATTGTAATCTATGACTGAACAAACAAGTATGAATTTGAAATTATTTCAAAATTAAAAGTACAAAAATAAAATTCATTATTGGTATAAAAAATGAAAATAATGCAATGTGTAGTTTAAATAAATTTTTACAAAAAATATTTACAGAGATTCCTCAGGTAAGTCTTAATAAAAGATGCTGCTTTTTATTTAATTTACAAAAGCCTATAAAATATAAATTAAATAATTTTTCTGGTGACAAGTGGTGACAGAATTTCAGTTTAATTGAAATTCTGATTGATAAAGGTGAATATATCAACTAATTATTCCAATCAACTTAATTTTCAACAACAATAATAATATACCAAGTTGGATTATTTTCTAGGTTTATGTTAAGGTTAAAAAAAAATCTAAAGATACTAATAGGTATAAAGAAAAATTGTCCCTTTTAAAAAGAAGTTAACCATTAAACACATTAAATAGTTTTTTTGTACTTTATTTACTAAACTGTTTATTGTGTATCTCTAAGAAATTACGTGTGTGACATCTCACAAACTTGTTTGACAAAACGCTTTGTCATTGGAAAACCAGTTAAACATATTTTCAAACTCTGATTTCTCAGTGGCCATACACTAGTAGCTGACAAATCTGCCAGCCTGTCTGAATCATCTAAGCAACTTATTAAAATGAAGTTCTTAAATTACAGTTTTTTTTGTTTTTTGTTTTTTTTTTTAATCCAGTGGGTCTAGAGAAGGGATCATCAGTAAGCAGTACATTTAAGTAGTGCCCAAAGTAAAATAAAAATGGAAAAAAATAACATTTGCTTATATAGCTTTATAAAATGTCATGCCAATATGTTATGTCTCTCTTGAGTTACTCTGAGGCAACTCCTAGAAATTCTGAATTTTGTCATAAGAACTAGAAAAGATACAGCTGCCTATCTATTGTTACACTTACATGCTCCATGGATTCATTGCATTAACATGTGAAATAAGTGCTTGTGCCTCCACCTACAAATCCCCAAAGGAAACCTTCTCTCCTTATCCTTTAGGGCAATGAAATGGCACCAATGTCCATGCTGTGCTAATTCAGAGACCTAGAAAAACCTATATCCACTTCTCTAGGACAGATAATCAATCAATAATTCACACAAATTCCACCACTCTGAACTCTTGAATTTAACCCTCTACATTTGCTATAAAATTCAGAAAATTTTTATTTATCTGTAAACAAATGTAGTAGTTTCATACCTTATAATCCTCTTTATTTTTTACTGCCTTTCTGTTCTCCTCGACTTCTACCAGAATCATATTTTAAAGGGCAAATCTGATGATTTCATCCACTTGTTTATAATCTTCAATATGATTGTTAAGATTCTGTCCACAAACAATGTACAACTTGGTCTGCATTTTTGTAAGTCTTTGCTTATTGTTAAGAACACCAGTATTTATTTATATCTCCCATGGGTTTAAAATGTTCAAGAACCCTAGGAACTTAATACAAAGAGACATTCAGTCCTCTACTGATGGGCAGGTTTTTCAGAAATTTCTATATATAAAATTAGAGGGTTTTTTTTTTTTTTTTAGGTTGATCGAATTGCATCACAATTCATTTTTACAAACAAAAAAAATCACCACTAACCACACAACTGGAGAAATATGTCTTTTCCACTTTTCATACATTTATCTCATGTCATTTTTTAAAGATTAACAAACATTAGAACAGTCATTTTTCTGTAACAATTGTGCTATACTACTGAGGATATAGATGGGGCAAGGTATTAAAAGGTTTTAAATATCTATTAGGCAATGTATCTCAAATTAAAAGAAACATTTTAATTGATATGTTTTAAAAAGTAAAACTAAGATAAAAATAGAATTTGAATCATTTTGATGTCTCGAAAGGAAAAAATCAGACATGAAATAGTTTTAAAACATGATAATTAAGATACTATAATCATAACTTAATTTTTTCAGATATATACACATATATTTTAATTGAGATATAATTGATGTAACATTGTATAAGTTTAAGGTATACAATGTTTTGGTTTGATGTATTTATATGTTGCAATTTAATTGTTATAGCAACATTTGCTAACACCATATTTATCATTTCTCTTTTTGTATTGAGAATAGTTAAGAATTAATCACTAGCAACTTTGAAGTTTATAATGCGGTATTATTGACAATAATCACTATGTAATACATTACATCTCTACAACTTAGTTATTTACTAGCTGTAACTTTGTACCCTTAAATAACATCCTCCTGATTCTCCCATCCCTGGTCTCTGGTAACCTACTCTGTTTTTGCTAGTTAATTTTTGTAGTTTCCATATATATGTATGCAGTGTTTGTTTTTCTCTTTCTGACTTACCGCACTTAGCATAAAGCCTTTAAGATCCAACCATGTTGTTGTAAATGACAGAATATACTTTCTTGTGGCTGAATAATATATATATATATATGTTATTAGATATATACATATATTATAAAATATATTTAATAAGATATATTCTTTATCCATATATCCATTGATGGACATAGGATGTTTCCATATCTTGGCTATCGTAAATAATGCTGCAATGAACATGGGGTGCATATATCTTTTTGAGTTAGTGTTTTCATTTTTTTAAAATAAGTATCCAGAAGTGGAATTGCTGCAATATATGATAGTTCAATTTTTAATTTTTTGAGGAACTATTATACTATTTTCTATAGTGACTGAACCAGTTTACATTCCCACCAAGAGTTGAGTTTCTTTTTTTCTACACCGTCACCAATATTTGACTTTTTAATAAAAACCATCCTAAAAATATGAGGTTATATCTCTTGCAGTTTTGATTTACATTTCTCAGATCCTTACTGATGTTGAGCACATTTCATATACCTGTGGGCTGTCTGTATGTCCTGTCTGGAAAAATGTCTATTTGAGTCCTTCGCCCATTTTTTAAATTGGATTATTTTCTTTTCATTATTGAGTTACATATATTCTTTACATATTTTGGATACTAATTTCCTATCAGATAATATGATTTGTACATATTTCCTCCCTTTTTATAGATTGTCTTTTCAATTTATTGATTGTTATCTTTGCTGAGTAGAAGCTCTTTAATGTAGTACTTTTGTTTATTTTAGTTTCGTTGCCTGTGCTTTTGATGACTTATCCAAGAAATAACTACCTAGACCAATGTCAAGTATCTTTTCCCGATATTTTCTGTTTTTTTTTTATGAGGTTTATAGTTCCAGTTCCTGCATTTAAATCATCAATCAATTTAGAGTTATGAAATTAAAGTATCTCTTAATGTTTCTCCTTATAACATACTCTCATTGCATCAGCTGAAAATACAGACAGCAAATCACAGATTTCTGGGAATACTGTGGGGAAAAAGAGGGGGATATTGCAAATGAACATAAAGAAACTTTTGGGAATGATGAATTTGTTAATTATTTTGATTGTAGTGATAATTATCTATATATATGTATCAAAAGTCATCGATTTGTACACTAATTATATACAGTGTATTAAATCTAAATTTTAACTCATAAAGGTATTTGTTTTCGTATTCATTTCTAATCATTTTTCCTTTTGTCCTCAATAGCTATATTTTTTGATTGTCCACTAGCTCTACCAAAACTTAAATATCTACTCATGACAAAAATGAAGTTGGATTTGATGAAATATCTTGGGTCATAAGAGACATAACTTGTTCGATATTTAAAAAGGATGTTATTTCCTTCAACCATTGCTCAAGATTATGAACAATTAATCACATGATAAATGTTAGCTGCTGAAAATTTATACCCATAGAATCATAGAACACTAATGCTGAAAGGAAACATTTTCATGTGTTTTTTTTTTTTAGTCCATGGTTCCAAGGTTTTATGTTCTATAGATCATTACTTAAAAATAAAAATGTACATATGTTTAGCATTTTTTACCAAAAAAAATTAATATTTAGGATATTATCTTTATGCTCATTTTGCAAAAAACAGGGCCTGAGATTAAATCCTCAGAATTAAAAACAGACAAATAAAATTTCTTAATAAAAATTTACTACATTTTCTTTTTTTTATCGCTTCATTTTAAAAGTGATTAAAGTTTTTTTGACTTCTTGTCTAGATTTATCTATCCTATTAACAATACTGGACCATAGATGAAATGTGACTTGCTTATATTCTTATGAACTTTAGGTCCAAGATCTGAAATTAAAGGCCAAGTCATTGGACTCTGTTCAAAGTATTTTGACATCACAAAAAAAGGGAAAAAGGAGAAGAAAACAAAATAAAATACTTTTGTTATCTTTACCAATTCCGTACATGAATGATCACCTTGTAAGTGTTACTAGTTGGCCCTTTTTCATATGGACAGATGATATTACAAGGAAATACAATTACTTAAAAAAACATTTTTTTTCAAATACATGGCACATAGAGCTTTTAAGAGAAGAGATCAGAATAACAGAGTTTGGAAGTTGAGTATTTTCTGGAATATTCAGCCTATAATAAATGTACTCAATGTGTGTGTGTGTGTGTGTATTTTTTTTCCAAGTTTCTAAGTACAGATGGTTTCATTATCTGAAGAATGTTCTCTAGGTGTCTCTCACTCATAAAACATGTGTGAAATTGAGACTGCATGGGATAAAATAAACATTTTTTTAAAGCTAATCCCTAGAAATGCAAAGAAATTCTAAATTTTTAAATTTTCTATTACACAGAAAACTATTTTACTACAGCAATGTTTGACACATATCAAGTAGATGTAAATAAGTTAATTCCTTACTTCCAGTCTCAATTTTCTCATTTGTAAAATAGGAATAATATCACCTGCCAACATTTTTGAAATAATTAAAAGACTTAGTATATATAAAGATTTTAGCATAAAACTAATGTAGAGTTATATACATTAAAAGAGAGGGCGGAGAGTCTAAAGTGAGGTCTTTCCAATCATCGTTCTTTAGAATTCAGCTTTAATCATCTTCTCTGATCTGAATTATCTTCTAGTTACTCAGATTTGGAGCTAACTTGAATTGGAGCAATTCAGTCATATTTACTCTTCTTGGTCACCATGTGTAAATAACCCCAGTGAGGATGCATAAATATAGAATTGTGAACATGTTTTCATCCATTAAATTGTGGTGTTGCAAAGCCAAACACCCTGCCAGGTCCACGGTGTAGTACAAGTTTGGTAATGTTATTGCCATAGTAATTCTATACACAAGGGGAGAGTGGGAAAAATACTCTTATTTTAGGGAGTATACTATCATTGTCTGTCATCCACTAAAAGATATCTAACACTTGCTAAACTATTAGAGTGTGATTTTTTTCTAATAGTTCATACAGAACTTAATATGGAATATGGCTGAGGGCTAATATAGAAGTTCAATAAATTATCTATAGTAAGAAATAAGAAAAAATCAATTCAGTTAGTAGTCCAAAATGTAGAAAATTTCAAGGATAATGCTGTAATTGGTACATTAATTGGAACCTCAAATTGTACCTATTGCATTTGAGAAGACATAGTCTTAAGTGTGACAAACCATCAGAGGACATTTCCAAAGACCATTCTATAACAAGCCTTGTGAAGCTCTCTCCTGTTGGATATGCCTCAAGAGTATCCCAAACTCTACTTAAGTGCTTTGTAGGACAATATATTGTCCTTCTCTTTCCTCTCCCTCCCTCTTATCCATTTATACTACTTTAATTCATCATATGTTTATTTTGGTTATAGAAATACACAAAAATATAAAGCGATTGCCCACAGCAACAGCATCCTAGAAAAAAGCATAGGGTAAGTTCTTTAGAACACTTGGATTTCAGACTTCTGGTTCTCATTATTATGAGAGAATAAATTTTTGCTATCAAACTCAGAATCTATAACCAAGAATACTTTATCCAGCAAAGCCATCATTTAGAGTTGAAGGACGGAAAAAGAGCTTCCTAGACAAAAATAAGCTAAAGGAATTTACTAACATTTAGCCAGTATTACAGAAAATGCTGAATGAAATAAGTCAGATAGAGAAACACAAATATCTCATGATTCCACATACATGTGGAATCTAAAAAACAAAATCAACAAGAGCAACAACAAAAGTGGAAATAAACTTGTAGATACAGAGAATATTTTGAGGGCTACTAGATGGGAGGCGCATAGGGGGATGGTGAAAAAGGGCAAAAGAATTAAGAAGTACAAATGGATAATTCCAAAATAGACATGGAGATTTAAAGTGTAGCATAAGGAATATAATTAACAATGTTATAATAAATATGTAAGGGGAAAGAAGGGTGCTAGATTTAGTGGGATGATCACTTTGTGAATTATATAGATCTCTAATCACTATGCTGTACAACTGAAACTAATACATTATTGTATGCTAACTATAATTTTTAAAAAATCTCATTGAATTGCACAATGTAAATACGATCAACTAACTGTCTATTGTAATTCAACAATGCCAGGAAAAAACGAAATGTATTTCAAAGTTACAAAGTTGCTTAAAGGATAATGAGCTAATTTGGGAATACAAGAGTTTATTTTGTAGTTGGCTAGCAATTTCAAATACTAGTATATAATGTGTATAAGCATTCCCTAGGCTTTGTTTGGGTGATTTTAACTGTAAGTAATGACAACAAAAACCTGAAATTGGCTTAAACAATAAAAGAAGTAAAAGCACTGAGATGTAAAAATATCTATGTACACAAAGAGAAGTAAATGAGAATTAGTTTTACTTTTTAAAGTATGTATTTCTTTCTTAATATGAGTATTATTGTTTTTTATAATGATGAAAGTTAAATTTGATAGAAACATTTCAAGCTCATGTGTATATTACTCCTCACACTGCTATTTCTTTGAAAACAATAACATTTAAAAATGTTTAAATAGGTATCTTAATTTACAAGGTGACATTCTGTATTTTCCAAGAGAAACATTATATTTTCTTATGCTACTGCAAAAGTGATCTGTATTATCCTTCTGGTAGGAAAAAATAAAAGTGAGTATTTAAAGATCTTGATTACTAAATTCATTTTCAAAAATGAAAACACTTCAAAGGTCATCTTTATAGAATGCTATTCTATGTGTTTTTCATTTCATTTGACCTAGGCTGATTTTGATGACATAAAAGGAGTTCTGATTTTGAAGGATGCCACCTAGTCTAAGACACTCAGAGTTCCCATTTCAATAAAATGTACCTTTTGCAAGAAATATTTTGTGAAAGTAACATTTGGTAAACAAGTTTAGAAAATAATGTCAGGGCATGATCTATAGTGAAATGTAATGAGAAAATGTATTACTGTGATGTGATCAAAAATGTAAATGTAAATTGCAACAGTAGTTATCTAGAATGATTACATTTCAAAGAGCATCTGGACTTCAATGCAGTTTGCAGATTGATAAACTGTGCAATTAACCAATATCCAATTTACTAGAGTAGCAAGTTAGGCAATCAGATGAGACTGGGTCAGAAATATGCAATTTATGACTTTTAAATGTATTTCAGAGATTAAATCAGAGCCATTCCATTACTTAAAATAAAATTTAAAAAAAATGCTTTTTATTCTTTTATTATTTGCTTTAAAAAAATTTAGTCTGTATTTTTTGACTCTTTCCATTTCCGGATTAAAGCAGCAGAAAACTTTCTGTGGGATTTTGAATTGATTATTTTTTTCTGATACTCTGATTTAATTAACAGCAGATAATACCTCAAAAGACCCCAAAACTAAAATATGCTTATGTAAGAGCTACCACAACATTTGAGTTCTACCCTGCTTCAGAATAGACACTTGTTAAAAAATGACTACCATAATTTCACGATGATGAAGATGTATGGAATAAATTAATGTTTTGCAATAATTTTTAATTTTTCTTGTGGAGTATGGATGTTTCAGGTATCCTCTTTAGTAGTCTTGCATCTTATGTTAAAAAATATAAAATTCTTATTAAGTATCATTTACTATCCTAAATGCTAAGAATGCAAAAATAAGTCCTCATTCTTGTCTTCAAGACAAATCCACAGCAGTGTAAAAGACAGATGGAAAAGAGAAAATTTTAGAAGGATAACTTTATATTGTAATGATAAAAAGGAGCCTGAGACACCATACCAAAGAGAGACAGCTATTTTTGGAGGAAATGACCTCTGAAATGTATTGTGTGGGGCAAGTCAGAATTAATGAGGTCAAGACAGGAACAGGGACTAGGGAGTTGAAGGGATATCCATGGGGAAGGAAAGTCATATATAGAATTAACACTATAAAGTTAATTTTCAAAAGCTAATTTTATTGAGGACTTTCCTTGAGAAAGGTTCTCTAGACACATTATTCTGAAACAATCCTGAGAAATAGATACATTTCTTTTCACTCCATGTATGTGTGACAAATAAAAACAGCTCAGTATTTGGTAGAATGTTAAATATAAGGCATATAGTGATATGAACCTGAAACTAGAGCTAGACAGGGAACAGTTTAGAAAGGAGCTAATCTTTTTTTGTTAAAGAATTTAATTTTTAGTTTACAGATGATAAAATATTTACGCTAGCTGTCGTCAGAGAATTGGCATATTTACTGAATATTTCACATCAGTTACTCTGAGCAGTTTGTGGAGGGTGGATTCAAGAGGCACACGATGAAGGTCACACACATGCTTGGGAGTTAAACTACAAAGGCAAAGGATGCTGGCAACAAGAACCTGGAAGAGAGGGAGTAGGGCAGAGAGGAGTCATCTTTAATTTTGTTGGTGATTTGATAATGACCTGCTTCTTCCACAACTCCATTTTTACCCAGGTGGAATATTCACCATAAAGAATTATTTGAACACAACACAACAAAACAAACACCTGGAAATTTTATGTGAAGGCAAAAAGGTAACTATTTTTTAAAGTGATATTTCCCTCTTCAATCTCCTGAGAAATCAAATAATGAAATGCAAACAGCCTACATAGATAGCATCCTGCAATAGTGACATGAAGAAAATGTTAAATATTTTAGATTTATAATATCAATAGCCACCATGCTCGGGTATTTAAACATATTCTCTCCACTATTAGATTTGTGTTCAGAAAAAAAAAAAAAAAGAGAGAAGAGCAGGGAATTCTAAAATCTTCACAGCAAAATAAATTGTTTCTAACTGTGCTATTGCAATAAATGTTTCCTTTCTATAGAAGCTGTTGTGAAGTCTGACATCAATGTAAACTTGAAGGCATATGTGACAGCAAGACAGACAGAAGCCAAATATTTGGATGGCAGACGGAGATGGAAGACTCAAGCATGAACCATAGACCAAGTAAACAAAAAAGACAAAATTACAAAGTGATAGCTAAAGCTCTTGACATGGAATCAGTAAAATGTAAGTATGACTACCAGTTCTGCCAAGTATTAATAAATTACTTCCTTGCTGATCCCAACCTAGTTTCTTCATTGATATAGTGAAGTTTGGCTTGGTAATTTCTAAAGTTTCTATGTGCTTCTGGCTATTATAGGAGGACTCCATTTTTCAGTGGATACCTAGGAAGGTACATTGAAAGACAGAAGTTAGGAGAAAGCAACTTAAATATTCTTTAAAGTCCTAGAAGGGGTATGATTACCTGATTCTCTTCCCAAATGTCTTTCAAAGAATCCTCCCGTTCTAACAATAACCAATCGCTTTCCAAGAATTTCTCTATTTTTCAGTAGAGAACACATTTTTTAAAAGTCATAGGAAAAGATGAGTAGTGGTGTTAAAATTAATTGTCAATTTAATGAGAAGCATAAGAAAATACTGCACAAAAATTTTTTTAACTTAAAAAAGATTTTTTTAGGCATTTAGACACTGCCTTTAAATTTAGTAGAATCAATTTTTTATAAATAATTTAAACTAAAATTCAAATCAAATACTAAGATTCTTTTGACCATTTTAAATGCTTTATATAGGAGACACCAAATACACAAATGCATTTATTATAAAACATATAACTACATAGATACTTAGAGTTATTTTAAAATCTCAACATCATGTCAGCATAATTTCTATTCTTGTTTTATACCTACCAATGTTTTTTAGTAGGTCTTATTTTGATACCTTATTGGGATTATAGAATATTTATAGATTTAATATATGTACAATATATTCTCAAGCCAAAAGTAATTACAGGCTCTGTGTTTTCAATAAATTAATCATTTTGTTGGGTCATTAAATCTGGTTGATTCTCCAAAGGCAGTTTCAGTCAGTCATTGATCATTTCAAGCTTTATTTTCAAGTATAGTCTTCACTTGTTACACCAATATTTGATCTTTTTTTTAATATGTCTTTTTAAAATTTGTTTTCTTTACAAGTTATGCACTCTCCAATTTTTTGGTATTATGTAATTCAATGTTTTGTCTGTTCTTGGATATTATTAAAAATATAAGGATGTTTATATATCCATGTTCATAGCTGCCTTATTCAGAGTAGCTAAAACGTGGAAGCAATCCACATGTCCATTGAAGAATGAATGGATAAGCAAATTGCCATAAATTAATACAACAGAATATTACTAAGCCTTAAAAAAGAAGGGAATTCTTACATATGCTATAACCTGAATGAAATTTGAGGACATTATACTAAATGAAATAAGCCAGTTTCAGATACACTTACAGTATCATTCCACTTACATGAAATATTTTAGTTGTCAAAATCATAGAGATAGGAAGTAGAAAGTTGGTTGCCAGGAACAAGGGAAAATGAGGAAAAAGGGAATTATTATTTAATATGTACAGAGTTTCAGTTGTACAAGATGAAAATAATTTTGAAAGTGGATAGTGGTAATGATAACACATCATCGTGAATATATCTATTGCCAGTGAAGTTTACATTTAAAAATGGTTATGTTGGTAAATTATATGTTATGTGTATTTTAGTACAATAAACAATGCTGGAAAAAACAACAGAAACAAACAAGAAAAACACAAAGATGTTTTATCTGTATCTAGTTCCAGTTAGGTCCTTCAAAAGATTTTTTTTAATACAAGTCGAAGGATCAAGTCTATGTGGTAAGATTTCCTGTGCAGAAATTATAGCAGATTTACGGGCCTGAAACACATTGTGGAACCATCTTTCTGCCTGTATAAATTCACGTGGCATTGAGACTAATTTTTCCTTCCTATTTTTGGTATAGCCACTAACCTCTCTAGGATTATTTGCATAATTAACAGCACCCACCATCCATCATTCTCTATTACTCTGAGAGAAGCAAGTACAACTCTGCAGTTTATAAATAAACATATACTTAATAGAAGAAACAATTTATGCATATACATTAATTTTCTCCTATTTTTGCATTGCAATTAGTATAATACCTTTTATTTTAATTTCTTACTTCCAGATTTCACTATCAAATTATTGCCTATCAATAACTGAATTTGTTTTCATTAATTAAAAGGGTTTACTTATCTCATTATTAACTCAAAATTATCACGATCAGCTATTATGAGCCCCTTTAGTATAGTTTTTAGGTCCTTTTAATATTACCCTACATCCTACCAGGTATCCTTGAAAGAGTACTTTCTTCTAGAACTGATAGTATATTTTAAGTACAAATTGAAATTTTCCTGCTTTAAAACATGGAATCGATAATGTCTCAAAGAGCATAGCTGTTTGTTTTAGCAGAGGAAACATTGGAAAACAAAATCATAGGGCAAGATAAGTCCTAGTGCTAAGGAAATTTGCTGTGTTTGCTACCGGACTTCTTTTACTGAGAGCATGAAATAATATATTTCTTATTGTTTGTTTACATTGTTATTGCCTCATTAGCATATTGCAATCCTAACTTTTTGTCACATGAAGTTTTATTAGTCACTAATATTTTCCATAACAATGAAAAACAAGAGTGAGTGTAGCAGGTAGAACCAGTAAACTAATTTTGAGACTAAGAGTCTTCTTTACCTGGTTTTGTACTGCCTACTGGGTAAATATACCTCAAAGCCAAGAGTCGTTAATCATAACCAGAATAAAGAAAGCATTTGTTTACTAAAATTTGCTTCTGTGAAGGTGGCAAGGAACATTAGAATAATATAACTGGGTTAGAGTGGCATGAACCCAATTATAGTGAGAGATCGATTAAGGAATGAGGTGATAAATGATAGATATATAGATAGATAGGTAGAACATTATTTCCTCTCTACTTAGCACAATTAGCATCTAAAAATTCTTGTTCCTTAAATAAGAACTAGATTTCCCAAATATATTATGTCTTATTATACATTTTCTCTTATTCAGATAGGCAAAGGAAACAATGCATTTCTGGGCTGGAATATAAATTTTTAAAAGGCTCCACAGGATATTAATGTGAATTCTAGAAGGAGGAGGAGCAAGAGGAGGAGGAATAGAAGGAGAAGAAGGAGGAGGAGGAAGGAGAAGAAGAGGAACAAACAGTGTCCCGTGCTCAAATAAATTGGCAATGCTGGATTAAATATTAACTGATTTCATCATTGAAGAATTGACCAGAGCCTTTTATATCCTTAGGTAGATGGTGACACACAACATTTAATAGCACTTTTTACCATTCAAACCTATTTTTGAAAAAAAAAAAAACTTAAAAATTAGAGTTTTTCAGTATATAATTTAAATAAAATTTACCTACAGAAATCATTAAAATATAGTCAATATGAGAAGTTTGGTTTGGAATCACATATATAAACAGTTGTTAGAAAATTTACTTATCCACAAAAATACAAAGCATATTCACATATAAGTATTAAAAAGCAAAAATTAGACCTTTCCCAGGTGAGTTTCTACTCAGTCTAATGACGCATTGATCGTGGAAATTTGGGCTTCTCTCTGAAATGGAAGAGTTAGGGAGAATACGTGACATATGTGGACACAGTGATGAGAGTAGGCCAGCTATTTCTGAGTATTTGGATAAGGAAGGAGGATCCAAATAACTTTTTCATTGGTTCATTTCATGTTCACGTTAGAAAAAGTCAGAATTTGCTGTTTGTTTGTTCATTTGTTTGACTGTAGTGATTTACATGAGAATGTCAAATCACTTAGTCTCTTGTGACTTTTGTATATTGCAATAAACAGTTATAACAATATTTAGGGAATGAGTGAGGGTCTTTATTTCATGATTAGTGTAGAAATACACTCTACACTAAGATGCATGGGTAAGCCTTATAATGGTGTTTATAAGATCAAATAGAATGAGAGTAATGTGTGATTGCAGCCACTCTCACATTCAGAGAACTGTAGAATACCTCACACCCTTTACTAATTTTTTAACTTGGGCTGATTTATGTGTATATATATATATATATACATACATACATACACACACACACATATATATTTATTTATATACACAATTTGCTCACATGCTCTGTTATTTTTTCAACTTTAGAACTGGATTGTACATGTAAGTGTATTCTTGGGACTTGAAAAGTGTGGTTTTGGTCATGTCAAGGAAAGGAATAAGTTTCTAGTCAATCTCTATAATGCTTGTGTTTGTGTACTGCTTGTAAAACACTGAGGGATACTGTACTTCTGTGAGAAGTAAAAAAAATATTGTATAAAAATTATGCCCTCAAATAATTTATATTTTCTTAGTATCATGATGTATACATTCAAAATAATTACTGATAACCAGAACAATTCAGTATCTTTCTACATGGGTTCTAGGGATATAGACGTAAATTTTGTGTCAATAGAAAATGCCAATTATCTCTGGTCTATTTGGATATTACTTTAAGAAAATTTTTACTAAAGTATAGTGTTATAGTTTCAGGTGTATAACATAGTGATTCGACACATGTATCTTACGCTGTGTTCACTACAGTGAGCCTATTAACCATCTCTCACTGTGCAAAGTTATTATAATATTGATTCTATTCCCTGTGTCGTACATTACATTCCCATGGCTTATTTCTAAAAGTCTGTTCCTCTTATTCCCCTTGACTTCTTTCACCCATCTCTCCACCGACATCCCCTCTGGCCACCATCATTTTGTTTTCTGTATCTATGAATCTGTTTCTGTTTTGTTTATTTGTTCTTGTGTTTTGTTTTCTAGGTTTCACATATAAGGTAAATTATACAGTATGTGTCTTTCTCTGTCTGATTTATTTCATTTAGTATAATACCCTTTAAGTCCGTTCATGTTCTTGTAAATGTCAAGATTGCAGTTTTTTATGCCTGAATATTCTACTATATATATATTCTTTATCCATTTATCTATAAAGAAGACATACAGATGGACAACAGACATATGAAAGGATGCTCAGCATCACTAATCATTAGGGAAACACAAATCAAAACCATAATGAGATATTACCTCATACCTGTCAAAATGACCATTATTGGAAAGTTAACAAATAGCATATGTTGGTGAGTACATGGAGAAAAAAGAATCATTGTGCACTTTTGGTAGGAATGCAAACTGGTGCAGACACTATAGAAAACCACATTGTGATTAGTCAAAAAATTGAAAATAGAACTACCATATAACCCAGCAATTATATTTCTGGGCATTTATTTGAAGAAAATGAAAACACTAATTTGAAAAGATATATGTACTCCTATGTTCATTGTAGCATTATTTACAATAGCCAAGATATGGAAGCCACCTGGGTATTCCTTTTTAATACCAGATATCCTCCCATTCTATCTAAATCTTTTTTTTTCCATTCATAGATTACTACTCATAAAAACAAAACAAAACAAAACAAACAAATAAAGAAAAACAAGATAAGAACTTTCTTCCTATCAAGCTACAATGGCTCATTGCTTTCTTAAAAAGGGTTATCCTTATAAATAAAGAAATAAATAGTCATGATAACAGCGCATTCTGAGAACTATGGCTTTTATGTATTCATTATTAATTCTAGGTGCCAAAAAACTGGACAGTGAAAGGTTTCGTTTGTTTGTTTGTTTGTTTGTTTGTTTGCTTTTGCCCAGCAGGGCCACACTAAACAAATGTCCCATAAACTTGAAAATAGGACTAAATGTTGTATTTATTAACTGGGGATTCTACTAGAATTCAAGTAGAGAAGAATAATATATGTATGAAAACTTTTGACAAACTAGATATCAATAAAGCTGTTTTTGTTTTAGTGTGAAGAAACAAACATACAAATGAAAGACCATTAATAAGCCTTAAAATAATACTGGACTATGGTTAACTGACTGCCTTACCTGCGTTTATCTCTTTTTCTTACCAAAACATCATAAAAATGGCAGCAAAAATATAAAAGGCACAAACACATAAATCCAAGAGAAGAAAATTACTAGGCAATCTATTCCCAAGTTTTAACACTGACCCACAGAAACAATGGGATAGTAAATGTTTGTTCTTTTAAGCCACTAAGTTTTGGAGTGATTTTTTTATGCAACATAGATAGCCAAGGATCACAGGAAATTTGGGAAAAGGAACTAATATGATAAAGAGAAATACAAAATGCAATAGAAAAAGGAATACCAATAAAAAGGAAATAGTCTAATGAGTTTCTATATATATGAAAGAACATAATTTCACTTTATGTGACAGGCAAATTAAATTACTTTCCCTCTATTTGGGTAGGGAAAAAAAAGAAACTATTAACAAGCACTATTTAGAGCATAAGAAAGGGGCCTTTGGAAATAAAAAAAATAGATAATAAAAATAATAAACAGAAGATCTAGAAGATAAAGTTGAGAAAATACTTTTGAAATCAAAGATCAATAAATGGAAAATGAGGTGAGGGAAACATAGAAAATCATATTTCAACATAAAATTTTCAACTTAAAGGATGTTTATAAGAGAAAATGAAAGAAAATAAATTATAAATAAAACATCATAAGAAAAAAATAGGAAAAAAAGAGAAAGAGGAAGAGCAAAAGAGGGAAAAAATCAAAACTACACTAAAAAATATCATAGAATTTCAAAACTCTGGAGACAAAAGTAAAATTGTAAAACCTTCCATAAGAAAAACTTAAGTCTCATATAAAACAGTAACAATGTAATGCATACAATAATAAGCTTCTAAATTTCAAACCTGGGAGCTATGGAACAGTGGAAGATGACCAATCAAAATATCAATCACTTGTAAGAATAGAATAACTCTTATGTTTTGAATGTCACACATCTTTCCAAAGATGTTTTTAATCAACAAGCTAGAAGGCAAATAGGTTGTACCACGAGAGCATAGTGAAAGGAATTCCCCAGTTATAGAAGAAGGATTAAGAATGACAGCTATAAAACCACCAAAGAAAAATTGTCATAACATAGTGGAAGGTGAATTCAGAAAGAAAATAATGTAACAAAGAAAACAAAACAAAACTAAAACCAAAACCAAAACAAAACAAAACAATGTATTTAGAGGAAATACTTCTGTTGGAGATGAAATTAAATATCCTATGAAAATCAACAAATATAGAAAGGTTTTGCAAAAAAGAAAATTTAATTATAGCACACGCAGTGGCTCCAGAATGATAAAAATCTATATTAAGAAAATGGGAAGTGGTAAATAAATGTGTGTGCATTTTGGGGGAGAAGAGGTAAGTAAGAGATCTAAATCTGTATCTTTAATAAATGGATTGATGTTTAGATTTATGTGCCAACCTGACTGGGCCATTAGGTGTCCAGATATTTGGTTAAACATTATTCTGGGTATGTCTGTGTGTGAGGGTGTTTCTGGATATGATTAACATTCAAATCAGTAGCCTGAGTAAAACAAACTGCCCTTGCCAATGCAGGTGGGCCTTATCTAATCCATTGAAAGACTTACTAGAATAAAAAGAATGAGTAACAAAGAATTCACTCTCTCTGCCTGTCTTTGAGATGAAACATTGGTCTTCTGCCTTTGAACATGGACTGAAGCTAGAATTTTACACCATTAGCTCTTCTGGGTCTCTGGCTTGCCAACTGCAGATCATGAGACATTTCAGCCTCCATAATCACATGATTCAATTTCTTATAATGAACAAACATGTAATATAATATATGTAATATTTTTCAATATATAACATTTTATTTATATATTTTATAATAAAATAATATATTATATGTAAGTATTATATATTATAGATAATAATTATATATATATTT
>NW_006442484.1:9483528-9510433 GCF_000325575.1 Pteropus alecto
ATATTATAGATAATAATTATATATATATTTCATTGTACTGTTTCTCTGGAGAACCCTGACTAATACAAATTACAATATTATTATGTAAAAACAGAAAAATCAGGAAATAAAAATTATCGATAAGTGTTAGTAATATGAAATAAACACCAGAAAAAAAAGTTAAAATAGTTCAAAGTGATTGTGCCAGGGGAAGGAGAATTGAGATAGGAAACTAATGAGTCAGAAAACTATGTTTTTCAACATAAATGTCAATAAATTATTTGGTATTTTAAACTAGTTACAAGCACTTCTATGAATGTAAAGCATAAACAAAAATACTACTGACAGAATGAAGAATATTGTGAAAAATGAGAGGTAAAGAATATTTTAAGACTGTGTGACTCTAGGAAGGGGAAAAAATATTGACTCTACCTCAGAACCAACAAAAAAAGATGTGCCCTCTTTGAAACAAGAGAAGAAAACCATGCAGAAAAAAAAAGCTAAAACGAGAAGCATTGACAACCTGTGATGAATAGCTAACCTTCGCTGAATACTTAAAATGTGCTTAAAAGTCTTCTAACTGCCCTGCACGAATTAACTAATTTCTCACTACAATTTTAGGAGCTATTATTTACAAAATATACAGATGGAATAAAAAGCACTCAGGAATCAGGACGCTTACTTGTGGTTGTCTAGCAATAAATGACAAATGGAGCTTGCATTTGAACCTAAAGACATTAGCCTCTAAAACAAAAACTTTTTTTTTCCGGCTTCATCAAAATATAGTGTACAATTAGTTGCTTGTATTTACATTGTACAATTCAATGAGTTTTTTGTTTTCAATTATAGTTGGCATACAATAATATACTAGTTTCAGTTGTATAGCATAGTGATTAGAGATCCACCTAACTCGCAAAGTGATCACCCCAGTAAATATAGTACCCATCTTTTCCCTTACATAGTTATTACAATATTATTAACCATTTTCCCCATGCTACACTCTACATCTCCATGTCTATTCTGCATCTATCTATTTATATCTCTTAATCCCTTTGCCCTTTTTCACCATCCCCCATGCCCCTCCCATCTAATAGCTTTCAAAATATTCTCTGTATCTATGAGTTTATTTTCACTTTTGTTGTTGTTGTTATTGTTTATTTTGCTCTTTAGATTCCACATGTATGTGGAATCATGCGATATTTGTCTTTCTCTATCCGACCTATTTTATTCGGCGCAATATACTTTACATCCATCAAGGCAATATCTTTTTCCATTCCATTCCTTTTAGTCTGTGTGTGTCTGTGTGTGTCTTTTAATCTGAAGTGAGTCTCTTGTAGGCAACATATGCAGGGGGCTTGTTTTCTTATCCATTCAGCCACTCTATCTCTTGGTTGGAGCACTTAATTCTTTCCCACTTGAAGTATTTGTTGATAGAAATGTAGTTATTACCATTCTTTATTCTTCTTTTTGATACCTGTTTTTTCTTCTTTAAAAAGTCCCTCTAACATTTCCTGTAATACTGGATTGATGTTAATAAATTTCTTTAGCTTATTTTTGTCTAGGAAGCTCTTTGTCTGTCCTTCAACTCTAAATGATAGCTTTGCTGGATAAAGTATTCTTGGTTGTAGATCCTGGGTTTTCATCATGTTGAATATTATGTGCCAAGCCGTTCTGTCTTGTGTGGTTTCTTTTGAGAAATCAGCTGTCAGTCTTATGAGTGCTCCCTTGTAGGTAACTAGCTGCTTTTCTCTTGCTGCTTTTAAGATTCCCTCTTTGTATTTAACCTTTAGCATTTTAATTATGATGTCTCTTGGTGTGAGCCTCTTTGAGTTTCTCTTTTTTGGCACTCTCTGAGCTTCCTGGGAGTTTGTGTCTATTTCTTTCACCAGGCTAGAGAAGTTTTCTATCATTATTTCTTCAAATAGCTCTTCAATGTATTACTTTCCTTCTGGTACCTCTATGACATGGATATTTTTACATTTAATAATGTCCCACAAGGTTCCTTAAATTGTTATGGCAGTCTTGGCTTCTTTATGCTTGCCATTCTGATTGAGTGTCCTTGGCTTCTCCATTCTATATGTAGATGGTATGATCCTCTTCTTTATTCACTCTGTTTATTCCATTTAATATACTTTCCATCTCAGATAATGTGCTCTTCATTTCTGACTGGTTCCCTTTTATAATTTCCCTTTCCATTTTTATGGGTTTTTTGTCGCTTTGTTAAAGTTCTCACTGAATTAATCTACACTTCCCCTAGTTCATTGAGCATTTTTATAAGCAGTATTTTTAACTCTGCATCCGTTTGACTCCATTATTTCTGGATTTCTATTCTGTTCTCTCATATGGTTCCTGCTTCTTTGTCTTTCCCATTTTGATGCCTTTCTGTGTCTGTTTCTAAGAAAAACTCCTACATCTCTCAGTCTTATTAGTGTGGTTTTGTGAAGTAGTTGTCCAGTGGCACAGTCCTGAGAGAGGTTCAGCTGTAGGCCAAGTTTAGTCCCCACCTGTGCCCCTCTGGGGCCACCTGTTAAGCTTCAGGAAGGAATCTACAGATACTGTGCTTATAATTGCCTCAAGAGACCATGCCAGTAACTGAGGAGAGCTGCCACCAGTGTGAGTCTAGGTGCTGCTCAGCGAGGAGTACCTGACTCGTTGAGGATATACCTGGATGTGGTTTGGGTGGGGCTGCAAGTTGGGAGAGGTAGAGTTTCAGGGAATCCTCTAGGCAAAGGACTTATGTTCTCAAGTTAGATAAAGTCTCAGCTATGGCTGCGCTGAGTAAATACACTGGGAGGGGGTAGGGCTCAACAGAGGAATAATGGATACCACCAGCGCTTCTGCTTCAGAGGAATTCTCGCCTCCTGCTCTCATTTAGATAGCTCAGTGTTCCCCTGTAAGTCCTTGGTGTCCTCCAGGCAGCCGAACTGGTGCTGGTGCTCAGAGCGAGCAGGTCCCTTTAAGAGGCTTCCGCAGCTGCCACTGCCGCAGTCTCCATCCCACTCAGCTGCTTGAGACCAGGCAGCCTCTCGTCCTCGCCCCATCCTACCTCCTCCCATTGCAGGGTGATTTCTTATTTCTCTCCCTAGTCATAAGACTTGTTCATCTAGATCTGAGGTGATTTTCCTTGTTGTTTGCTCCATGTTTCTGTCATGACTTTGATTTGGTCACAAGAGGGATGAACAGAGCCATTATCATCTATGCCATTTTTTTCTTTTGATTCTAAAACAAAAACTTTTAATCCTCACAATATACTGCTTCTTAGGGAATTAAAGTATGTAATAGAAAGAGATGAGGGTATATAGGGTAGGAAGAAGAGTGCATGTAAGTGTGTAGAAGAAGAAATTAAGAGGTAATAGAGGGCACAGAGAGGTCTTGACAGAACATGGTTCTAGATTTGGCAATAATACTGCCTCACTGTGGGCCTTGCAGAGGTCATCTCTAATCCTTTGTTTTCTCACCTAAAATTAAAGAATTTTCCTAGCTTATTTCTGAAATTCTAATTCCAAAAGCCATGCTAAGCGAAATGTCAGACATAAAATTTGGGAACTCTATAATTTCACTCATATGTAGGATATAAAACTGAATGCAACAAATAAACATGACAAACAGAGACTCATGGACATGGACAGTGGATTAGTGATTACCAGAGTGAAGCAGGGAGGGAGGAAATAGATTTGGGTAAAGAGGGTCAAATATTTGGTGATGGAAGAAAATTTAACTTTGGGAGGTGCACACACAATGCAATATAAAATTGAAATATTATTGAATTGTATACCTGAAAACTATTTGATTTTATTAATCAAAGTCACTTCAATAATTTTAATTAAAAAGTTAAGAAAAAAAACTATGGAGGCACAATCATTATTGGATTGATCACTTAAACAGTGGAAATATTATCACACCTTCATTATCCTTATATTTCCAGAGAGCAGAGGCTCTAAAAATTATAGGATGATCTGGCATCCTCTATGAAATATTAATAATTTTTCATTTTAAGTGGGAAAGCCACCTGCTGCACTGATTCTTCTTATATGCATTGTTCCACTCATTCTTACCCCATATTTACTTTCCTTATCAGTTAAATTTTCTATCAGTCAGTGTCATCAATTGTGTACTATCAAAAGCAATGTGATATCTCTAATGATCACAGCAGTATATTAGTGGTTCTCAGCCTTGCACGCTTATTAAAAGTACAGAGTTAACCAAAACAAGACAAAAACCAACAATTAAAAAAACAATAATGAAAAACTTTGTGCCTGGTCCTCATGACAAAAAGTCTGAAATAATTGGCAATTACCATAGTTTTTAACGTCAGTGATTCTAAAATAAAGCTAGTTTTGGAACCATTGCAGTAGATAAGTTTAGAACAAGCAGCCAGACTGAACTAAAAATTTACAAATGAGCCTTAGGAATTAATCTTGGAAGATTAATTTTTCCTGAAACACCTTTAATTCTTTTATTTTAATTTGTTTCTGCTGATTCTTATTGTTTTCTTCCTTTATGCCTTGTTATGTTGTGTTGTATATCAGGAATTTATTTGAAAAATATTTTGTAGAAAAGAGAATTTACTTTTACCCTTTTAAGACGCCTGGAAACACTAGTAATCTAAATTGAACTCATTACCTATCATTCTGTATGCTTTTATATGAAAATCACCAGTTGGTGAGGCATTTTCACTTTTATGTTATTTAGTGTTCTTTTGTAGCAAACAATAGAAAACAATTCTAATTAACTTAAACAAAAAGGGGCAAGTCTATTTGAAGGATGTGATATGATTCATATAAAGAAAAGCAATATGCTAGGCAATGCGATGAACTCATTACCTATCATTCTGTATGCTTTTATATGAAAATCACCAGTTGATGAGGCATTTTCACTTCTATGTTATTTAGTGTTCTTTTGTAGCAAACAATAGAAAACAATTCTAATTAACTTAAACAAAAAGGGGCAAGTCTATTTGAAGGATGTGATATGATTCATATAAAGAAAAGCAATATGCTAGGCAATGCAAAAAACAGGGCTCATGGAATCTTCAGGGACCAAGGTGGCAGAACCATGATGACTTTTCAGGCCCTTATCACTGAGAGAAGCCAGATCCAATCATTTTGTTACCCTTATCACTCTGCTCAAAATTCAAATTCCCAAAAAGAAGAGTCTGGTTGGCCCAGTGGGTCATATTCTCCTTATTTAGAAAAAGTTTAGTCAAAACATTACAATGAGCAAAGAGTAGATTTCCAAAAGGACATCAGGATTTCATTACCACCAAAGAGGAGATAGATGATGAGCAGTCAAAAAAAAAAAAAAAAAAAAATCCAATCTAAATTCTATTTCCTTATGTATATGCCCATAGTATAATGAGCAACACTGCTTTAAAAATATCCAATATATAAAAGTTCAAACTTACATACAATCAGACAGTAATTATATTCATTAACAATGGCTTTATTGCATGATTTTTTTAGTGAAAAAAATTTCCAGTGGAATTAAAATGTCATTCTATTAATAAATATGACTCTATAAGTGTGTTTTAGTTGTCCGTTCCTTCCATAAAAAAAAGAATACATACTGCTACCATTCTTGGAACATTCGGCATCTTTTATCTTTAATATTATTTTACGTTCTTTGTATTATATTATGTTCTTTGTTGAACACAATTTAGTGAAAACATTTTCACTAAGTTTCTAATGAGACTTTGCTTATTGAGAAGACCAATAAAGCACAAAAAGAACTTACGCTAGCCAAGGATAGGCCTAGACCTCTCTTCTCCCCAGTGCTTACTTACCACTGGTAATAGAGATTCTTATGAAAATGCATTATTGTATATACCTTTCCTCCTCTATGTTTGTATGCCTTGTATCCTCTATATTTCCTTCAAAATACTTTCCTGGCACAGCTGAGTATACCTTTTATTTTTTCATTTTTAATTTTTCTGTTTATAAGACACCCGATAATATTTTTGAAATACACTGTATATAAAAGTTTCCTGCATGAACATGTCCATTCTCATAGCAGCTTCTACAGTTTTTTGTCGATAAATGCTACAGTTTCTTGTTAAATGATTGTCGAGTTATGTATGTTTATATGCAGTATTTTACATAAAACATATTAGAAGTTTTAGGGTGATATTTATTAAGAAAGAAGCAAATTATATTCATTTTCCAAAGAGCTTAAATTAATCTTCCAAGAAAACATAGATCTCAGATCAGATGAGAAGTTTTTTTTAGCAAATCAGGCTAAAATGGCTTTTTCTAACTCCAAAATGTTCATGAGGTAGATAAATGTATCATTTACTAAAAAAAAAAAAGAAGAAAATTATTTTATGACAGCAGTTTCTCCCAAAAAATTTACTTCTTTGATCTGGCTAGATCAAATGAAGAAAAGAAGGAACATTAAGATGTAGACCTGTAGCCAAGAAAATTCTCAAAAGGCTTTCACAAACATCTAATTTGACCATCATCATAAATCTTCAAAGTAAGTACAGGTATAATAATATTTGATAAATGAGAAGTAAAGACTAAAGAGGACCTCTACTTCCATACTAGTTAGTTGGAAATTATTTACCTACTGAGGATGATCAGAGGTGCTTGATGAAATATAAAAGCATATCCTCTGAGCTTATAAGACTATAAAGCATTCTTAGAATGGCATCTAAGAGAAAATGGAAATTTAGAGAAACAAAATTGAGAAGCACTTTCTCTGGGAGGTTTTTAATTGAGTAAAAGAAGTTGAATTCCTGAGAAGTGCCCCGGAGCTATTGACAGCTTTGTAGGGCTTAGATGACAAATGTACATTGGATTCTGAAAGGCACATCTCAGAATTAAGGATTAATTAGAAGTAGCCCAAACCTCAGTGGCTAAAAAGCAACTTCAAATAATTTCAAAACCTTAAATTAGATTAATTAATTTAGATTGCTAGTGTCTCCAGGCGTCTTAAAAGGGTAAAAGTAAATTCTCTTTTCTACAAAATATTTTTCAAATAAATTCCTGATATACAACACAACATAACAAGGCATAAAGGAAGAAAACAATAAGAATCAGCAGAAACAAATTAAAATAAAAGAAATAAAGGTGTTTCAGGAAAGAATAAAGCTATATTGTCAAACTGAGGAACAGTCTTTTTTCATATCAAACGCACATAGGATATTTATTTAAAAAATGACTATATACCGATTTTGTTGGGAGGCCCCGACATTACCCCAAATCTGACAATTTACTAGGAAGACTCACAAGAGTCTTGATATGGTCATACTCATGGTTATGATTAATTATAGGATACTGTTATGGTCTGGATTGTGTTCTCTTAAACTGATATATTAAAGCCCTAATCCCTACTACTTTAGTATATTATTGTATTTAGAGATAGGGCCTTTAAAGAGGAGATTAAGTTAAAATGAGGCTGTTAGAGTAGGTCCTAATCCAATATGACTGGTCTTAATAAAAAGAGAAAATTTGGATACATAGAGTGAGAAAGCGGGGGCGCTTGCCCAGAGGACAACCATGTGAAGAGGCAATAAATGAGCGCCATCTGCAATCCAAGGAGAGAGGCCTTAGGAGAAACCAACTCTGCCAACACATTGGTCTTGAACTTTTAGAATCCAAACCTGTGAGAAAATAAATATCTGTTGTTTAAGCTACCCTGTCTGTGGTATTTTGTCATGGCAGCC
Source organism: Pteropus alecto (assembly GCF_000325575.1). Classification (NCBI taxonomy): domain Eukaryota; kingdom Metazoa; phylum Chordata; class Mammalia; order Chiroptera; family Pteropodidae; genus Pteropus; species Pteropus alecto. The sequence goes on from NW_006442484.1 coordinate 9,491,171, forward strand.
CTAGCAAACTGATGCAAATACCAAGAAAATCATCAAAGAGAAAAGGCACATGTAGTAAAAAGTTTCCAAGAGTCCTCTCACACAGGACACATACTTACTTAAGCAGTGAGTTGTGACAACATGTGTAAAATGCTGTCACTAGTCTCATTAGTGACTCAGTGGCCAAGGGTTTATTGGAGCTGGTCATGGAGGCACACTCTGGCTATCGTGTATCAAAATTCCAGACTCCCAGAAGGAAAGCAGGTGTTTAGCATGAACCATATTGTTTGTACAAACAATTTAGACTCAGTGAGCCACTCTTATCAGATCTGAGATGAACTGGAACCTTCCTGAAATCTAAGTTAACACACCAGCCCAGGGCTGATCCCGCAAGCAGACTTTTTCTAAAGATAGCTGTTTCAAACCTGTTATTTTAACTCTATTCCACATCACTTGTCATATATGCAGCAAAATTATTATCAGGAGGACTCACCAAACTGCAATAGTATCTTAGTTATAACCTTTAGGGGTCGTAGATTTATTCAGTTTAAACAAATCCCTTTTACTATAAAAGTCTATCATAAAAAGCCAGGTTGCTTTCTCCTTAAGTTTCTGAATTACCCTTTCTAACCTGGCCCATGGCATCAATTTAGACACAGCAGAACTCTAATCAGTAAAGTGAAGCAGACATGAGTGCCCTCCAGGGCTGAGGCAGAGACATGATAGTCAGGATACACACACAGAAGTGCAATCCCAGATGGAACATGCAGCACACTATAAAAAAAAGTTTACCATTGTTAGATAGGATCTGTGTTAATCAGGAAGTATAAGTTAACAGGGTGCCTGATGTGGCCTCCCATCATTGGGCCTGTTGCCTAGGATTCAAAGTCCAGTCCACTTAGTTTAGTTGAGGCCTTAGTTTAAGAGGGACCACCTGAAGCAGTCAGTTCCCTAACACCAGTTCATCCTTACCATGATGTACATGGCATCTGAAGGTGTTAGGTGTGGAGAGTGCTGGGGCCAACCCCTGCTGTCTCATAGACAGGTGTGATCAAAGGCTCAGAAGTTAGATTGATTTAAAATGCTCACAGCAGCTTGGAAAGTCAACACTGGGGATTTTTCTCTCTTTACTTTGGGAGGAGGAGAATGCTTCCAGGAACTGTTTTTGAAAAACAGAGGTCATTAATCCCCTCTCTATTCCATGTGTCTGACCAGCTGCCAGGATTTTTTTTTTCCCCCTTTGTTTTTATAAGTAAGTGTGTCTTATTCAGCAATCATAACCTTACACTTTCTCAATTATCCTCTATTCTTACCCATATCATTCATCTAGAGAGGTTATATGAGAGAGGGTCAAGCATTTTCTTAAAAAATAAAAACATTTTTAAATGACTTGATCAAAAAGATACATTGTGTTAAGAATTAGAATAAAATCCTAAATTAAAAAAAAAATAGTAAATGAGTTTACACACCTCCCATTCTTTTAACTACTTATTTATTTACCTAAAGGGCCTCCTACAAAAACGTCACCCATTTCTGAGCACAGCTGAATTTAATAATAAAAATTGCCTTACAGAGTTGAGTGAATCAGGAAAAAGGTGAGGAAAGTAGACTCAAGCTATCAGTTCTTTGCCTTAAACTACAACTCATCTGGAAAACGAAATATTAGTCAATAACAGTGAAACACCCTCAGGTAGGTCAAGAGTCTTACCTGCCTGGAGTGGATGGAGTGTTCACAGTCCCCATGATGTGACCTCCTCCCAACTTTCAGCTTTTGGCACAGATTAGTTTAAAAATGCAATCTATGTCAGAAATATAAAGTTAAACAGGAGCTCAATTTCAGATACTTACACCAGATAATGAGTTCTTTTCTGTGGGCATATGTAGGTGACACAGATGGTCCAGTCAGCACCACAGATATTTTCATAGTTTATGGCCTCACAGAGGGGGTTCCTAAATCTGCAGCAGTCTTGGAATCTGAGCTCTGTTCATTAAACCTGTGCCTGCCTTTAGTTAAGTATAGTCCATGCTGAGGCCAAAACAGCCCATAACAGAAAATACTAGTTTTCAGCTTGGAGTCAGGCTCAGGCAATTGGTATCCAAATTTAGATTACAAAAAAGCCAGAGGCTTTTCCTTCTACAGCAGCAAAGCCAAGATTCTATAACCCAGACAGCTGTGCTTCAAGTCCAAGTGACAAAGATTTCCTGAGCCTTTTTTGCTTTGTCAGTTTAAGAGTCCAAATTGATCCACTCAAAAATATGCACATTAAGCTAGAAAAGTATCTGCCTCTAAGGGTCAGATATCTGATTTCATAAGAGCTCATTAGCAACTAAAATGTTTTTTGCAACATCAAAAATGTATCTTCATCTGGAGATTGACACTCTGTTCAGCTCTCCTTTTATTCAGAAACTCTAATAGTAGGCAAAAATCAGTGTCAAAAACATCAGTTACAAAGACATATTTTAAATACCTAACGAATTTAAATTTCATCTAAATTGCCAGTGACAAAAAGCAAGGAATCTGTGTCCCACTAACACTTTTCTTTGCAGCTTTTATTGATTGCGATGATACCTCTAGAATTACAAGCAGTTACAAAAATTTTTAAAAGATATGCAGATGTTATAACCACAAAATACAAAAACAATTACAAGTTTCCCTTTCTTATGCTACTGAAAATACATTAAAAATTCTATCAGTAAATTCCACTTTTACAGGTTTAAGATTATAATTGCTAGGGGAGATCCAGATGGAATGCAAGGTGGGGCCGAGAGTCTGCTGCAGCAGAAGCAGCAGTTAGGCTGAAGATGGCAAGAGTGTTTTCCCTTTCATCTGCGCTCTGGTTTATCTAAAGCTTTGCTCCAGCTTGGAAAACAGATTTTACTTCTTTTATCCCACTCGGAAGAGAGAAATTATGAACTTTTAACATATCCTGTCCATCCAATGCTCACATCGCAGGATGTTTGGGTTCATTGTTTCTCCTTCCACCAGGAGGAGAGATGAAACAACCAAAACATCAGCCAGGCTGCATTTTGTTTCCTCACTTTAGCTAAGATGGCCCCAAACATCTAAAGAATCCAGCAAGCCAACTCTCTTAAAGTGGATATGCCATTTTCAAATTCCATATGTAAGTTTCACATTTTATAACAGACAGCAGTTCAGCTGCTGTTTCATTCCATGGATAACTTATAGACACCCAGGAAAGAAGATTTATCTTCCTCTGCCCCTTGAACCTCCCTTTTTCCAAACAATATTTCCACCATATTTCAGGGGATCACAGTCATTCTAGCATATCCTACTTTTGATACCAACTATGTCAGGGGACGACTCACAGCACTCAGTATATGATCTTACTCAGGACTATAATTTTTTACAACAAAAGGATACGAAGAAAAACCAGCAAGGAAAAAAGGTGATGGGGTAAAGTCTGAAGGAAACCTGGTTCATGATTTTTCGAGTCCTCTCCTGACAGAGTCACAGAGGACACACTTAATTTCTCCAGAAGCGAGTTGTGGCAACACATTTGAAACATTCTCTATCAGGAAAGCTCATTAGAGATTTAGTATCCAGAGTTTTCATTGAGGGTTGATAAGTAGACATCTTCTTCCTTACACAAACTAAAATTCTAGACATTCAGAAGGACAGCCGGTGTTCAGCATAAATAACATTATTTGTACAAACATTTGAGTCACAATGAGTAGATTTTACTGGTTTCAAAAATGGTGGAACCCTCCCAATGTCTAAGTTTCCATATGCCAGCCCAGGGCCCACCTTTAAGCAGACTTTTCTATAGCTGTTTTGAGGCCTACTATGTTAACTCTTTTTCTGCACACAGATCCATTTAGCACGTCTCAATAAATGTTAAAGGTTAAATACATGCAATGTGTTCTTTGATCACAATTTAATTCATCTAGGAATAATAACAAATATTACAAGTTAATCGCTATATGTTTGAACAATAAGATATATATATTTGAATATCTCATGAGCCAAAGTAAAAAAAAAACACAATAGAAATAAAATATTTGAACTGAATGGTATAAACCTCACAAAGAATCAGAGAAATGAAGTTCTAAAGCACAGTATTATGTCAGTACAGCCTTATCAGAATGGCAAAAAAACAAAAGACTAAAAAAATGCCAAGATTAGGTGAAGATATGGAGCAAGCAGGTTCCTTATATACTATTCTTGTGAGTGCGAATTGGTACAACCAAATTCTGCTGATAACTTATGTAGAATAGTAAATATATTGTGTTATATTCATACATCAGAAAAATATATAAACTGAGAATAAATGGTATTTATACATACATACATATATACAATCATACATACATATGTATAAATCTTACAATAAAATATTGAGTGAATGAGACCAGGCACCAAATAATATACATTGTATGATTCTATTTACATAAAATTAAAATGAAAGAAGACAAACTAAACTCTTATTTTTAGAGATGTGGTGCTTAGGTATAAAAACAATTTAAAAATAAAAAATCAATGACTGGAATCATGAAATTGTGAGTAAATGGAGAGTTATGATTGAGCAAAATGGCACTAAAGAGGTTTATTGGGGGAGGTCAATGTTCTCTTTATTGACCTGCAGGTAGACCAAATAAGCAACTTCTTTTGGGTAATTTTTGAGGATTATTTTAGTTTTTCTATATTTTAATGAAAGTATATTTTATTTCAAATTAGAAAGGATTTAAGAGAAAAACAGAAATATTGCTCAGAGAGTGAAAATAAATTTTGTAAGAACATATATATGTTTATGTTTTAGACTAGCTCTGTTGAATGTCTAAACCAAGATCTTTGTAACACATAGTACAACAAAACTAATGGTACATCAGTTCTTCAAAATGTAACCACGTTCCTCTGTGATGTTACTGACGTTAATAGCACTGATTCCATATAAAATTAATACTTAAACATTGTCCATAATCTAAGTTTATTACACCTTTTAAGCCACTAAATCATTCCTAATCTTAAAATCAATAATTTTTTTAAAGACATTCTCTATTTTCGGGACATCTGAGTTAGGTCTTATGTGTTCCTTCATTCGTTTATCCATTTATTCATAAAATAAATGTTTTTGAGCACATAGACATTTTGAGGACTTCTAAATCATGATGGAAGAGATTTGAACCCTATTGCAAAACACAATAATACCGTAAAAGTTTTAAAATATAAACATACACACATATGTATGTATATGTATCCTTATACACACATGTATTTCTATCTCTATAATACAAATATACAAATATTTAGTAAGATAAATTTAAAGCTTAAAAAAAGGTCAACATCTTTCCAGATGAGAAATGAAATGTAAGTACAAAGCAGTGAGTGGGGGTTAAAGCTATTGAAAACAAAACAAATTAAAGCTATTGAAAACAAAACAAAACAAAACCTTGGGCTTCAAGATTAGAAACTGGCAGAAAGGCTTAGTGTTTATTTCCTATGAAATTTTAGAGGACAGAGTCATTTTGTGCTGTGGTTCATAGTACAGACTGGGTTTCCCAGCCCATGTATGAAGGCTAAAAACAGTCATACTGCTGGTAAGGTTGTAAGCATAACGAAGCTGAGGCCTACAGTGATAGAAGAAACAGAAAGAGGCAGGCGGCCTGACCTGGACAAGTTACTTATTAACTTCAGAATTCATTCTCAATTTTCTTTTAAGAAAAGAGCCCTTAATTATCAATATTAAACTATATTATAAAGAGGATCCTCACTACATTAGTTGAAGGCATCTGTAAAACCACTAGATACAGAGGGGTGCACTTGGAAAGAATGATAAGAAATCACTCATAGAAAGGAAAAGTACACATTGTAAACAGGGAGGAAAGTAATGAAGAGGGTAGGGGAAAAAACTAACAAACAGAATCATGAGAGACCAAGGTTCTATTTAGCTAAGACGTAGTGACTAAAAGGTACAGCTCCTCTAGAACGAAGCGAGGAGTGGACAGGGCAACTGAGTTGCATACGCTTTTGATGGTCATTTTAAAGCATTTGTATTTTATATGAACTTCAAGGGGAAATTTTTGGAAGAATTTTTTAAGTAGTAGAGAATCATAATATGATTTGTTGTCAATTTATTACCCTTACTACTTTGAGGACCAAATATCTGATAGGAGAAGTATAAAATAGAAATAGCAATAATGAGACTATTTCAGTAGTTAAGGAAAAAATAATGATAACCTGAAATTAACTAGTTCACTAAAAATGGAAAGCAGACAATTTTAAGGCAAATATTAAAACAAATAAAATAAAATGGTGCCACATGTTGTTTTATGTTATATATAAAAAGATGGCAAAAAAAAACAAAAAAAACAAGGATGACTCTACATTTTTCTGGTTTGAGAAATTGGGAGAGCTTTAAATTTAAACTCATTAGCATAAAGATGTTATATATTGCTGCTAGACTAGATGAGATTACCTATAAAGAGTACATAGAAATATATGGGTAAATACAGCTAGCATTTATTGACTATTAGCTGAATTCTAAGAGTTCTAAACGCCTTACATAATTTATCTTGTTTAATCTTTGAAACAACTCTGGGAAATAGGTAATGTTATGACAGCCCATTTAAAGAAACAAAGCCCACGATTTTGAAGGGTTACATAATTTTCCCATGGCTATACAATTAGTAAATGGTAAAGGTTATTTTTAAATTCTTACAGTCTGGATACAGTATAGAACTTGTAAGCTTAAAACCTATTACCTTCTTGGGAAAAAGAGACACGCTGTGAACTAAGTTTTAAAGATGTCCATTTATAAAGCATATAATGAGACAAAAAATTTAGCTTTGGGTGGTGAATACACTATATATATATAGTGTATTATTATATATATATATAGTGTATTATTGAATTGTACACTTGAAACCTAAATAATTTTATTAACCACCGTCACTCCTATAAATTTAATAAAAATAAAAAATAAAATGAATAAAAAGCAAGTGGTAAAGAGCAGCCTACAAAAAAGACTGAAAAAAAAGAAAGGGTCTTTATATTAGGAAGACCAAGAGAATCAAGGGAAGGGTATGTTTCAAATGAAGGATCTGGTTACTCTCTTGATAGTTGCTGAGACAAAGTCAAACAAATAGCAATTAAATTTGACATTATTAAAGTTATCACTACTCTTCACAAGTACAGTTTTCCTAGAGTGTTGAGTGAATAATTAAAGCTAGAGTCCCATGTGGAATTAAAAGAAAAAAAAATAACACTATAATATTCTGTCTTATGTTTGTGACATAATGAGAATGATTGAGAAGAGATAGAGATAAAGATACAGAAGCGGAGACAGAGTTAGAGGTAGAGATAGAGAGAGAGAGAGAGAGAGAGAGATTAGAGAAATTAATGATGCTGGAGTGGGAGAGGAAGAAAGAAAAAATCTGGAGATGTAAAGAGAAAAACTGTTGGCTTTTTCATGATAAAAGTGGCCAGCGTAACCAATTTCTCTCCAAGTGGCTGGCTGATCATGCTGAAAAATAGTGCTGGAGGCTTGGCATTGGTTTCGGGTTTTAGCAAGTTGGGAACTCATCAATGGAAATTGCCAGATTAGTTCCTTACTCATTTAATCTCAAGAAACTCACCCTGAGGCCATAGCTGTGATTCTCATAGATGTGAGAGAGAGGAGGGTATTGAAGTAGGAATAAGAGTCATAGGCGCATGCGCCACTTGGTCATGTAACTTACTATTATTTCAGAATTTGTATGAATGCTCTATTTTTTTCCTTTAAAAAATTAATTTATTTTAAATTACAGTTGACATACAATATTATATTAGCTTCAGCTGTATAACATAGTGATTAAACATTTATATAACTTATGAAGTGATTACTCTGATAAGTCTCATACCTATGTGATACCTTACACAGGTATTACAATATTATTGACTATATTCCCTATGCTGTACTTTACGTCTCTGTGACTATTTTTCTGTCAAGTTGTGCTTCTTAATCCCTTTTACCTTTTCACTCATCCCTACAACCCCCTTTTTATCTGACGACCATTAATTTGTTCTTTGTATCTGAGTTTGTTTCTGTTGTGTTTATTTCTGTTGTGTTTATTTATTTTATTTTTTAGACAACTCATATAAGTGAAATCACATGGTGTTTGTTTTTCTCTGTCTGATTTATTTCATTTAGCATAATACCCTCTGGGTATTGATACGATGCATATATACAACGGAATATTACTCAGCCATAAAAAAAGATTGAACTCTTTATTTTATATACTATTTTATATACTACTTTCTTTTAGTTATGAAATCCTGCTGCACTCAAACAAATTTATAGCTTGGTCTGTTAGACATCTAGATAATTACAATATTAGATGATCAATGGTCAAGCAGCCAGACTCTATTAGGGGACCATACCAAAAACCCAAAACTAAGGGAAGTAGTTAAATGTCAAGTATGAGATAACTTTATTCCAAAACTCTAAAGGATTGTGTTATGCTTCACTTATAAGTTTTTATCAAAACATCTTTTACCTGTTACACATACTTCAACAACCATTGGATTTACTTAGCCACATAGGCCAAGGAGAAGAGCAGCCTGCAATGTATCCTGAATCTGTTCTAGAACCTTTCCTTTAGGAGTCTGTCTTAGTCCATTTGGGATGCTGTAACAAAATACCACATATTGTAAACAATGAAAATTTATTTCTCACAGTTCCGGACTCTGGAAGCTCAAGATTAGGGTGTCAGCATAGGTAGGTTCTGGGAAAGGTCCTTTTCCAGATTTCAGACTGCTGACTAACTGCTGTGTCCTCACATGGCATAGGGTACTAGGAAGCTCTGTGGGGTCTCTTTTATAAAAGCACTAATCCCATTCACGAGGGCTTCACTCTCGTGACCTAATCATTTTGCAAAAGTTCCATCTTCTAGTACCATCACATTGGGCATTAGAATTTCAACATATAAATTTTGAAGGGACACAAATATTCAGACCACAGCAGAGTCCCACTGAAAATTGGAATTCTTTGGGATTATTTGGTAAATAGTTTATAGTAGCACAATTTGATAAATAATATACCCCTCAGAACAGTCCTATCAGATAACTGTGTGTTTCTTGGTTCTGGGTTTGTCAGATACAGCAATATATCCTTCACCTTGGAAGGAATAACTCAACATGCCCTAGACCATAGAAGAGGCAGAACTCTAAATTTTTACAAGATTTATTTCCTACCCTCTGCCAAAATGTTCAGTTGTAAGCATTCCTTGTTCACTGGTTCCATTTAGCATGATGTCCTCAGTGCGACAGATCAGGGTGGTACACTGTGCTATGAGGAGGTGATCAAGGTGGGAGAGTTGATTTTCCATCAGGTAAAATCATTAAAATGTACTGTGGCCCTTGCCAGCTGAAAGCAAACTACTCATGATAGTCACCAATCATAGGTAGGAAGAAAAAGACAGTTGCCAGACTCATAGCTACTTACTAGAGAGTAGGGAATGTGAAAAGTTGCTTCCAAATATTGTGCCATAAAACTAAAATTTGATTATACTAATGAATTCCATGTGCCAAGAATTCAAATAGAGCAGAGATGGCTTTCTCTGCCTATTACGGTGTGGTTTCAGTTGAGAAAATGAATAAATGGTGATTACTAAACTGTCTGGGGAAGCATCTTTAGCCGTCTATCTGGTGCCTGGGCTAGAATGGCTTAAAGGTTGGGTGTACCTCTGACTGAGTACCTATTACATGTGCTTTGGGTTTTGTCATGAGGGCTTCAAAATAAGCAGAATACTAACATGGTGACTCAGTACGCTAAGAGCAATTTTTTTTTTTTTTTAGTGAGGGAGGCAGAAATTACATTACGTATTTTGATCTAGTCTTATAAGTCATAGCCCCACTAGTACGATTAAAAACAAGCCACAAATTATATTAGTCTTCTGTTGCTATGTAACAAATTAACCCCCAACTAGTAACTTATAACAAACAAAATGTATTTATTATCTCACATTTTCTATGTGCCAAGAATCTGGGTACAGCTTAACTGTATAATTCTGCCACAAGATTCTCACACAGCTGTTTGACTTGAGGTATTAGTCAGAGCTCCTGTCTCATCTGAAGCCTTGACTAGGGGAGAATTTGCTTCCACGATCACTCTCATGATTGATGGCAGGATTTAATGCCTCACTGCTGTTGACCGGAGGATCTCAGTTTCTCCTTGGCTGTGGGCCAAAAACCTCCCTCCATTGCTTGCCATATAAACTCTCCATTGGGCAACATACACTATGACAGCTGGCTTCCATCAGAATAAAAGAGAGAGAAAGCACGGGAGGCCAAGGATGAGAAAAGATAGAATTTTCTTGTAAGCCAGTCTCAGAAGGGACATTTCAACATGTTTGCCATATTCTATTAATTAAAAGTGAGTCATTAGGCCAGTATAAAATGAAGGGAAGAGGATTACACAAGAGCGTGAATAACATATAAGGATGTGGAAATTACTGGGGGCCATTTTAAAGGCTGTCTTCTACAATCTGCCCTCTGACCCCCAATAATTCATGTCCTTTCCACATTAGATATACATCTTATATCCTCTCAAGTTCCCCAAACTCACATCACATTAAATCAACAGTTTAAAGTACAGAATTTCACCATCTAATGCATATGATGAGTCTCTTTAGACATAGTACAATAAGTTCAGTTTCTCAAGTAAAGTTCCTCTCATTCTGTTGATTTATAAAACAGGAGACAAATTTCATCAATCAAATACTCATCATACAGTAGTGGGGCAGGCATAGGATAACTCCTATAAAATTCCTGTGCAAAACAGTGGGGGAAATAAGAAGCAAAATGAGTCATTGATAGAAATTTTGAAATTCAGCCAGGCTCATGTTGGAAGCTCTTTGGTTAGGATTCAAGCGCTTTTTCTTGTGCCTTTTATTCACACTTTATTTTTTATGAAAGATAGCATGTGTTTGTAGCTACGTAGTGTTCTCACCCTGTTTTTTTTGCCTGTAGGGTTTTAAAGGCACAAAAGTATTATCATTTTGTTCCATCTCTGTCACATTTCATCATGATGTTAGTGTTTCACTGATATACTTCACTCAAAAACCTGTGAATACCAGTGCAATTTACTCCACTAGGCAGAAGTAAAAAAAAAAAAATCATTGACATAAAACTTTCTCTACTTTTGGTGCTCATAGAGACAGTGGAGGGACAAGTTGATTAAGATCATATATTATTTGTCTACGGTTGTCATAACCAAATACCATAGATTGGGTGGCTTAAACAACAAAAAATATATTTTCTCAAAGTTTTGGAGGCTAGAGGTCCAAGATCAAGGAGTTGGCAAGTTTGATTTTTCCTGAAATCTCTCTTCTTGGCTTGTAGACACATCCTCTCCTGTGTCTTCACATGGCCTTTTCTCTGTGCACATGCATCCCTGTGTGTCCTATTCTCTTCTTGTAAGAACACAAATTAGATTGGATTACAAGCCAGCATCATGGCCTCATTCCAATTTAGTCACCTTTTTAAGGGCCCTTCCTCCAAATACTGTCACACTCTGGTCTACTGGGGCTAAGAGCTTCAGTACATTAATTTTGAAGGAGATACAATTCAGTTTATAACAGCTTCCCATAGACAGCTTAATGTTGTTTGACTGAAGAGATTTGTGAGGTACCTTTCATCCTTAAATTTTTGTCAAGGGAATCTGTGTTACTAAATCATACTCTGAGGTATAACCTTTGATATCTCAGTAGTTTTTCCAGTCAAGCCTTTACTGTATCTTTAAATCATGTTTTTCTGACCATGACCTGGATTTGAACTTTGCTTAAAAATTATTTCTTAATTTTAGCATCTTTTGACATGTAAAAAGCTTGAGAATTTTTTAAACCATCAAGTTCTGACTCCTTTTTATTTAACTGTCCTTTCCTCAAGTTGTCTCTCCTGTCTCATTTCACTATAACAAGCAAGAAAAAGCCTTCAACACTTTGCTATAAAGCATCTTTCCTAAATCATCAAGTTCATTAGGTACATTTTATTCTTTTTACAATGACTTCAGATAAGAATGTTGCTAACCTTTCACTACAAAATGACAAGGGTTATCCTTCCTCTACTTTTCAATAATATGTTCAGCATTTCCTCTGAGACCTAACCAGCTACATTCTCAAAGTCCACTAACAAATATTCAGTGCAATATAAACTTTCTTTAACATGATCCTCAAAATTCTTATAGCCTCCATCACCTAGACAGTTCGAAACTATTCTCACATTTTAAGTTTTGTTACAGCAACTTCTCACTTCTCTATTAAATCCACACTTAGCAGTTTAAAATAACCAATGTTTATTATCCCACAGTTTATATCAGTCACAAGTGTGACCAGCTTATCTGGTTTCATATCCTTCAAAATCTTTCACAACGATGTATTCAAGGTATCAGATAGTGCTGCAATATCATCTGAAGGCTCAGATGAGGGAGGATCCACTCTCATAATCATGAGCTGTTGGTCTGAGGATTCAGGTCCTCCCTGGCTATTGGCTGGAGGACTGCCTCACTTCTTTGCTACATAAGCCTTTCCATCAGGCAGTTCACAACATGGTCCCTAACTTCTATCAGTGTGAATGTGAGAGGGCAATCAAAACAGAAGTCAGAGTTTTTTTGTATCCTATCCTCAGAAGTGACATCTATCACTTTTTCCCCATTGTATTAATTAGAGGCAAGTCAGTAGGATCAACCCATGACCAAGTGAAGGTTTACAAAAGGATATGAATACTGTGGACAGGGATAATTTGGGACCACTGTAGGGAGCACCTGTTATACGAAGCTATCCCAGATTCAGGGGGATGGAATCAACTCAATTTCTCAATTCCCAGTGTATCAAATTATTTTCAAGCATATTTAAAACTAACATATTGGGCATTTCTGATTTTTGACATTGTGTTTAGACACTATAGTTTGTGATGATTTTCTTTCTTTCAAATAATCCCTCATAAATTATAATTGGGCAAATTTTGTCTCCTTTCTGAGATTTTTCTCCTTTCCTCTGTGTAGATTGTACCTTCCAAATTCATTGTTTCTATTATTTTTCAGATCAGTCTTTAATTTTAAGCTCTCCTTTGCAAACCCTATTTGATTTTATTGATTTCCTTGGCTGCCTGGATATTTGCTTTGCTGTTGATATAAAAAAAATGGGGGTCCTTGATTTGAAAGTGTGCATAGTTTTCAATGTAATTTGCATTATTGAATATAAGGTAGTCTTAACTGCTGTATATTTACCCTGCCTTAGTCATTTTTTAACCTACAATATTCCTTCTAAAATTTAAATGTTTTTCATAAACTCAACTTTTTAAGAACAGTTTTAGTTTCACAGAAAGATTTAGAGAAAGGTACAGAGATATCCCCTATGCAATCCACCTCCACACATGCAAAGCTTCTCCCATTATCTACATCATTCGCCAGAGTGGTTTATTTGTTATAATTGGTAAACTTACACTGACACATCATAATTACCCAAAGTATGTAGTTTACTTTATAGTTCTCTCTATTATCTATAATAATAGATACATGTCATTATACACTTTTCTATGGCATAGACAAAAGTATAATGACATGTATCTATTATTATAAGATCATACAGAGTACTTTCATTGCCCTAAAAATCCTTTGTGCCCTATGCAGTTATCCTACTCCTCCTCCCAAACTCTGGCAATCGCCTATCTTTTTGACCATCTCCATAGTTTTGCCTTTTCCAGAATGTCATATAGTTGAAATGTTATACAGTATGTAGCCTTACCAGATTGCTTTCTGTCACTGAGTAATATTCATCAAAGTTTCCTCCATGACTTTCCATGGCTTGATAGCACCTTTCTTTTTAACATTAAATAATATTCCATTGTCTATGGATGCACCACAATTTATTTAATTATTCCCCCATTGAAGGACATCTTGGTTGCTTCCAAGTTTTGACAATTGTGAATAAAGCTTCTGCAAATATTCTTGTGCAGTCTTTGTCGACATAACTTTTCAACTTTTTGGGGTAAATACCAAGGAGTGTGATTGTTGGAGTGTGTGGTAAGAGTATGTTCAGTTTCATAAGAAACCACCAAACTGTCTTTTAAAGTGGTTGTATCATTTTTCGTTTTCAGAGTTCCTTCCCATTGTTCCACAGCCTAGCTCACATTTGGTATTGTCAGTGTTCCGGATTTGGCCATTCTCATAGGTGAGTGGTAACTTTAGAGAGCAATGTGTTGTTGACACCAGTTGGTTGGTATAAATGCCTAAACTCAGTTAAAACCTCTACATAAACTTTCAAGACTTGGGCAGTTACAGAGATCTACTTGTCTTGTGATCACCCAAGACAAACCTCATGTGTAAGTTTCCTTGCTCATTAAAACTGTCACCTAGCAATCTGGAGTGGTTTACCTCTTTCTTCTATCTCTCCTTACCCTTCGTGCTTGGAGAACAGTTTCAGACTATAGCTTGGAAGCTCCTGAGGAAGCTGTGAACCAACATTCAGAGATAATATAGGAACTAAGAAGAGATTACTTTATTATTATCGTTGAGTTATAACAATGAAGAATTATTATATCTTGGAGATTTCAATGAAGAATTTGAAGCTGCTATCTCATACATTTTCTGCTTCTTTATTATTTTGCTGCCACTAGGTAGATATTAGATTTATTTCTAGCTGAAACAAACCTTCTGGAAAAGCTGGTTAAGCCAGATTTTTACCCATTTTATAAGCAGTAAGAAAGAACTAACCCAACATATTTTACCATATCTCTAGTTTTCATTATACCATTTGTATACAAGACTACCACCAGTGCCCACATTAAGAAGAAAAGAAGCTATATATGAAATGTTTTTTAACAGCTACTTTTGCCAGTTTGCAATTTTGGCTCGAAAGCAATTTCTGAGAGCTTTACTTACAGAGTGCTTGTATTAATTGAAAACCATATGTTATTCTTCACTTATTCATAGATGAAAATTGCTTTTTGCAAGTTCTTTGGTTAAATGTGTTTTTGTTATAACTTTAAAGGTTTGCAAATGTGCTCTGTAAAATTCTAACCTTGTGAAATTCAGTCTGTTGATTCCAACTATTGTTAAATATATTATTAAACAAACAAGGGTGATAAAATCACAAGTGTACAACTAACTACAGTTCTGTACCTACACTGCTAGCCACGTTTACCATGATTCTAAGAAACTAGGAACTGACTTTACATACAAGTCTCTTTTCCTGCAAAACTGAATGAAAAAACATACTTCAGGATTTCTTAAACCCATGGCCACACAGTAAAAACTGTATATCATTGTCCATTCATTTAAAAAGCAAAGTCACAAAGATGGTGTAAAAGTGATAAATGATCCCTTTTAACTTTTTCAATGATGAATATTTTTTTCTCTAAGATTGAGAATTATCTCCACTCTCTCTGCATAACCAGGAACGAGATACAGAAGATCTTGTGAAATCCAGTCTATTAATCCAAACTTTTGTGAAATATATTGTTTACAAGTGATACTTGTTAACACTGTATACATTTAGATGTTTTTAATTCCTTTTCAGTGATGTTCACTAATCTTACATCCAGGCTGAAGTTCTCTTGAAATTATAGGTGTTCCCTCTAAAGCCATTCATTTAGCTTATTGGCTATGGGCCTGACGTAGAAGACTCTAAAAAGAGCTGGGTATCTTGCTTATATTGTATTGCCTTTCTCACTTCAAATAACGTTTTCTCCCTTATATAGGCTCAAATGCCTATTGAAAAGTTAACATGGCAACATCAATTTTAAGAATGAGAGTACTCTTTATGAAAAGGTAAACTGCTTACAGAATTTCTTTACCTAAAATTAACAAACAAATTAGTGTTATTTTTATTCAAGCCACTTTCAACATGATTACCTGTAATCCGACTTTACAAGATGAATATAATATGTGTGGACAGAAAATTCCCTGTAAGACTGAGTACAGCAATAGTGAATCTGATGACTTGAAAAAAAATATGGATTTTTCTTCATTATTATTGAGTAACTGTTTTGTTTAGGTAATGTGATACTAAATTCCTGAGGGTTGTGAAAAGGAAAGAGCATTAACATATACCCAGTGCTCCATATAAATCAAAGTACGGTTAACAATATACAGCTAAAAAGTGAAAGAGATAGTGTTAAGATTAAATTGCAGGTCTTACAGCCAACACAGCTCAGACAGTTGATTAAAACTGAAGTTTGCTTAGATCTAAAACCTCCGCCTTTCCTATCTCTTTAACAAACACTTCTTTTTTCAAAAAAATAAAATTATTTTATTATTAGTTTCAAGTATACAGTACATTGGTTAGACATTTATATAGTTTACAAAATGATTCCCCTAACTGCTCTTTCTCCTGGTTCTCCACCTAGCTTTACATTAATACTAACTGCATTCCCTATGCCATGCACCCCAACCCTGTGACCATCTATCGACTACTAATTTGTACTTCTTTAATCCTTCACCCCTTTCTCCCAGCCCCCAAACTTCCCTCTCCTCTGGCCATCACCAGATTGTCCTCTATATTCATGAGTCTGTTTTTGATTAGTTTGTTCTTTTCATTCCTTAGATTCTGCATATAAGTGAAATAATGGTATTTATCTTTTGCTGTCTGACTTATTTCATTCAGCATAATAATCTATAGGTCCATCCATGTCATTACAAATGGTAGAATTTCATTTTTCTTTAATACCTGAGTGATATTCCATTGTATATATGAACCATAACTTCTTTATCCGATCATCTATTGATGGACATTTAGGTTATTTCCATATCTTGCTATTATAAATTATACTGTCATAAATATAGGGGTGTATAGATCTTTACGAATTGTTGTTTTGGTTTTCTTTGGATAAACAGACAGAAGTGCAATTACTGGGTTAAAAGGTATATCCATTTTTAATTTTTTGAGAAACCTCCAGACTGTTTTCCATAGTGGCTGTACCAGTTTGCAATCCCACTAGCAGTGTATGAGGGTTTCCTTTCCTCCTCATCCTCGCCAACATTTGTTTTTTGATTTATTGATGATAGCTATTCTGACAGATGTCATGTGATATTTCATTGTGGTTTTTGTTTGCATTTCTGTGATGATTACTGATCTCGAGCACCTTTTTATACGTCTATTGGCCATCTGTATTTCCTCTTTGGAGAAATATCTGTTCAGGTCTTCTGCCCACTTTTTAATTAGATTGTTTGTTTTTTCAGTGTTGAGTTGTGTACGTTTTTTATAAATTTTGGATATTAACTCTTTATTAGATGTATCATTGACAAATATCTTCTCCCATTCGGTAGGTTGTCTTTTCATTGTTTTGATGGTTTCCTGTGCTGTGCAAAAACTTTAGTTTGATGTAGTCCCATTTGTTTAATTTTCCTTTTGGTTCTTTTGCCTGAGAAGATATATCAAAAATATTACTAAGAAAAATGTCAGAGAGTTTGCTGAGCATGTTTTCTTCTAGGATTTTCATGATTTTGGGTCTTGCATTTAACTCTTTAATCCATTTGGAGTGTATTCTTATATATGGTGGAAGAAGCTGCTCCAGTTTCATTTTTTGCACATATCTGTCCAGTTTTCCCAATGCCATTTATTGAATAGACCATCATTACCCCATTGTCTAGTCTCGGCTCCTTTGTCAAAGATTAATTGACCATACAGGCCTGGATTTACTTCTGGGCTCTCTATTCTGTTCTCTTGATGTATGTATCTGTTTTTATGACAGTACCATGCTGTTTTGGTTACTGTAGCCTTGTAGTGTAGTTTGATATCAAGTAGTGTGATACCTCCAACTTTGTTCTTCTTTCTCAAGATTGCTAAGGTTATTTGGGGTCTTTTACAGTCCCATATAAATTTTAGGATTCAGTTATTCAGAGTCTTTTATGGTTCCATATAAATTTTAGGATTCTTTGTTCTAGCTCTCTGAAAAATGCCATTGGCTTTATGATAGAGATTGCATTAATTCTATAGATTGCTTTTGGTAGTATGGCCATTTTAATAATGTTAATTCTTCCTACCCATTAGCATGTTATATGCTTCCATTTATTTGTATCTTCTTCAATTTCTTTTTTCAGTGACATAATTTTCTGAGAACAGGTCTTTTACCTCCTTGGTTAATTTGATTCCCAGGTATTTTATTGTTCTTATGTAGTTGGATACAAGCTATATCTTTTTATCTAATTGTCAATATTTTGTTTTCACCTCACATACTGATGATTTCAATACTTTATTGTGGAGACTACTTTACACAATCTGTGGTTCTTAGACTTATCAGTCTGTGAACCAAAACTTTTTTTTTTTTTTTTTTTCTGTTAGAATGAAAAGGCAAACTAGCTCTTTTGTCTGGAACAGAATCTTGATTTTAGGGTCTCCTGGTAATTTGATTCTATAGTAAAATATATGTTGTTTTTGTTTATTTGTTTTGATCTGTACACTATTTTTAACACACTTTCAATATATGAGATATTTTCCTCTATATGTGAAACAGGGCCCCACCTCTTTTTATGGAAACCCCCAAATCCAGATCCTTTGTTTTTCTGACTTGATAAGTAAAACTCTCATGGAAATATGAGTTGAATTTAGTTACATGGATACTCCATCACTAGAAGTTTTCAGGGTTTGAGAAAGCTGAACCAATAAGGGTCCTCACTCTATCTATCTATCTATCTATCTAACTATCTATCTATCTATCTATCTATCTATCTATCTATCTATCTATCTATATCTATCTATCTATCTATCTTTCTATCATCTATCTATCATCTACCATCTATCTAATCTATCGTCTGTCATCTATCTGAAAAATATATTAAAGTGTTTAAAGTTGTCATTATTAATAATTTTTCAAGTTTTTTAATTTGAAAAAAATTAAATTCTTTTAACTTCTTGAATTTTTCAAATATTTTGGTCCCAGTGCACTATCCCAAGGGTGGGCCTTGGATAAATACATTTTTCTTGCTTCTTTTTTAAAACTGAGAAATCAAAATTTGAACTGGAGTTTTAAAACAAGTCCAATTAATTTTTTCAAAATAATATCCTATATTTCTCATGTTAATCAAAATCTACAGTATTATTTTCATAATTGCTTAGTAGTTCTCTGATAAATATGCCATATTCAATTTTATTAGCTCTTCTTCAGTGTTATATATGTAGATTGATTTTAGTTTCTTTTTTCTTTTTTATAAATATTACTTCAATGTTTAGCTACACATAAAGTCAATATCTGGAGCAATTTTAAAGTAAATTTCTGAATCAGAGTAAACGCATATTTAAGACATATGTATACCAAAATGTCTTTGAAAAAAATCACTACTAAATATCTTT
>NW_006442484.1:9510448-9553123 GCF_000325575.1 Pteropus alecto
AAAAGACATTTCATTTTTTTTAATACTGGGCATTTATCTATATAATTAATCTTTGCCAACTTGATATAAAAAGTAGTTTTCTTGTTATTTTTTGTTTTCCATGTATTTGAATAATTATGTATTCAAATAAATACATATTTGAACAAATAATAATTTGAGTAATTGTTTCACACACCTATTGGCAATCTATATTCTTCTTTGCAAGTTGTTTTGTTATTATCTATCATCTATCTATCTATCTATCATCTATCTATCTATCATCTATCTATCTATCATCTATCTATCATCTACCTATCTTTTATTTGGAAGAGTTTTTTACATAGTACAGATTTAATCCTCTGTCTTTCAAGCATATTTATGCGTTGTATTAAGGGCTCACCCTACAAAGTGTATTGACTTATTTGGCAAGTATCTGTCAAAGTAATTACCACTGTAGCTAGCAAAGAAATCTTTGAAATCAGAGATTCTTGTGTTCAAATCTCGACTCTAGTATTTATTAGTGGTATAACTCCCAGAAAATTATTTAACCTTCCTTTGCCTAATTTCTCTTTGCTTGTTTGTAAACAGAGAAAAAGTAATTCCTAATTCACAGTTATTTTTAGAATTTAAATGAGGTCATATATGTAAAGTGTTTTGTTTGGTCTCTGGCACATTGTAAGCACTGAATAAATGTTAGCCGTTTCAATCTTAATTATTGGCAGTATTGTAAAACACATTAATTTTCAATTGATTCACATGAACCCAGATAACTTTCTCTCTGTCAACTTTTCTCTTCTTTCATCTGGGTATTAGCTGGCTTGGAGAATTAGTGTTGATACCCATTTTCCCTCCTTGGACTAATACTTAAAGGACTCTGGTGATAAGACATTTGTAGCTTTCTGATACTAACAAAAGGTTTCATACTACTTAGTATATATACTCCAGGTACTATACAATATTTTCAGATATAAACGTAAATTAGTCAGAAACTCTTGAGTCAAAAACATTGTAGTCTAATTTTCTACCTTTTGATTTTGTTTTCTTAACCTTTCTATTAAGAATTTATCCTGGTTTCAGGTTCTGGTAATGACACAATAAATGTCTTGGGTGAAACTTCCTGCAGATTACAGTTAAATAACAAAATTTAGAAAACATATTATAAAAAAACAATTTTGAAGATCTTGGACAGAGTCACAAAGCAGGTAGAAATCAGAGGAAAGACTACCTTTGAAATATTGCACTTCTAACTGATAATAATTATGAGTTTGTTGATAACTTTCTTTAGGGCAATTATCCAACTTCTGCTGAAAATAATTGCAGCCGACCTTCCTACAGTGGTAAAGAAGAGAGGCCAGGCCTGGCAGAGCAGCTGAAAATTTATAGGTTACATTCTGGAAGTGAGAGATCCACAGAAGGGGCTAGATCTCAAATCTGAATATAATCTCAACTTCAGTTCTTGGATGACTTCTAAATTATATATGCATGGAGGGACTCTTGGGAGCCTAGTGAAAAAGCAGGCAGAAACCAGCAAGGAGACAACCTTTAAAAGAAAATATGACACTAGGTGAGATTTTTTAGTTTGCTCACTTTTCACCATATGATTTCTTAACCTATGAACAACTCAGTGGTAGAAAAGTCAAAAGTTACCAGCTTGAAGTGTCAAAGAACAGAGCTTGAAGCTGCCAGAACAGCTGGACATTTCGAGGGATGGCATTTGGAAACAAGGGAACTACAAAGAAGATGAGTTTCCAATGGAGATTGTCAAAAGCCCGAACCCTTGACTAACTACACAGGTTCAGGGGAGATCCACAACAACAAGACAGCAATAAAAAAATAAAATTTAATTTATAAAAAGCTATTGCTGGAAGCTGAAAGAACTGAAGAACTGAACAGGGTTGCTAGCTGCTAAACAATGCGGGAAAGTTTACTGTTTGAGTACAGACAAGTTAAATTACTGCTAGAAGAAAAATCATCAGAAGAACATAATTAAATCCAGAATAACTATAATGTACTATTTATGATCCACAAAGTATCATTTTTGACCAAAATATTTAAAGAAAAAAGTACTGCCTGGAGGCTGGCAGTGGGGAGATGGATCGATGAAAAGGGTAATGAAGAAGCTTTCAGAGTGTGGTAGGTTGTTGACTACCTTGTTTGTAAAGTGGTGGTTAAATGATGTAAACATTTGTCAATGTTTACAAACTTGTCAAAAGTTATACATAAAACAGGGTGATTTTAATGTACAGAGATTCAATAAACTTGATAAAAGGCAAACTTAAAAATTTTTAAAGTACAAGAAGAGAGTTTCCCCTGAATTCCATAGACAAACCAAAAGGGGCCATACCAAAGGAAAAGAGGAAAGAAGTGGTTGAACTTTGTTACAATTCAATAACATATAGCCTAGCACCTCATTTGTTTTAATTTGTAAAACTGATTATCTGACATCTGGAAATAAAAAGTGATGTTTTCTTATCCCCTCACTTTCTCCATCCTGCCTTTGGAATATTCAACTATGATTTCTTTGATGACTTTGTCATTGTTGTTGTTGTTGTTGTTGTTAAATTGCCTTCTAATACTCTAGAATAATGCCCGGGCATAGGAAAGGCTTGATAAATGTATTTTGTTGTTGTTTTGCTTGCTTGCTTATTTGAAAGAATTCTGAATGAAAAATTAAAGAGAATAATTGTTCTACTGCTTAGAATTCATTTCTCCCAAATCCTACCACAGCTGGCTCCTTCTCTTCATTCAGGTCTTAATTTCATCAGAGAGTTTTCTGCTCATTCTTCTTAAGACAGTTCTCCATTCATTCTGTACAGCAATACTCCATTCTGTCTTCTTAATACTTATCAGTTTTTAATCTTAATTTTATTTTTATGTCTGAATTTGTTTATACATTGTTTCTCCTACTAAAATGTTATTGTTTTCCTGAAGTGCAGAGCCACTTATTTATTTACAGTTTATTTACAACTGTGTTCCCAACACCTAGAAAAGTATGTGACATATAGTAGGTGCTTAGTAGAAACTTGATTGACAAGATACTGACAAAGAGATCTCCATCTGGATTTTTTACTGGGCCACTCTTACCTCCACATAATCTTTTTGGAGTGAAGAATTGGGACTGGCTCAGTTTGGCAGCATAATTTTCTCCTACGGTTCTCTTAACTTCATGCATACTTTCCTTTGTAAAGTTGAAAGAGAGCTGGATGTCTGCCACTCAGCAGAGTGATGAAATGCAGCTGGGATCATAGTCACTTATGGAACCAATGATACATGTTACTTGATCTTTCTCCTTGGAGTCTCTACCATTATTGCATGAGTGCACTATTTTTAAGTTGTTGGAAGCAAATGAACTGTATGTAACACTTGACATTTTTGTTGTTGTTAATTTTCTTCTGTATTATAAGATCCTTCAGAGAAGGTAATATAATTATTGCAGGCAAGATAATTATTCCTGAAAAAAATGAAAACAAGAGTTATTCTTCCCCAATAATTGTTACCATATTTCAACTTAGCATTTGAAGCAAAATAAATTTAATTTCTGCCAGTGATATGCTATAAACATAATAGAATTTTTCTGAATATTTTCTGAACATCTTTATATCTTTAAAGCAGAATTTTTTGTTCGATCCACAGGTCTGAACACTTTTGTCTCATAGAACATAGGTATCATAGGAAATCCCATCTGGTATGGTCCGAATGTTTCTGTCCCCTACAAAAATTCAAGTTGAAAACCTAATCCCCAATATGATGGTACTTTCAGGTGGAGCCTTTAGAAGTGATTATGATATAAGGATGGGATTAGTGTTTTATAAAGGACACCGGAGAAAGCTGCTTTGCACCTTCCACCGTGTGAAGGTTACGGCAAAAAGATCACAATCTAAGAAGCAGGTCCTCACCAGATGCTGAATCTGCCTTTCTTGGACTTTTCCTTCTCCAGAACTGTGAGAAAGAAATGTTTGTTGTTTATGAGCTAGTTGGTCTATGGTATTTCTGTTATAGCAGCCATACGGGACTAAGACACAATCTCTTCCACAAACATTTTTATTTTGAATTTACAATGACTTATAATCTTCTTTAGATTGACAGATCTTACTCTCTGTATCATACACTTTTATATTTGACTTTATCTTGTGTTGGTCTATACCTTTGTAGCTGTAAATTCCAAAGTAAAAGTAAGAGAGGATACAGTTTCTTTCTTGAATCCTTCATAGCAACTAGCACGGTCCTGGATGCATTGTTATTGGTTGATTTATTATGAGAAATATAACTTTTATTCTATTTTTGTGATGGAGAAAAGTTTTTTAAAAGTTTCAGCATCGGGGACCTAAACATTTTAGTTTTTAATATACATTTGGTTGTTCCCTAAAATGTCAGTGCAGATTTGATCATCTCTGCTGAATGTACCTGTGTCAAAATATATTTATACTTTGTGATTGGAAAAGTTTAAATGCTATGGCACCAGCATGCTAATAACTCCAAGCCCTCACTTCACTCAGAGTGGATGCTATCTTTCTAAGTTGCAAGTCATTGCACAGACCTGAATCGTGAGGCTGATCTAGATGCAAAAGATTTCTCAACACATTGATTTCTAGGATTGATTTAATTGATTGTCAAATGTGTGTGATTAATTCATGACTACTTAAATACATGCTCACTTTCTGCCATGTTCTCTGCCAAGCACTTACTTGAATGAAAGTTTTCTAATGGAACATCTGATCTTTTCCTGTTTTATTTGTTTGTTTGTTTGTTTTTTGTCTTCTCACATGATGTCCTTTCTGATGAGAATATACTCCTTCCACTGCCTCTTCCCTAATTTGTTCTCATCTTTTACCTTTAACACTTACCTCAAGTGTGCCTCTTTATCACTGGAGCCTTTCTGATCTCTTGTTCTGAATTATATGTTTTCTCATTTCTCTTCTTCTTTATTCATTTTGTAATTATGTTAACAAATAGTTGCATATTGATTTGTCTGTTTTCCTCCACATTACTGGGAGCTAAATTGAAGAGTACCCGATAAAGAAGAATACTTGGTAAATTGTATTTTTCCTCTGAATTAAGTGAAAGGTGTTTATATGTAATCAAAAGTCTGAAATTTAATGAACAGAGAAAATATTTTAATAGAATTATTGGCACTATGTTTGTCCAGGACTGAAAGTTTCTATGGCTCAAACATGAGGAATTTCAATAAATATTTTTTCCTGTGAGTGTGGAAATAATTTTTATATATTTTAGTATATCTAGTTCAGAGGGCTTTCTACTGAATTAACAATCATTACATAATCAAGAAAATTCAAAGCCACAGCAAAATAGTATTTTATTTATAATCAGTTCATTATAAGCCCAGTGATTGATGCTGATATTTTTTACAAATATGCTAGCCAACCTGGATGGAAATTATTATTCCAATGACAAATATCACTTGTATTTTCTGTTTTTTTTTTTAAATGGAGTATAATAAAACTTCCATGACGTCTATGTACAACAGAAAAGAAAAAAATCACCCTGCTGACAACCAACACGTATTTCCTCCAAATAAGACAACGAACTCAAAGACTACAAAAATTACTAAATTTCCTTTCTTCTCATTAACATATTTTAAGAGGTTTGTTATTTGCCAGTAATAAATCTAATACTGCTTAAAACACCCACCTCCTAGTTTGAAAAATTAAAAATTCAACTACTAGATTATTCCAAAAATCTTAAGAGCTCTTAATGGTTGCATGATGCAATTATTAACTTTGTCTTGAGTTGTCCAATCACCTTATTGTGATTCTTACCAGCTTATGAGCTTCAATATACCCACAAACATCAAAGAAATGAGGTTTATTGAAATATCTCTGCAATTACATTCTTCTCATTTCCTAACCTCAATAGACTAACAGAGATATATTCAAGACTACATAGATCCTTTATATTAATTGGGGATGAAGATTACCATCTAGAAAGCTATTACTTAATAGATGAGGAAATACAGGCTGACAAGACTAACAGAGATATTATCATGACTACATAGATCCTTTATAATATTAGTGGAGGAAGATTACCATCTAGAAAGCTTTTACTTAATAATAGATGAGGAAATACAGGCTGACAACCCAGGGAACCAAATCCAGAGCAGCTCTATCTCCAGATCTAGTTGCTTATCTGGAGAGCCCTCTACCCTCCAAAAATTCCACCAGAGGAATTCTAACAATATAAACAAACAAAAGAAACCTATTTCTTCAGGAGTGATGATTATGTTAATAGGAATCATCATATCTAATTACCTCATTACAGTGTCATAACCTTCTTTCAAGTATTGGCTTGAGTAATGGAAGATGGTTCAGTACAAATAACACTGATTTGAGTTGATTTCACCACCTGAAATAAAAACATATTGCTCAATAAAAAGTATCTTCCTCTGCTTCATATTATTGGAGCTGATAAGTGGTAATACTCTTCAGCTCTTATATATTATTACTAAAGACACACACACAATTTTTCTTTTAACTTTGTCATTTTTGCCAAGAGTGAAAATAAAATACGAGCATGAAAACAGGAATAAAACCTTAGGGACTAATATGATTTTTTAAATATGTATTCTTAACAATAAGGGCAGTCATCTGGTGTATTTTCATAGTTGAGGCATGCCATAGAAAATAAATATTTCCAAGTAGGAAAGCACTCCTCAGTTTGCACCTTTGGACTTTGTCTTTCTTTTTGGTTTATAAATATTTTTGCTTATTGTCTCTTATACTGACTTTGTAAGCAGCAAGTAGTGATGGTAGCCTCTGCCAAGCGCCACCAGGGGAATTATTAGCTGCTCAATGAAGAATTGCAGCTCAGTTTTTGGTGCCATTCTGAGAATGTTCAATTGCAACTAAAAATAAAAGTGATAAACCTTTTTTGGAGAACAGCATGTCAAAAATTGGCAAAATACTTTCATGAAAAATTGCTGTGCTCAATATCTGCTTATTGCTGCAATCACAATCAGACTTTCTACTGAAAATCCATTCTAGGCAATAAATACTGCTCATGGTTGTCATAAAAGAGCATTCATTGCTTTACATGAAGCCTCAATTGTTTCTCTCACAATGTCGCCAAGGAAACTTAGGGGGCAAATACTTGTATACGTGTGTGTGTTGTGTCTGTGTGTGTTGGAGGATTATTTTGGAAGTTTGATTCACTTTAACAACCTAGCATTTCTCCTACATGGGAAAAATATATAGAATTAACTGGTAAACGCTGTGGGAGTTAAATAACTGTTAGTTGCTGGTGCAAAATGCTTTATTTTGCCTTCCTACATTGTTCTTTTAAATTTCATCATACTAGATCCACACTGTGTAACCTTTTTGGCACCAGGGACCGGTATTCCCATGAGAATCTAATACTTAATGATCTGGGTTGAAGCTGAGGTGGTGACGGCTGGGGAGCAACTGCAAATACAGATGAAGTTTTACTTATTTGCTGGCTCTCACCTCCTTCTGTGCATCCTGGTTTCCATAACAGCCACTGACCGGGACTGGTCCAAGGCCCAGGGGTTGGGGACCTCTGCAATAGATTTCAGGGCCTACTTGAGTAATTGCAGTAGAATTTGTTGATCTTTTTGAAGGTAAGCGATGTGTTTTATTCATCTTTCAGACACATCTAGCTCAGTGACAATTAATAAATTCACTTGGAGTAAACTATACTTATAAGATTATTATACAGATGTAAGCATGGCTTAGAGATAGTATTAATTTCACACATGTAAAATGTGGCCCTTGCAATTCTCCTCCAAGTTGTCTTATCTCAGTAAAGATTTTCTTTATAGTTAAGCCAGAAAACTAGTGATTATAGTTGTTTTCTTCATTTTGCTTACTCCTTAGTTTCAATCAATAATTCCCATAATTTTACCTTCAAATTATTTCTCAAGTAAGTCCATCATTCCTGTCATACTTTTTAACAACATTCTTGTCCAATCCACAATCTTCACTTATTTCCACTACAGAAATTACTTTTTTATCTGGTCTCTCTGTTGTGAATATTATGTTCTTATAGTTCATTTTATAGCCAGCAGCTGAAATGACATACATTTCAATAGAAATCATTATCATATTGAAATTAGACATACTTGAAACCATTTATAGTTTCTTGCTTTACTTAAAATATAAATATTTTAATGTAGCCTGAGAGGCATTTACACTATGATGCATGATCTACAGAAAATTTTCAGATAAATATTTGTTCAATGAATAAAAATATTTCCTGAATAATTTTATAAAAATATTAATTAAATTATTTGCCAAGAGAAGCTAAACCTATGCCAAGTAAAACACAGTTTAATGTTAACGTAATACCAATGCACATTGAAAATTTAAAAACAAACCTAAGAACTAACAGTTATATCATTTGTATTGAATATGTGAATTTATCTATCTTTTTCTTCTTTGAATAATAGTAAAGAAATAGAAAATGCCATAATTAGGTAAGAAAAAATGATGTGTGTAAAAAATGACAAGAAAAGAATATAACAATGACAATTTGAAACTAAAAGGCAAATAAATGAGTAGTAACTGACTTCGCACATACTAAAAAACTGATATATAAGAGGAGAAACCACAAAACGCAAGTTATCTCTCATGAATTCTCAGAAATTAGAAACACTTGGTATAGAAAAGCAGGGTTGAGAGTGAGTCTAAAATCAAAAGAGAATAATTGATAGTTCATGTGAAAAATAGTTATATAACACAGGATTCTTTTCCCCATGTTGCAGGATCTGGGAATGGCCTAGATACCAAGATGGGAAAAAAATGATCTTGATTGTTTCCTCCAGTTTTATTAAGATATAATTGATATATAACTTTGTATTAGTTTAAGGTATATAACATAATGATTTAATATATGCATGTACTGTGAAATGAATACCACAAGAAGTTTAATTAACATTCATTACTTCAAAATAGTTACATTTTGTTCTTGTGATGAGAAATTTTAAGATCTACTCTTTCCATATAGCCAGAACCCAGTTGCCACTATTAGTAACTTTTTACATTGGCTTAGCATTTTTATATAGAATAAAGCAATATTGATATGTTATTATTAACTTTATATTTTATGCAGATTTATTAGTTTTTACCTAATATCTTATTTTTTATTCCAAGATTCTATCCAGGATATCATATTACATTTAGTCATC
This sequence comes from Pteropus alecto, assembly GCF_000325575.1. Classification (NCBI taxonomy): domain Eukaryota; kingdom Metazoa; phylum Chordata; class Mammalia; order Chiroptera; family Pteropodidae; genus Pteropus; species Pteropus alecto. Next base: position 9,519,585 of record NW_006442484.1, read on the forward strand.
ATGCCTGCTTAGGTCACGACTGCTACTCAGGCTTTGTTTTTGATGACCTTGACACTTTTGATGAGAACTTACCAGGAATTTTGTAGAATGTTCCTCAACTGGGCTTTGTCTGGTGTGTTTCTCGTGACTGGACTGGGATGTGTGTTTTGAAGAGGAAGACCACAAAAGTGAAATGCCATTTTCATCACAACACACCAAATGTGCATACTATCAACAGGACTTATTATTGTTGAAGTTAACTTCAATTACCTGGCTGAGATAGTAACTGTCAGATTTCTTCACTACAAAGTCATTAATTTTTCTTCTTTTCATACTGCACTCTTTGAGAAGAAGTCATCATGTGCATCCCAAAATTTAAGGCATGAGGAGTTATGGTCCACCTCCTTGTAAGCGGAGTCTAGATAAATTATTTAGAATTGCTCCACAAGGAACATTGGTCTATTCTTTCTCATTTATTTGTTTAATCATTTACGTATAGTAATATGGATTCATGAATTTTTATACTTTGTTTTATAATTCAGTAGTACTTTATTTAATTCGTTACTCAAGTTGTTCCAATTTTTGCCATTGAGCACTCTCAGATGGCTCCTGTGTCCCTTTGGCATACACCCATAAGTGTGTGTGTGTGTGTGTGTGTGTGTGTTTTAAACACTTAATAAATTTCTAACACTAGAAGATGCTCCTAACTAATTTATCTTGTATATACCCTGTTTCAGACCTAGGCTCAACATTTCTTAGGACCTGGGTCCTTTTTCTAGATAACAGTATTTGTAAATAAGATCCAAGCTCCCAGAATACTTGTTCTTTTTTTTTTTTCCTCATATACTTGTTCTTAATGAAATTATTTTCATTAGTGGCTTCTAGGCCCTCTCGGCTGATAAAGCAAGAGAAAATATATGTGCATATATTAACAATTTACGTACATAAATATAAATATTTTTATACTTAACCATCTGTGTCTGCACTAACCTAAACATGAGTTCATGCTGATTTTTCTAAATCTAAATTGTTACCACATGGATCATTCTAACTTTCACTCCTCATTTATTCAAAATTTCCTAATCAGCAGTGAGAAACCTGGTTCCCACCATCCGCTATGAATTTGCTTAAATGTTACATTCTTTTATAATATATAGTGATCTCAGAATTGTTAACCCACATTCCTGTGAAAACAAGTTTATCAGCTTGTGTACAGAGTTTCTATTCAGTTCCTTTTGCTTTTAGTCTTACAAATTCTATTCATTTCCAAAGATTCTTAGATCTGCATCATTTTTGCCTAACCTCTTCAATGCGCTGTTTCATCCATGTGTAATCCAATGAGATTATTTTGTTCCATTCTGTATTCCATCTTGAGATTCCTTAAGTTTCTAAATAATTTTTTTTTAATGTAAATAAATTAAGGTTCACCTATAGGTTTTGACAAATGCATAGTGTCATGTACCAACCATTGTAGTATCATATAAAATTAGTTTTACCGTCTTGAAAATCTCCCATGTTTTACTTATTCAAGTCTCCCTTATTTTGGATTCATGGCAAGCACTAATTTGTTTATCATCTCACTAGGTTGGTCTTTTCCAAAATGTTATTAAATGAAATCATACTTTTTCAGACTGGCTTCTTTTACTCAGCAATAAGATTTATCCATGTCTTTTCATTCCTTGTTAGCTTAATACGTTTTATCTCTAAATAGTATTCCATTGTATGGATGCACCATAGTTTGTTTATTCATTCATCTATTGAAGAACATTTTGTTTTCTTCTGGTTTTTGGTAATTATAAAGAAAATTGTTATAAGCATTCATGTATGGGCTATTATGTACATAAATTTTAAAATTAATTGGGTAAAAACATAGGAGCAAGGTCGATGGATTATATGGTAAGACTACATCTAGCCGTGTAAGAAACTGCCAAGCTATCATCAAAAGTAACTAAACCATTGTGCATTTCCACTAGCGATGAATGAGTCTCTGTTGCTCTGTATCCTCACCAGCAATTGGTATTTCAGTTGGTTTTAGATTTTAGCCATTCTACAGAAATGACTACAAAATAGAAAACAAAGCAATGAAAAAGAAACAGAAATGCAAATATCGAAAGATTACTTTAAAATTTGAATAAATATCTTCAGAGAAATGAGAAGATAGTTATTGAAACCATGTAATAAGAATGGGGTGCCATAAAAAGGACAATTATAAAATAGGAGTTTTTGAAAGTTAAAATATAGTATAGTACCAACAAAAATTTACACAGCAGAGTTAGAAATGAGTATATTTGTGAAAAAATAAGAGGAAAAAGTCAAGATGACATAAACCAAGAGATAAAGATAAGGAAATTAAGTAATCAATCCAAGATATCCAATATCTTGGACAAAATGAACAAAGAATAAACATAAAAGGGGAAGTAAACCTATTTTCACAGAAATTATAAAGTGAAAACTGTATATTTTAAAAATATTAGTTTTCTAGACAAAATATGACATATACAATGCATGAAATAGACCCACATTGCAAAAATTCAGAACACCAGGGATAAAGAAAAACAGAAAAACATAAATTTTTTCAGAGAAAGAAAAATGAAACTATAAAAATAGAAGAATCAAAATGAATGGCATTAGTCCTCCCTAAGGCAATACCAAAGGCCGAAAGACTAAATATACTAAAATTCTGAGGAAAATATTATTTTAAAACTAGAATACAACACACAGAACAAAGTAGTTTATTCTGCCTCACTGAATTCAGATTTATTAGTTACTTCAGGTATTAGTACTGTCAATTTCTCTTTCTATAGTTATGCAATTAATTCAAGCTTATTCCTTTTATTGTAGACATTGTGCCCTATAAGCATGGAGTTGTTTATTCTATTTTTTTTGCAGTTTTTGTGTCTGTTTAATTTTATTTCTATTTGTGTCCAAAATTCTGTTACACAAATCTCCTTTCTATACTTCTGTGCATAAAATAGTGCCACATATGACATACATTTAATAGATAATAAATATTTTACTGAATAAAGAGCTATAACTCTCCTGTATGTTTCCCTTTCAATGGGTCAGATGTTCAAATATCTCCTTTTCTGGAGCCAGGCTATCTTCATAAGAAAGGGAAAGAAAAACATATCTTTTAGACTCAGCGTTACACCACCGTTATTTTTTAAAAGTCGCCTTTATGTTTACTTCATGATGATTATTATACATACTTGCACCACCAAGGTCTGCGTGATCACAGGGCTAAGGTTCATGTACCTGGTGAAGGTTTTATTCTGTACCTGTTTCATGCCCATCACAGGTAGCTTCCTCATTTCTCTTGACAGAATTCTTAGCATCCACTGTTCTGTACTTGGATCATAGACTCTAGACACCTAAAATAAATTTTTTAAAAATGTCTTTCTCAGAAATATTCTGAATATTATTTTTAAATTATATACCTGAGCAAACACTAATGCAGCTGTTCTTATAAAGAATCTGGCTAAAAGAGTGTTTCTGGGAAGAAAAGCATAGAAAGAAGGGTATTTCTAAATTGTATAAGAAGTCATCACAGGGCAGCAGTGTCTTTTTATATTTGCTTTCATACAAAATGAGGTAAAATGTATCAATATACCATTTTCTGATTGAAAGCCAAGATTTTGAAGGGGTAAGAGGTTATAAGGGATGATTGTTAATGCAGGTAAAAATGCAGGTAAAAATGGATTTTCTTCACTTTTTTTAAAACATGGAACATGTACATTTTTCTCTCCTTTATAACTGTATAACTAAGGAAATTCCCACATCTTCCTTCTTCCAAACTTATTTTAGTTCTTTGAATAAACACTCAGAGTACACTCTTTTCTATGTATACCTGGGAATTTCTCTGGGTTTTGTAGCTATTTCCTCCCTATCAATCAGGGGGTAGCCCCTTCACATAAAATTCTTGCCTTAAATTCTGCTTTCATTATAGTTTTTCTCTTGGATCTTAACCCTTCTAAGCACTAGGAAAGTTAGAGATTATTAACTCTTATTTTTTCTTTTTTCTTAATCCAAAGGGAAAGGGAAGAAGAATGTTGTACTCTATCAAAAGTCATCCTCAGGATCCTTCCTCAGGATTTCTCTAATATGCTACCTCTTGTCAAATCTTCTCCAGATAGCCTTGTATCCACCCCCATCCAACTTACCTTACAAATGAATTTGGAGAAACAAGTGAAAATGCATGTATAAAAATGTTTTATAAACTACAAAGATTTATTATATTAGATGATTTATTTTTTTCCATGTATGATTGAATTATTTTATTGAATTATTGAATTACTGTTTATTATTGTTGAAAGTCTAAAACAAACTATTCTTCTTACATAAACATTAGAAAATATGGAAAGTTGTCAACATTTAGAAAAAACTACAGTAATTTTTTAAAAATACAAGATTTAGTATATAAATAGGCAGATTGGAAATGGTGCCAAAAACTTATTTCAGCTCCAGAGGAAGTGAGACAATGTTTTTTATATAAAATATAAATAGTTCTGGCATAATCCCACCAAAATACCTACATCCAGAGGGGTAATATACATTATTAAGAAGAATATCAGTCCTGTGTTCTTAGCCTCTGGATTTCATATAGACAAGAGAACTAGTGTTAAATCAAACTACATTCAGAGACTGCAATATGCTGACAGTCATATGGTCAGATGACTAGGAAACATTTACAACGAAGGAAGATTTCTGCTGGGATTGCTAACAAACTATTTACCCATACCATGAAAGGAAAATAGGAAAACAGAATCTTTACGTTTTGCCCTATACATAATAAAATCATTCATTTCCTATGGTTGAAACTATGGAGAACCTATGGATCAGAGGCTGGGAATTGTCAGCAGGGCTTTCACGCTACATACTCATCTTTTCATACTCTATGCCCATACTGTCAAAGAAAAAAAATGGGTAAACAAAGTCCTTAAACTGCAATTCATAGAAACTAAGAATAGTATATAAACTGAATTCCTTAAACACTTGAGGTCCCTCTTAGTGTCTTTTTCTCTCAGTCTCTCTCACTGTCTTTACTCTGTCTCTCTCAGTGTCACTGTTTTTGTTTTTCTCTCTCTGAGTCTCTCTTAGGTTCTCTCACTCTGCCTCTGAGAGACGATGGTCTATCTATGGAGAGTTATCCCTTCTCTAATAAACTGTCCTTTTGACTCTAACTCTGGTATGTCTGAATTTTTTCTTGCTCTCAGCCAAGAACTTTCTCTCAGTACAGGGTTACAGTTCCCCCCACCTCTACTCAGGGAAATTTGCCTTGTCCTGCATAAGATTGGTCAGATATGGTAATCTTCCAGATATCTAATCATGTGGATAATGAATGTCAGGTGGTCTGGATAATGACTGTCTGGTGGGGTCTGGACACATAAATATCCTTCCTTCAGGAATTATCAGAAGGTTATATTGGTGACTATATATATATATATATTCATATATGTACATATATTCATAATATATGCATATATGCACACACACATATATACATATATGTGTGTGTGACTATATATACATATACGTGTGTGTGACTATATATATATGTATATGTATATATGTGTGTGTGTCACTATATATACATATACGTGTGTGACTATAGATATATGTATATGTATATATGTGTGTGTATGTGCATATATGCATATATTATGAATATATGTACATATATGATATACATAATATGCATATATTATATGTGTCTATTATTTATATAATACACATATATGTATATATATTAAGGCATAAATAGAAAGTTATAGGTTTAAGTTAAATTCCCAAGCTAGTTGAAGCAAGAATACAATCATTTCCTCATGGCTTTACCTACCTGGTTTTAGTAACTTAGCAGCTTGGCTATAGTGACTCCATTTTATTTCTTCACTCTTTTCCTCAAAGCTATAATGAATCTTGAATATAAGGCTGAAAATTTGCATGCTGATTCTTCTATAAAGAAATATCACATGAAAATGATGATTATAAAAATTAGTCCTACGTTCCCTTACGGGCTGAATTTTGCATGGTGCAGTGGAAGCAGAGATTAATGAAGACTTACAATAGCTCCTAGTTACAGTCATAGGAAATCACCCAAAGCATTTCTTGATTGGACTATCTCATGTAAAGCCTTTACTCATCACATCACAAAGCAGGATGTAAACAGCTGTTATTAGCCTAAAATGTTCAGGGTTCAAAAGGATAGCCTTGATTGTAGTTTCTGGAGAATTAATGAACAAGTTATTACATTTGTCTCTTCAAAATGACTTTTTTCTTTCTTCTTTTTCTACTCACTTTGAAGCAATTCAGCTATAGTTCTTAAAAGTTCTTCAGAATCCAATAAAATAGCCTAGTCAAGGGAGCATTCCCCAGATTCCATCAGCCTTTCCTTGGTTTTTAAGAGCCTGTTATTTCCTCCTGAAACATTTGATGGCCTTTTCATGAAGTTTTCTCACAAAATGATTTGCATAACAATTTAACCCTGGATTGGGGGAAATCAGAAATTTCAGTAGTGTGAATCAAGCAAAAATGCATAAAATGTCTACTTAACTGAAATCATTGCCAGCTCTTATACAATTAGAATTCTCAACTTCTGAGAACGAATTAAATATTTAAAAGCTTTTGTGTGTTTGTGTGTGTGTGTGTGTGTGTGTGTGTGTGTGTGTGTGTGTGTGTGGCAGAAATGTCCAACTCTCACTCCATATTAGAAAAGCAGAAGAGCAAAAATCATACCGATATGCACATAATTGACACCTATAATCTATTTTGACTGTATATTAGAACTCTTAATGAAGACAATGTTCTTTGACATCCTAACTAGAATTTTTTTCCAGTTGAAAATTCTGCACATCTATTACTAGATTTTGAATATAAATGCTGGTTTGCAAAATTATTAAAGATATTTTATCATAAAAATTAATTAGGACATTATAAGTATTTGAGTCAGTCCAGAGCTTGTTTACCCTCAGATCTTTTCCTTGTCCTTCCAATGTTTTGCTAGGAGTTTCAGTGGAATGATCTCTAGAGTCCTTTCTCAAGTAACTTCTTCAATCGATGTCACCTATATTTCAGCCAATGGCATTCATATTCAGAGAGACAAAGAGAACAAACCTAGGCATTTATAATTTTTATGCCTCAGGCAATATCTACAGCAGTGTGATGTCTTCTCTACATCACCAAACTCTCTTGTAATTGTAGCTTTTGCAGAGTGACTCCATTCCCTGTGATCCAGTAATACCAAGCTTGCCTTTTTTTCTGGGCATTTTAAGTATGTAATGTCCTCTATTTACAAATCTCTAGTTGCCTCACTGTCTCCTATTGGTTGCTTAGCTCTTCCATCAATGCTGTAACCAAATATTTGTATTAAATTCTTTCTATTATATACTTAGAATGTTCTCTCTTCTCATAGTTGGACCATGAACTCCAGTACAATGTTAGCTATATTTAAAAATTAATTTCCTATTAAACCAAAAATATACAAAATCAATCCTTTTGAAGAAAATCCAAATAGTAGGGAGTTACATAAAGTAAAACAAAAAAATCAAAATCTCTTTTGCTCATTTCCTCCCTTCAATTCCCTTCCTCATTTATAATTACACTTTTGTGTATTCTTCAGTTTTTTCTATATTCATAATCACTTATAGCTTTCTATATATTTTTATATAGCATCATTTTTATGAATTTACATGTATATATATACACACATTTTTTAAACTTGTGTTATAGGACAGAAAAACTTCATCCACCTGATAGTAGCAGAGACTAACACTAAACACCAAGAATTGCAGTGGATAAAGATTGGCTATGTTATTCTAAATGGCACCACTCAGGAGAATAGAAAACTAATGCTCAAAAACCTGACCACCCCATCCCCCATCTAGGGTTCCGGCAGGATTTTAAGGGTATAGGAGGAACAGGTATGTGGAAGCACTGGCAGGGCAAATTTTGATTGGAGGACCTTGGAGCTTGGGTGTCAAGACAGGATTTTCCTGGACAATGGATCCTCTACTTCTGAAAGGATTCTGGTGTTCAAGTTCAGATACATCCCTGTCCTTTGGTTCCACGGGAGAAGTGACTTTGGTTCTGAGTGCAACTGGAGGTCAAAGTTCTCTCCTTTGTGCATGCTTTAGCTGCATGACTTGTGATTTATTGTCTCTGAAAAGCAACTCAATATCTTGTTAAACAGAGTAAAATCATTTTGAGCTGGTTCCGAGGTTACACTTGTTTTGATTTACTTAAACATGTTTCTATGTCAATTCTTATAAATCTGATTAAATTTTAAAAAGTTTTTAAATGATGACTTACGATATGGACATATTGAAATGTACACATTATTTTATAAATCAATGTTTAGGATATAAATTTCCATCAGGGATGCATTATACTACACCCTTATAAATGAGTAAGCTCATTAAAATTTTAATGTTTGTCACTTTGTTGTGTGAAAACTACTCCATTTTAATTAAATTCTCTAAATACTAGAAAGTCAAAAATCAAAATATTTTTGTATAATTGTTAATCATTTATTTTTATTATATCTATTTCCAGTTCATATCCTTTGTTTTTTAATTATGTTATTTGGAATGTTTTTAATTTACTTATAAATAGGTTTTTCCAATAACCAACTCCATATTATCTTTAATATAAATTTTTTCTATGTAAATGGTCATATCCTTTTCAAATAATAACAGTTTCCTGACTTTCTTTCAAATTTATAAATCCTTATAATTTATCCTGTCTTATTTCATTGACAAAGATCCTTAGTAAAATAATTCATACTTGCGGTAACAGCAGTCACTAGTTTCTCTAGTTCCAGATTTCAGTGGAAATTTTTTACTATATTACCATTATAATTAATGGTGGTTGTAACTTCCTTTTTATTTTCATATATTCCTTGATGTAGATATTTTCTTGTGTGTCTAACTCTTTTTGTCTAATTTCAGCAGTGTGTGTAGAAATTATTAATAGCTTATGTCAATTTGAAATTGTTTTATACTTTAGCTTTTATGCCGTGAATTTTATTAAGTTCTGAATGTCAAAACATCTTTGCACTTTTGTTGTAAAATATGTTTGGTGTATTCAATGTTCAACTATATTTATTAGAGATCTTAACAAATACTTTTTCTTTCTTCCTTTTTCTTTTCCCCACTCTATCTCCTGTTCCTCTGCTTCTTCTCCCCCTTTCTTTCTTTTTTCTTTTATCTGTTATTGTCAATTTGGCAGGTTTAATGTTACAATTACTTCATAAAATATTATTTTAGAATACATAACTGCTATCCAGCTTTTGCCAGACTTTGAAACAAATTACATAATCTGTTATTTAGCTATCCCGTGTGTATAATAAGATTTATATTCTACTCCTATGGACTTGATGCTTTGTTATAGGTTACATTAGTTTCCTATTGCTGCTGTAACAGAATACCATAAACTTAATGGCTTAAAACCCCATGTGCTAAAATTAAGGGTTGTGTTCCTTCTGGCTCCAGAGGAGCATCTGATTCCTTGTATTTGTCAGCTTCTTGAGGCTACCTGCATTCCATGGCTCATGGTCCCCTTCCAACTTCAAAGCCAACAACAGCTGGTGTAATTTTTTTTCACTTTAGCATGGACTTTTCTGCATCCTTCTGTCACATTTAAGGACTCCTATAATTACTTTGGGTGTACCTATATAATCCAGGATCACCTTTCTATTGCAAAAGTCATCTGACTTGAAAACTTATTTTCATCAGGTACCTTAATTCATTTTTTCCTTGTAATATAAAATATTCACAGGATCCAGGGATTAGGTGGTGAACATTTCTGAAAGGCCGTTAGTCTGCCTAACACAAGGATATTTGATCATATTTAATTTTATTATGTCTTCATTTTCTATTTCCTTCAATTCAATAATGTTGACATTATATGAAGAACTCATATTGAGTTAAATTTTCAAATACAGGGTGCTAATTTGTACATAGTGTTTTCTTTTAATTATTTTATCTGTTATGTATCTAGAATTATGACTCCTCTTTATTTTAAATTGTTGTTTGTTTATTTTATCATTTTATTCTTCAGCAGAAATAAAACATTTTCAAATTATTATTGTTTTTAATTTTATGGGCCTTTACAAATAACCAGCTTTTAGTTATATCAATATTTTTAAATAGTTGTTACAATAGTTATTTTATTTGTAAATATTTAATTATGTTTTTCTTTTACCGTGTCTTTATTTGGCTCTTCTTCTAAAATATTTCTTCTATGAAAGTTTAGTTTTAGTCTTTCTTATTTTGAAAGAAGTTAATGTATCACTAAATTGTACTCTACTTCTTCAGCTGTATCTCAAAGTTTTTGTTGTATAGTAGTTTCATTGCACTCATTTCTAAATAATTACATATATATTTTTATTTTATCTTTAATCTCCAAATTATTGAGCTCAGTGCTTTTAAAATAATTTTTGCCAATTGGTGTTTTACTTTTTAATTTTAACTGTGATGCCAGATGTAAGTTGTTATAAAAATAATTTTTTGAATTTATAAAGAATTTCAGTTTCATATAATACATTTTTTCTTTATCTGCATTTTATAAATATTTAAAGATAAATTGAATTTCTCAATTAATTACAAAATTTTGATTGATATTCAGGTATAGATATAGGAATTAAAGATATAAACAAACATATAGCTATGGAAAATCAAGCGCATTGCCTATCCTATCAGTATATCACCTTCGTTTTACTTTCCAAGTAGATCCAACATTTGGCCATTTTTAACCACTTGTAAGGCTATATGCTGGTCCAAGCCACCAACATGACTCGTCTGAATTATTGCTATGGGCTCCCAGTGAGTCTCCATTTTTTCACTTTTAGCTCCATTCAGTACTTTTTTTTTTTTTCAGCAAATTATACAGTCATAGTGTTTAATGTAAGTCAGACCATGATACTGTTCTACTAAAAATCCCCCATTAGCTTTCACCCTACTCGTCGTTCAAGTATTTACTGAATATGTCTCATTTTTGGGAAGGCCTTTACTAATGACCCTATGTGAAACTGCAATTTTCTCTCTCACCCAGACTTACTTTTCCCATTGCTTGTTTTATTTTTCTCCAAATACTTACCATCTTATAATAAATAACATATTTATTTTTTTTAATTGTTTGTCTTCCTTCATAAGAATGTAAAATCCTCAGGATTAAGTCTTTTTTTAACTGTTATAAGTCATGAACACTCAGAAGAGTAATAATCACAAAGTGAACACTCAATAAAACTTTGTTGAAAAGCGACTGAAAATATCTAAATGATGACATTCAAATCTTCTATTGTCTTATTTATTATTTTGTTCTTTTACTCATTTCTAAGAATTCTGTGTTGAACTCTACCAAAGTGCTTCTGGAATTTCTCATTTCTCATTTTCTGCTTCTGCTTTCTATTTTTGGAAATTTTAATATTACATGTTTAAAGGCTAATGATTTATATTTTCTTGACGAGTTTTACCTTTTATTAATGTGTAATTTTAATCTGGACTTGAATTCTATTTTCCTTGTTATCAATATTGTAACAATAACTTTGTTTCCATTAACACTTGTGTAGTATATCTTTTATTGTTCCTGTACTTTTTTTAAAATTTTATTTTAGATAAATTTCTTAAAGGTAAATAGATTGTAGGATATTTTGCTTGTTTTATAATCTGAACATCAACAAATTTTACTTTGAAAATTTAATTATTTCACATCCTATAACTGTTTTTTAATGGTTAATTTCTCAAACACCCATAGTATTTTATAAACCTTCAAGACTAATCAGTATATCCCTTCATCCTCTTACTCCTAACCATATTCTTTCCTTTGAAGATAGAAATCAGCATACCATCTCTTCTGCCTCTCATATTTCCCCTATTGGATTCACCTGGGATTTTTTTGTTGCAGATGATAATATGTATTTTTTTGGTTTTATTTATGCATAAACATTTATTTATGCATTATTTATACATCATCATATATTACATACACATAAATAATACACATTGCATATGCATTATTATTACTGATGCAATATTAACTAGGTATTTTACTGGCTATTTTTAAAATTTTATATATCTGTTGTATTTTTTCCTTTGGCTCTAGTACATTTTTTCAGTAACAATTCTTTCAGAGAAGATTTATAGGTTTTTAATTTCTTACTTTAAATTTCCGATTCCTTATAAGTTCTAAGCTGTTATTATTATATCTTAATTAATAGTAGACATGTCCAGGTCACATTTCAAATAGTGGATTGGCTAGGCTTAAAATAACTTTTCCTCAAAATCTGAGAATTTTGCACCCTAGTCTTTCCTCATTCAATTTGCTAATGAGACATCAACATACTTTTCCTTCCTATTTTTTTCAGATATTTTCCTGTTCGTAAAGCAGTTTAGTGTTTTCAAGCCCATTTCTATATCTAGAAAGTCTGAGTTCAAATCTCTACCCTTAAGCAATTTACAGTTTCTCTTGTAACAGCTTTCACATCAGCTAAAAAGTGGAAATAAAATAACATTTCTGCACATATTCGTTAGGTTTAAATAGTTAAATTCCTAAAAAGCTTCAAGAAGAGTTCCTGACACACATTTAAAGATTAGTATGTATTACCACTTAATATTTCTGAAGATTTTCACCTACATGAGACTGTGAGGGGAACTTTTTCACTCATTCTGTTAGGCTTGTGGATTCCTACAATTTGAAGATCCAAGCTTTTGCTCAGCTCAGAAAAATCATCTATTATGTACTCGATCCTTCTCCTTTCATAGCCTTCTTATCTTTATTAAAATTATATTTGCTCTCCTGATTAATCTTCTATGTCTTCTAACTTTTTAGCACATTTACAATTTCTTCTGTCTTTGTAATTTCCTCCTCTTTGTCTTTTAATTTTTCAAATGAGTTTCACTTATTCCACCTCATTATTTATTTTTATATTGATTATATTTAATTTAAGTAAAATTTCTCCATATATATAATTTTTTCCCATTGCTTTATTTTTATAATGCCCGTCATTGTTTTGTGGATACAATAATCTCTCAACTTTATCTTACTTAATATGTAGATTTTTCTGAATATCTTCTGTTCTCTAATTTTTTTTTTCTTGTCTTCTCTTCGAAGTTAGGGTTTTGTTTCTTTGTTTCTTTTCCTTCATGCTATTTATTTTTCTCAGGTGGTTTGTGATTCTTGGTGACTGGTTTAGATTCCTGAAAAGGGTTTGTTTAGGTGGAAGGATTGTTTAAAGGGTCTGTATAAAATGTCAGGAATAGTTTTTAATATTACTCTCTTTAGAATCCATTGATTTGAAGCTGGCAGCAAAGATTAGGATACCCCTAGCTGCCAAAGTAAGGAGTAATCTTCTCTGGCACTAAGACTTAAGTAAATGTTTTTCACTAACAAATCTACATCTCCCCTGCTTCTCTACTCCACTCAATCTGTTTAAATTTTCCTCATACTCCATCCTCTTTCATTGTTCTGTTAATGAACTAAAGCTGACCCCACACAGGCAGTTCATTTCATTTAAGGTATACTTTTGGATTTTCAGAATCTTTTGAAAGGTGATGTCACAATCTCTATTAGTTATGATGTCCAAAACTCCTCTTATTCATTTATTCATTTTATTAATACTTATTGAATAACTTCTATACTAAAGTCCTAAGCCTTGAGTTATATTTCTGCTGAGAAGACCAAAATTCCTACCATATGGTGTTAGTCTCTAGCAAAATATGTCTCAACAGAAGTTCATTTTATTCTCTTTAATTCAAAATAAAACTAAATCTAATGATAAAAGGTCTAATTTTTTTAAATCTCCAATTAAAGTCATGTGCCACAGATTTCATAACTATAAGTTATTTTGTAAATACCATAGAATAACGACAAAATGGTTTATGATATTTTAAATTATAAAAAGGTTAGTTTTTACTTATATAGTAAGCATTTAATCTGGTGTGTGTGTATCTTTATGATCACTTCTTTTATTCTTTTTTTTCAAATTCACAGGTCAGTAAAACAACAGTTCAAAAATGTGTTAATTTTAAGATATACCAATCATTCTAAAATAAGATTCTAGTTCAGAAAATAAGGCTTCTTTAGATGAATGCTGGGTCAACATTCTGCCAGAATTTATAGTTGAAAAATGAAAATGTCAGTCAATCATCACATATTTCCAAATATCTTGAGACTTAACACTACATAGACTAAGCTTACTGGCGAGGTGCTAAATTTTTATATTTACATATTTTCACCAGATATATCAAAGTAATGGCATTATAGAACTTTCTCAGCCCAGATTAATTCTATCAAGATTAAGAAAAAAAATAGTTTAAACCTCTGTAGCTAGAGGTTCCATGGACTGGTTCCACCTATTCTGATGTAACTCCATGGACAGTTATAGAATTTAAAGAATAAAGTCATTCTTTTAACTCTTCATCATTCTCCAAGTGAAAACAAAAATGAAAACCATACAAACTCATCTAATTTGTTAATAAACCTTTATTGTTACCTTAGGCCAAAGTAATTTTACCTTCCTCAGAACAATGTACCAAAATAAGCTGATTGCCTTCAAAGTAATGTTTACATGCAAATCAGCTTAAACTGAACTCAGAAAAAAATTCCAAAGAAATTCACCTTGAAACCTAAAACAATATACATAATCTTATATGTAATTTTATGTTTAATCAGATAAATGTATAAAATTTGGAGAATTAAGGGAAGTATGGGCAGGTAAGCACAAGGCATTTTTTTTTTTTAAGAGCTTTTTATTTGTGACAGTGCAGAACCATGGTGGGGAGGGGAGTGGCCCAATGCCAGCCAGCTCCACACCCCTGGGGTCAAGTGCAAAATACAAAAAGAGAATCACAAATACAGAATGGGGTGTGGGCTCGGGGAAGTCAATAAACTACTATTATTTTTCTTGACATAGTCCCAATTTGGGAGATTTTACTAAAAATAATTTAACTTTTAATAGCTTTGTATGGGTATTATGCTTGATTTTTATCCAAATTCTTACATGAGGCTTAAGTAGGAGATACACTAGCTTTGAAAAACTAAGAGTTACACTATCACAAATATACTATCTCTCTTAAAGTACTTATTTGATTGCACTCATTATATTTACTTATACAGTATTGTCACCCAATATAGTTTTCATGTCTTTATGAGATATCCATTATTCTAGAGCATCATTGGTTTAGGTAAGTAGATGCTCATATTTTATTGTATATTTTTTGCTGAGTATTCTTTGAAATGTTCACACAGGCAAATCACAATTAAAAAAAAATAGCCGTATGTGAGATTAACTTTTTTAACAATCTTGGAAGACAGGACTTAAACCTGTAACACCTAGAGCTGCAAGAAAGGAAATAACAAATTATTTAATTAGGTCATAGTCAATTCTATTTAGTTTCTGGGCTCATGTACTCTACTTACTGCAGACGCAGTAATGTATGATGATGACAGATTGAGAGTGTCGACAGTGTCCCATCCTTTCAAGATATCATTTGAAACTGTTTCTCCAGCTGTCTCCTCTCTGCTACCTGTCATTTTGTTATTAGATTATTTAGAGCCTTGATTCTGGTATATGCTCTCTGCATTAACATGTGATAACAAGATCTTCACACACTATATACATTCCCATAGTTTCATCCATAGGTGTCTTCTACAAATATTCTTCTCCCAGTCTTCCTATATATCTCCTTTCATTCTCCTTGAGCAAACAGTTCATGAATCCATGTAAATTCAATCTCTCTCTCTCCAGAAAAAAGTAGATAATCAGATGGACTACCTAGAGTTTTAAAGTTTTAGAAAATTTTTCCTCAGCACTGTCTTTCCAGGGCATCCTTGAGTAGGGCTATAGTGCAACTGCCATCCATTTTCAGCTTGCATGAAGTACTGAGCTTATTAATCTATATGTTATCTTAGATTTATCACTTCTTTGTTGCTGAATTCTAAGGAATCTCTTATGTAGCTGTTTGTGTGATCTGACGGAGAGGATTAGAGCGAAAAATGATAAATAACATTGGGAGGCCACTTCTAGGCCACTTCCTATGCAACCTTTTGAGTCCTATGGTCCAATTCAGTAGTGGATGTATTATTTACATACTACAGCTGATTACTGCTGGGCCTCTTCAGTCTGTGACTAGGTGGGTCTGAAAAAGGTAGCTCATGGTAGTTCTGTCTGCACAGTAAATTTGTGCTCCATCATCAGGCAATTGATCTCTACCAGAGCCAATTTTCATGCCAACAGCAGTTTTTTAAAAAGGATCTAATCCTCTGCTTCAGTTTGAATAGTCTTGCTTGAGAACAATAGAAGTTTACGTTATCATTCTTCTTTGATCCTTGCTCTAAAATACATGGTGTCTTTTCTCAACATGGTTATTTCTAAAACCATGGAGTCCACTGTCGGGATGGAAGGGCCTCTTGCATCTCAACCTGAACTTGCTTCAAAGCCCTTACTTGCCCTGAGCCCTCCTCAAAGCTGGAGCCTCACATGTCACCCAATATAGGGTTCAATAGTATCCTTAAGTGTGATATGTGCTGTATCTAAGACCTACAATGGGCCACAATTTCTTCTTAGTAGAGAGCATTACAAGATGGAATCATTTGTCTTTAGCTTTAAAGGTAAAACCATGTGCTATTAACGATCTCCGTAAATTTATGTCAGATCCCTGGATTTCTCTCTGACTTTCTGCTTTTTATGACAATAAACAATTGTGCCCAACTTTATTTTAGGCTCTATCCTTTCAGAGCCTGTTATTCCTATTGCTATCCTATAGCTCAGTTATGTAAATGCAGCTATGGACTTCAGAAAACATCTGCAACAGGGCTTCTCAGTGATGCAGGGGTGTCTTCCACCAACACATTCTTTGTTGTTTTGAAAAATGGAGTATCCACCAGTATAGTCATCTTCTGGGTATCCCAACCTTGCCTAATATATTCACTGTAGCATATGAAATCCTCTGAGTCTTTCTTCTACTACCAGTCACAGTGGCTTGGGTATTTCTAATCCACTTACTGTTGTCTACTGGCTTTCAGTTGCTAGCACTACCTTCAATGGCCTTTTCCAGAGTGTAAAATCTTATAAACTGGAAGAGAGATCCCACATGAACAAACTAACCTTTATTCAACTTCATGACTTCATGTTTTAGTCCCTTGATCTAGAAGTCTTTTCCCCCATTCTCATAAATACACTCTCAGTTCTTACCTGTATATGCAGGCAATTTCTGTGGCTTATTCAGGGTACAGTCTTCCTCCTTTCAATACTCAGCAGTGGTCTGGCTCCATTATGTAGTTTTAATGGTGTAATGGCCAAAAGGTAGTTGGGGCAGTTTAAGAGAAATCTCTAATCACCTTATAGTATGGGGATAGCACTGGCCTTCACTAGAGCAGAGTGTATTACTCCAGATGTTCCTAAATTCATATTCCAGGATCTCCTTTCCTTCCAATCAAACTCTTGACCTTGGGGTAGCAGACCTGTTGGGACAAAAAATTCAACATTTTCTAAAGTTTTGCTATAATTCTGATTATGTCCCAGGACTGGCTCTGAGGTTTTCCTGCCTTCCTACTACAGGAGATGACTCAATGCTGCCAAGAAACATTTCTGGTTTTCACATGCAACATTTAATTGCTGATTTATTACCCTCAGTCCTTTTTAAATTTTATATATGGCATTTGTTGCTCTCATCAACATTTATCCAGTTACATTGTCTTATACTTACTATTTTCTGTTAATCATAAATGTCTAAAAATAGTACCCCAGTGCATTTCTCTTTCATGGATACACAATGCAGGACTGGAGAAAACTTGATAAGGCTGTGAGACATGATTTTATATTTGAGAATTTGAAGGACTGGTATAGCTATGCTTGTCTTGGTTCTGTTGAACCATTGATGATGCTATGTCTCTCTGGAGAAAAAACCCGGAACTAAGATTTTTGTTCTTAGCTAAAATGATTTTGGTCTTCACTTATACTAATATGACTAAGTGAATGTGTATTCCCTATATCATTGCTAAGTTTCACTGAAATAAAAACCTGTGAATATTTTTGGATATGAAAATTTTAAAACACAAAGATCTGTGCTGAGGTAGTTATACATTTAGCTTAATGATTTCTACTGTCATTTAATAAACTGAAATTTAAAATGAGGGAGTGCAAGAAACAGGAAAGTAAGCCAGTTCATTGCTTGTATTATCCTGGAAGGTGCTTTATGACATTTTCTAATGTTTAAAATAAAGTTAAATTGTAATGTGGGGGATATTTGTCATTAGCAGTTTCTCTTCTGGCTTTATGAATTGTCCCTACTCCCAGATAATTACACATCCTGAGGTCCTTTATTTCGGTGCATGGATATTACTAAATATTCTTTATGAAAAAAATAACATTTTGGATAATTTATTTATTCTTTTGAAGTAAAAACTTAAATGAAATATAAATTAACAATAACAATAACCCTCCCCCCAAAACATCTTTTTATTGGTAGGCTAATGCTGCCTAATTAAGCATCTCGAAGCTCAGTGACTAAAACTATGTAGAATTATTATCGTTCTAACAGGCCTCAGGTCAACTGGGACAGATTTGCCTCAGAGTACAGGTCTATGAACCAAGAAGAATGGCTCTGCCTCAAAAGCTTCTCTTCTAAGACTGGTGGAATTTCAGAGAAAAGGTAAGGAACAAAAAACAGGATATGTACTATACAACTTAACTAATAATTTGGGTTATAAATTGACACAGAAATTACATTACATTTAAGACATTTGTGAAAGTCAAATAGTAAAAGTTATTTTCATTAATTTATTTACTTAACAATTTTTATTTTGTGCTTGTATGTTATATGCCAGGCCCTGTGCTAAAATCCTAGAGATGCAAAGTTAAATGAAGTAGACCCATCCTCTTCCTTTGGGAAGCTTACATTATAATAGTCAAGGATGTATGTTCAAGTTAAAATCTTAAATTCTTCCTTATCAAACTTTTTTTACATATGACTATATTTAAACTTGGATATATTTACATAAGTAAAATTATAGTTCTTTCTATGAAAAAGAGTTAAGACTTTTAAATCTATGAGTACTTAATCTGTAATTAATCTGAATTAGTCCCTCACTTGTGCAATTTTGAGCAACTCACTTACTTTACTCTGGAAAGTTTTCTTATAAGTAATATAAGTGTGATTGTTGATCTTGATTATCATAGCTGAAAATATTGTTATTCTTTATGAGTGCCATTCATAGATTAACTTTGTAAGTTTCTACCCTTACCTTTTCACTATTTCTTTAATCAGCGAAGGATAAAAGAAAGGCAGAAAGTAACAGGATTTCCCACTTGCCTTGGCCAGTGATTTTAAACTCCAATACTTATCACCAGCTAATCTATTTACCAGTGTTGAAAGACCATAGTGCTCTATTAATCTCTTTGGTAGAATCTTATCTGCTTTGAAGAGGTAGATTAAAGATGGTTGCAACTTCTGCCATACCTTTGCCTTAAGTCTAGAGTAATTCAGAGATTGCTTAACCAATAGAATGCAGTAGAAGTAATGCCATGCAACTTCTGGCAACTCTTTAAAGAGACTGGTAACATCTGCTTTATCCATACCGAAAAGCTATGTCTAATGATACTACAACTCAGAACACAGCTGTCATGCTATAAAAAGCACAAGCCACATGCAGAGGCCATGATGACAGCCCCAGATAAGATCATGATCAATAGCCTTAGCCAAGCTCATAGTTGAATGCCGGCATGAACAACCAGCCATGTGAAAGAGTCATCTTAGTGTCCTCCTTATCAAATGCTCAGCTGATTCCAGCTCAGCTAGTATCTAATTCAAATTGCATGAAGAACACTTGGCAAGTACTTCTTAGTTCATCCTCTCAAACCCCAGAAACATGAGAGATAATAAGAATTTATTAATTTAAGCTATTAAATTTTGGAAGTATTTTATTATGCAGAAATAAATAATCGGAACAGGTATTTTCAGAGCTATTTATTTTCAGTAGATGTCTTGCCATTGTCTCACACTTAATTTTCTATTCATAATTTTGTAGTGTTTTCCACAAAGAGATCTCCTCCAATTTCATAAGCTTTAGGTACCCAGGATGTACCCAATTCTCTTACTTTCTGTAGCTTCTAATCTATTTTCTGGTTTGCATCTTTTGATCTCCCCTTATACATACCCCATGCTACCACCCCTTAAATGGATCGTGGTTACTTAAAAAGTACTAGTTTCTATAGATACAAAAATGTGAATTCAAATGTCATTATATTACTTTAGCCTGTGACCTTCTCTAAGTTACTTTCTCCGAATTCAAGTTAGCCATCTCTAGGGAAGGTATGTTTCTATATGGTTGTGGGGCAGCTTATAAAAGAAATGTCATATATATCATGGACATGTTTGAAGTTAGCACATGAACATGTTTGAAGTTTATAGTATATATTCAGTAAACATTTGCTTCTCTCTTCTCAGCTATGTCTTCAATGTTATTCCTATTGATGACTGACTTATATACTGGTACTGATGACTGCAATTGATCCCCACCCCATCTTTGCCCTACAGTGGGTCCAGGTCATTGAAAACACAAAATCTTCACTTGATGATAGCTCCTTGAGCTCGTTAAGCTTAAGTCTTCCAAATGCCAGAATCTGAGTACTACATAGAAAACTAAAACTCTGGCGGTTGTTTTTAAAAGATATTGCTTCAATGATGTGTTTAATTAACATAATTTATATCAAGTCACACAGATACTTTTACATGTTCTCACACTGAGGCATGTTTATCCAAAATAGACAACTTAATTACTTAAGAAAATTGGTTATATTTGCAGAGCTGGAGTGTTATAAGAAAAATAAACTGTAATTATGAAACAAAGAAAGATGGGAAAAATGCCAAATTTTTATTATTTTTGGCTTTTTAAAAAATGTTAATTAAGACATAGAGTCCACAACTATTGTGAGCTTAGTAAAAATGAAAGAATAAATCTCTTCAATGTGAATCAAAGAAAAGATTCATCTTTTCTGGCTTACTTATCTAGAATTCATAAATCCTGAGAAATTGTTGCCGAGTATCCAGTACATAGTATCAGAGAGAGGGAGTGTTGGCTCTGTTATCATTCACATGGAGAACTTGGGTGTTCAACAAAGAAATTTTTGCTGGGAAGCCATTTAATCAAACTAGGAATGGATATGACAAATTTAATCACTACCAACAACAAATTCTTAGAATTAGATAAGAAAAAGTTATTAAATTTAACCTCAGTCTCTTGTGGTTGTTGTTTTGGTGGTGGTGATTTTAATATAACATTTAATATATCATTACATTTTCTGGTTTTTTGTTGAGGTATAATTGATATATAACATTATATTAACTTTAGGTATACAGCATAATGATTCAATATTTGTAAATTTCGTAAATTGATCACCACAAATAAGTCACCATACATAGTTATAATTTTGTGTGTGTGATGAAGACTTTTAAAAATCTACTTTCTTAGCAAGTTTCAAATATGCAGCACACTATTATTAACTATAGTCCAGTGGCCTTTCTGATTCCAGTTTTCTAAGGGAAAATCTTTAGGAGGAAAAACAAAAAGGATGAACGGGAATGTAGCAATAAATTTTACAAATATGGAGAAAAATATGCCCCTCCTGCACAGAGGTCACCTATTTAAACGATAGTTTAAAAAATCCATTATTTTTATCAGTTTTAACTAAATAGTGACCACAGGACTGGTCAGAGCAAAATAAGAAACAATGAGAAATTTCTTTTATTCTTCCACAAATATTTACTGAACAGTAATTATGTGCAGTGTACTGAGCTGTATAGGGTATCAGCCTTGGTGAAGCAGGTCTCCTGCCACTTTGATGATGAACTGTGTTTCCTTTGCTCAACAAGGGAGCCCAGGATGCTATGTCTGCTAGCCATAAATACCCATGGGTTGCCTGGAATAGTGGCCCCTGGGGATGGTTGAGCGTGAGAGTCTTTTACAAGTACACCAAACTCAGCTTTAGTCACCAATAGGTTTGGAGAACAGGGGACCCCGATTCTTCTGATCCCTGTTCCTTCCACCTTTGCCATTATTACCAGAGTTTCTAGATGCATTTTTTTTTTCCTACCAGCACATCTTACAAAGAAAAGAAAAAAGTGAGGAGTACAGCTAATTACGTGATACATAAGAGGCACGGAACAGCCAATTCCTCCCAAGTCTTTTTTCACCACATTAGAATACGCCTTAACCCAGATTCAATGTCTGGCTGGAACATCAAAACAAAGGAGCTATTTGGGTTATGAAACATCCTCAATTTACACTTGAATACTTGCAGAGCTTATGTCATATTTTTATGCTTTATAAAGCTCTACATTTCAGTATAATTTATTCAATTTAACAATCAGACCTGGACCTGGTACATCATGCTAGAAACATTTCATAGATAAGGACTATCATTTTTCCAAAGAAATTTAGCCAGTTCATTTTATTCTTTCTTATCCAGATAGGTTGATATAACATAGATTGCAGATTGTTGCTAATAGGCTTCTTTCCAAATGGGAAAGTTAGAAAGATAGATTATTTTGATGGTTAGGTAGATTATTTAGATATAACAAGAGAATTGTTTATTAAGTCTTTAGAACTTTGCTTCCCATTTTTTATTTTAAGAATTGGCTTAAGAATAGAGTGACATAAGTGAAAATCCTGACTCTACCATCTTGGGTAAGTTATTTAAGCTTTACTAGTAAAAATTTCTCATAAATTGTAAGAAACAAAAATATTGATCTCCCAGCATTGTTGTAAGGATTAAATAAAAAAGTAAACATTTAGCATATTAGATATTTAATATGATAGATGTTTAATAAATATTTTTCATTCTTCTCTCCAGCAATTCTCAGTGTTCTCATTCAGATTTATTGAGTGAACCACATGTCTGCTTATTCCAGTTATTCATTGCCTCAGGGCTTGGTTTTGCACAGCATGTTTTTCTTTCTCATACTCAATACTGCAGTACTCCACATGCCACCACCTAACTGGTTATTCACTTTTTTTTTTTTTATATGTGGTAGTTCTGATTCCCCAAACAGATTATAATTTTATGAATACTGGAGGCATGGCTAAAGTATTTTTTGTTTTTCCAAATTTCTTGCGTAGTACCAAGTATACATACATTGCTATTTACCACTGGCTGATTAATTGTTGATGGAGTAAGTTATATACAGTTTAACCAAGCTCCGATAAAATCTGCATTAATTAATTTAAAAAAATTTTTTTTTGCAAGGCAACCCTTGGTTGCAAGGACCTTGTCAGCAGATTGCAAGGACCTTGTCAGCTTACAATTCTTTATTTTTTATTTTTCATACCTACAACATCTGGTCTTCCTAGGTGGTCTCCTACCCAATTACTAACCAGGCCCAACCCTGCTTTGCTTCCGAGATCAGACAGGATCGGGCTTGTTCAGGGTGGCATGGTGGTAGACTCATTAATTAATTTTAGAGAAAATTAGCCTATAAATCTTGTTCTCTCTATATAAATTTTAACTTTTTAATATTATGTAATATGAAATTTACAGAGAAGTTGCAAGAACAATAAAAAAAAAACTTTGTATTTTTAAGGTAGCTAGAGGTATCATTCTTTCACTCTAAGCACTTTACCTCCTAAGAACAAAAACTCTCTAATAAAAACACATAGCACATAACAAAATCAGAAAATTTAACATTTATACAACGCTGTTATACTATTCTTAACTCATATTCAAATTTTCTTAAATGTCTCAATATTATCTGTCACTCACAACACACCCTTGGCCATAATCCAATCTGGGACTCCTCTGAATTTAACATCAGGTCAGACATTTTAGGTGTCTGGAACATACCCTCAGCCTTTTTCATTATTTTTAACTTTGAAATTTTTGATGAATACAAACCAAGTTTTTATAGAATACCCATTAATCTGGGTATGTCTGATATTTCTTAATAATTAGATTTTGACTATAGACTTTTGATAGAAATACCACAGAAGCATTGTGTCCTTAGTACAAATTAGATGTCAGGATTTTCATTACAAAGTTATTATATTATCTTTTGTAATTAATAATAATTTTGAGGAAAATACATTGAAACTATGTAAAATTCTTATTATTCAGTGAACACCTAATAGTTTTAGCATTCATTGATTACTCTCTAACTTCATAATCCTTTCCATATTTAATAACATTTTGCTATAAGACAGAAATTTCCAAATTTTCTGCCCATCTTTTTTTTTTTTTCAGCATAGAGTCATGGATTTTTTTTAAATTAAATAAGTGATTATCCTTCATGACCACCATCATTATTATGATACTTTAAATCATTCCATATTTTCTTAGTGAGGCCTTCAACCCAACTATTATATATATATAGATAGATAGAGATAAAGATAGATAGAGATAGAGATAGAGATAGAGATAGAGATAGAGATAGAGATAGAGATAGAGATATAGATATAGATATAGATATAGATATGTCTCCATTCTCTGAGCACTTCTTTACTTTCTGGCATACTGAGCTATCCCACAGTCATAGTATATTTTCCTTTCTTCAGCCCTAAAATTCTTAACTATTTTTGCAAAGAGCTTTGCTCTGAGTGCTAGCTGTGATTCATTGCTACTCGTGGGTCATTGTTTTATATGTTTTTGTCAGGCAGAGCTAGGGATCTGAAAAATTTGATCTCCTTTGTATATATGTACTTTTTTACTGAAGCTTAAAATGCACAAAAAATAGTTCTCCAATTGCTGAGCCATACTACTATGAAAAGCACACCAATTAACTGAAATCTGATATGTGCTTTTGTTTTTGCATGGGGGTGGGGATATACATACAGCAAACTGCATATAACTTAAATACACTTTACCAACAACAATCTTCTTCTGTTGGAGATTGATCGTGTACCTTAAAATTAGCTTGGCTACTTGGATTCTTCAACTTCTCTTTCATTTTTTAGGCACATTCACTGGTCCACCTCCAGCACTATGTGGCTAATTCATGGACTTAACTTTTTAATCAAGAACTATTAGATATGTATTTCAAATCAGTGCCTCTTTCAATAAAAACTATATCGAGCTTGTAGTCTGAGAAGACATAGGTTGGCTCTTTGTATGATCATGTGAGAGTATTCTTAATATTTTAAAATCTAAAGTTAAAATAATATCTTGATTTTTTAAAGTATATTTTCTCATGTTCTTTACAGTGAATTTGGAGAGAGAATATGAAATAAATATATTTCCCTTTGGTCATCATTACTCCTACATCAGGCAGAATAATTTGATACATCTATTCATTGATATTATTATCCCAATTTTCATTTTATTTATGTAATTTATTATTTATTGAATTTTAAATATATGTTGTTTACACCTAAAATATTTGTTGTTTGTATTATATATATATGTATATATATTTTTTGCCACTTTTATTACAAAGGACACAGATGAGAAGCTAGAAGAAGAGGCACATTGGGTAAGATCGAGAAAAGATCTGAGGGAACAAGCTTCTATCCCTGTGGGATGAGGGTGTACTACCCTCCTGGTATTAGGATGTGTTCTCTAATCCAGAAACTCTTCAAATATTAAATAAATTTTGAAATTTATAACAATTATGTTATTAATTGATGTGTCTATTGATGTGTCTATGATACTAAGGCTCAAAAAATTTAAGATATTAAGTTGGTTTGCTTGCTAGTTTAAAAAGAACAGGGTTTTAGACTCAGATTTAAAAAATTTTTTTAAATTGCAGTCACTTTCCGTTGATGAATACACTACTTAACTCAGTTACCCATACAAGCAGAGATTTTAGGTGAGAGGAGTGATGAGATTGTTAAAAAAAGATTTTATACATCCCAATTCTAGTTATAAGTATATTTGCTTTGAATTATTATTGTCATAGATGTTAAAGAGAGAATTGTATGATCTCACATATTTTCCCTTTATTTAAAATTACAGTCCTATTGATAATATCAGACAAAATTAAAAATTTATAAAATTAATATTTCCTTTTGTACTCATTTTCAGTGGCATCGGAGACACATATCTAAAGAAAATTTTTTATTTTTCAGTGCTTTTGGAGATATCTCAAGGGATACTTACCACTAGTAGTACCATGATAATTTTTAAATAGTTGTTTTCTCTTTAATTCAGAAGATGGTTGATACAAAATGCAATTATTTTCCTTAGATGAAAATGGTAATCATAAAAATGCTATTCTATCTTTTTGGAGATAATTAACACTTTATCTTAGTTAGATTGCCTTTTGCTTCAGTGATGGTTAATTTATTGTAAATGTTTAAACATTACAGCATGTCTAATTGTCATTAATTTTCAATCTTCTAAAATATTGAAAATAATCTAGAGTGTAGTCTTTAGAGTATGCTAATTATTTTCAATAGAAAAAATTATTTTATTTTTAATTAAATTAATTTAAATAATTGGAATTGGTATTGGGCTCCAGGCTATCAGGGGAAACATCTATAATCTAAATCTTCATGAACAGTCTGAATTTGTCACCATAAAAATATCAATAAAAAAAGTCAATGCCCTCACAAAATACGAATAAAAGTTATAATTAAAATACAAAATCTAGCAGTCAGTAAACAGGATCATTAAATAAAAATAAAGATTATTATGCAAACCCACCAAACAAGAATGATATAAAATATTTATAAAGAATCAAAATTGCATATGGATATAATTAGAAAGGATAATACCCAAACAGAAATCACTTGAAAGGAAAATTAACATAAATATGAAAATAATCCAAACAATGGAACAGAATCAAGGGAACTGAAACAGACCTACACGTAAGAAGAAATTTGACATATGACAGAAGCGATATTGCAATTACTCTGAATGATGTCCTCTACAACAAATGATACTGGGATAATTGAACATTCACATGGAAAAAAAAGTTATATTTTGTCTTCCCTTTACACTATCACACACTATCATGTAAATCAATTTCGTGTTCATCAAAAATCAATTATAAAAAAGCAATATTTAAAACTGTTTTGGAAGAAAATTTTTGAGAATATAATTATTACTTTTGGTTATAGAAAGAATTTTTTAACCATATTAAAAAAAAACAGGACTGACTAATATATTTAATTTTATTAAAATTGAGAGGAAAAAAATTAAAATAAATTTAAAGAAATCAAATTTACAGTCAACAAGAAAACTGTTCATCTAGAACCACCATGGAGAAATAAAAAGACAAATCATGGTCTTGTGCAAGGATCTACAGTCTATCTAACAATTAGTAGTAGCAAGAATATATATTTTAAATTTCGATGAAAAATTACATTAAAAATGTTAAACACATGAATAGACAATAGAGAAACGTATATGGCTAATAAAATATGAAAAGATGCAGAATCTCATTACTAAATAGTAAAAGTTAAACTCGTAACTATATACTGTTATAGACCATTCATATTGACAAAGGAATTTGGTAATATTAGGTCCAGATGAAGGTGTGGTGCATAGGTGCTATTAGACATCATGATGAGAACACACATAATAAAACAAATTTGAACAATTTTTATCGATTGCACTGAGACACACACAGCATAAAAGTGTATAGTCGACCCTTAAACAACAAGTTTGAACTATGTGGATCTACTTATAAACAGATTTTTTTTCAGTAAATATGTGGGGAATTTTGTTTTTGGAGATTTGCTACAATTTAAAAAAACTGGCAGATTTCAATTTTCTTAAATGTTTTGAGACTTGTTTTGTGGCTTAATATGTGGTCTATCTTGAAAACTGTTCTATGTGCACTTGAGAATAATTGTACAGTCTGGTGCTGTGGGATGAAATCTTCTAAATATATCAATGAAATCCATCTGCTCTAATGAGTAACTTAAGACTACTTGTCAATTTTCTGACTGGAAGATGTATCCATTGATGTCAATGGGGTGTTAAAGTTCCCTACTATAACTGTATTACAGTGGATCTTTCCTTTTATTTCTGTTAATATTTGCTTTATATATTTAAATGTTCCTATGTTCGGTGCATATATGTTAGGAAGGGTTATATTCTCTTGTTGGATTGAACCCTTTATCATTATGAAATGTCCTTCTTTTCTCTGATTATAGCCTTTATTTTAAAGTCTATTTTGTCTAGTATATGTATGGCTACCTCAGCTTTTTTAAAGTTTCCATTTTCATGAAATATCTTCTTCCATCATACAGGGACAATGGCAGCTATCTCTCCAACCTTCATTTTGAAGCCATACAACTCAGTTTTCTACCTGTATGTCTCTGGCTCCTTCTGAGTCATTGTCCCATCACAATTGCCCAGGGTGAGTGCCTGGGAGTGAGTGTGCCTGTTGTCAGGCCCTTTAAGAGGACACATGGGTTTCCAGCCCTCTTCTGTCTTACCACAGGGGCAGAATCTCTGCTGATTTTCATAGCCAGATATTGTGGAGGCTCCTCTTCCTGGCTGGGGAGCCCAATGTGGGGGTGGTACCCCTCACTCTTTAGAGGGGACCTCTATAGCTAAGATATCCCTTCCAATTTTCAACTGCCACATGTGAGTGTGGAACCAGCCCATTCAACATCTCTGCTCATCCTACCAGTCTCCATGTGCTTTTTCTTTATATCCTTAGTTATAAGACTTCTGTTCAACTAGTTTTATGATGATTCTCCAGGTTATTTTTTCTATAATTTAGTTGTAATTTTAATGTGGTCATGGGAGGAGGTGAGCACAGTGTTTACCTACTCTGCGTCTTGACCAGAACTTTCTCATATTTTTTTTAACATGAAAATATATCTCCAAAAAACAGATTTCATTTTTACATATGTTCTTTCTCTAAGCAAAATGAATGTTTACAATAAAAATAAAGTATAAATAAACATATCAAAAAGATAAATTACACTTGAATCCACCATCTAAGTCAGAAATACATTACAAATATAGTTAAAAACAATCCCAGGCATTTCTCTTTTATCACATATATTGCCTTTCTTCCTTCTAGACAAAACATCTGTTCTGAATTTCATGGTTATTAGTCTCATTTTTAATATATAATTAACCCTTCAACAACATAGGGGTTAGGTACACCGCCCCCCACATAGTTGAAATTCCATGCATAACTTTTGACTCCCCAAAAACTTAACTACTAATAACCCACTGTTTTTATGGTAATAACTAATAAAATAGACTAGTACCTACATATATCTTATGCACGTACTGGCATAAAAACAGACACATAGATCAATTGAACAGAATAGAGAGCCTAGAAATAAAATCAGGTTTATACGGTCAATTAATCTATGACAAAGGAGGCAAGAATGTACAATGGGGTAAATAAAGACAGCTTATTTAATAAATGGGGTTGAGAAAACTGAACAGATATATGCAAAAAAAAAAAAAAAATGAAACCAAACCACCTTTTTACACCATATACAAGAATAAACTCAAAATGAATTAAAGACTTAAATGTAAGATCCCAAACCATAAAACTGTTAGAAGAAAACATAGGCAATAACCTCACTGACATTCCTCTTGGTAATATATTTTTTGCTATGTCTCCTTGGGCAAGGGAACCAAAAGAAATATAAACAAGAAGGACTATATCAAGTTTAAAAGATTTGCATACTACAGGAAACCTCTGACAAAACAAAGATATGGAAAAGATATTCACCAATGATACAGCAAATAAGGGGTTAATATGCAAAATTCATAAGAACTTACACAATCCAACACCAAAAAAAAAAAAAAATCCAAACAATCCAATTTAAAAAATGGCAGAGGATCTGAATGTATATTTCTCTAAAGAGTTCATACAGATGGCTAATAGATGAAAAGATGCTCATTATCACTAATCATCAGAGAAATGAAAATTAAAACCAAAGTGATATATGATTTCATACCTGTCAGAACAGCTATCATCAATAAATCAACCAACAACATGTATTATTGAGGATGTGGAGAAACAGGAACCCTTACACACTGTTGGGACTGCAAAGTAAATATAGCCCCTATGGGAAATAGTATGAAGGTTCCTCAAAAAATTAAAAGTAGAACTACCTCATGACCCAGCAATTCCAATTCTGGGTATTTATCCAAAGAAATCCAAAATACTAATTCAAAAATATATATGCACCCCTATGTTCATTGCAATATTATTTACAATAGCCAAGGTATAGAAGCAACCTCTAAGTGTCCATCAATATATGATTGAATAAAGAAGAGGTGGTACACATATATATATATATATACAATGGAATATTATTTGGCCATAAAACAAGAAAGAAATCTTTCCATTTGTGAAAACATGGAGGAATCTGGAAGGTAATATGCTAAATGAAATAAGTCAGACAGGAAAAGATAAATACCATATGATTTCACCTACATGTGGAATATGAGGAACAAAAGAAGCAAACAAATGAAAACAAACTCATAGATACCTAGAACAAACTGATACCTAGAACAAACTGATGGCTGCCAATTGAGGGTCTGGATGAAAAAGGTGAAGGGATTAAGTACTAATTGGTTGTTTCAAAAACAGTCACAGAGTTGTAAATACAGCATAGGGAATATAGTCAACAATATTGCAATAATTATGTATAGTGCCAGGTGGGTACTAGACTAATTGAGAGATCACTTCCTAAATTATATAAATGTTTAATCACTGTGCTGTACACTTAAAACTATTATAAAATAACTTTTAAAGTCAACTGTTACTTGCAAATTATTTTCTCATTCTAACAAAATCGTTGTTTTTTAGTTTAAGATTGCTAAAATCAATTTCTATTTTCCAGGTAATAACAGTAACAGAGACACCACACCTATGGCTCCTGTATTTAAATCTGCTCTCAACTCTTCTATGGCAGCAAGTCATCTTATTAAAGCATTGACCTTGACTTTATCATTCACTAGGGGCGTGTGATTTAATACCCTGTGCTCCAGATCTTCTTTGGAAAATGAGGAAGCTGACGAGGGAGGCCAAGATTCAAATTACTGCCCTACTATCCATCAGATGTGTGATGCTAAGCAAAAATCTTAGCTTCTCTGTGTCCATTTCTTTACCTATAAATCAGAATTACTAATTCCTCACTCTAACGGTCATAATGACAATTGCTTGTTTTTCTGTTTGTGTCAATATGTGGATTGGCTGATACATGACAGATGACCAGTTCTTCAACTTGTGCTATATCTCTGTAACCACTTAATAGGTTGGCCCAGGCTTTGAATACATTTCCATCTTACAAAGGAAAGACTACCGAATATTTATGAATTCGTCACTTTTGTATGAGAAAACTTTATGAAATTGAGTATTTGATGTTTTGTCTTGTCTAACAATGAACGAGCTTTTATAATGTATATGAAAACAATAAAACAAGAAGAGCTAATTAAAGGAGTGGTCATCTCATTTTTAATTAATTAATTAATTTTACTTTAATAATTGTTTTACATTAATAGGAGCTGAAATAAAAAGAAATTAAGAAGAACTTAAGCAATACATCGAAAAAGTAGTACCCAATCCAACTTTAACTATTTTGGGTGATTTCATATTTCTGTTACTAGAGATAAGAAACCTCAACAATTCTAATTAGATACGACTATTTGTTATCTTTCAGATAGTGGAAATTAAGATACCATACAGCCGTTTTAATATGTCAAACTAAACTGATTCAATCTGCCATTCAGCTTTTTCTCAACCAAGTACAGTGAGCTGAGAGAAGTAGCTATGCTAGATATAATTCTTCAGAAAGAGGTTCATGCTGCGCTAGGACTTAATCTCTCATTTATGTAATTATTTCTGTTCTATTAAAAATATAAACACTTTTTTACTTGTGCTTCCCATTATCATTCATTGTGCCCTTGGCAGAAATGTGCTTTTGGTAGAAATGCCCCACTTCCTTCTTCAGCCCAATGAAAGCTAGTCATTTGTCAAAATGATAGAGAAAATAAACAAAACCAAAAGTGAATTTTTTGAAAATATCAATAAAGTTAATAAATCTCTATCCAAGGTAACCAAGAAAAGAAGAAAGACAAAAATTATCAATTTCCGAATAAAAGAGAGACAGTCACTGCTAATATCATAGATATTAAAATGATAAAGGAATAATGTGAACAATTCTAGGCCCCAAAATTTGAAAATAGATAACTGAGGTGAAAAACTCATTCCTTGAAACACACAAACCACTGAAACTCAAAACAATGTCAAGTATGAGAGGGTACATGGTCCACCCTTCTTAAATATGAAAACAGATTATATATGTATGTGTGTACATATACAAAGTATATAATATATTAATATATTAACATATATTAATATAAAATTTTACAAACCTGTATATGTAATGATGTAAAATCTATATATGTGTTGTTAATAATTGGAACTGAGTAAAATTTATTTTAAAAAAATAATAACTCAATTCTAGTTACTACACTTAAAGCCCATGGACTGTTGACTTGAATTTCAGACTTATCAGACTGTTCATCTAAAGAAAAAGACCATATTGTCTCTCACTTATTCTTTAATCTCTAAAGAAGAAGCAGGAAGGTTTCCCACTATTTTTTTAATGCCATCTCATTCATAACAACAAATGCTCTTCCAAAAGGAAAGAATGAACAGTAAGGGTAATTATTAGATTATGACAATGACTGCTACTTTTCACATGTTTAGGGCAGCAATCCCCAACATTTTTGGCACCAAGGTCCGGTGCTCCTATGAGAATCTAATGCCAAATGATCTGAGCTGGAGCTGAGGAGGTGATGCTAGTGCTGGGAATTGGCTTCAAATACAGATGAAGCTTCACTTGTTCGCCTGCCTGCCACTTACTTCCTGCTGTTCAGCCTGGTTCCTAACAGGCCATAAACTAATACCGGTCCACACCCCGGGGCAGTTGGGGATCCCTGTTTTAGGAGACTGATACCTTGAGCCAAGAAATACAATAAGATAAAATGATTACTAGTTGAGGTAGGAGGAAGGCTAATATAGTGATGTAAGAATTATAATTCATTCATTATATTATTATTCCCCGATAAATCCACTAGCAAACAAAAACAGGAAGGAGAAATCATTACAAATTTAAATCCACCATGCACGATTCAATAGGTTACTGTTCATTTGTTTTAGCGACATTCTTGGATATCTTATCTATATTTTTGGACCTCTATTTGTTTTATTGAAAGATGTTAGTGATAAAATAATAAGTATGATAATGAGTATATTTTATAGAAGATAAGATATGAAAACATTTTTCAAAACAACTCTAACATAACATTACCCCCTGTCATTTTTCTGTAAGTGCATAACATGTGAAATGAAAAGACTTTCTGCATTTACTTCGGGTTATGACGCATAAGTGAAAATGACATATATAAAAGACATATTGGATGTGGCAATTTATCATGAAATGGTTTTAATATGCAGATGTAACCCTAATTAAAAATACAATGTATCCTATTGGTTGCTATTATTCCACCATGATGTAGTCTATTCATCAGTAAAGATGAGTGGACTGTTTTAATTCTATAAATACAAATATTCTGATCAATTTTGTTGATTTATAATTGTCATCAGGTTTTGAAACAAATGCTTTACCTCTTTTTCATTTTTCAT
>NW_006442484.1:9553208-9570703 GCF_000325575.1 Pteropus alecto
CCTGCTGATAGATAAGGTGAAAACCTATATTGAATTACTGCTTTTGTCCACTTTTGTCTTAGAATATCAGTGAGATGCTTCATTCATGTGAAAACAATATTTAAAGAGACACATATTAATTCAATAGTAAAAACATAAAAACAAAATTTTTAATGCTGTACATCTTAATTAAAGCATTGAGATAGATAACATAATATGATGTAGAATATGGATAGGAAAAATAAATTGTCCATGCTCATCATGAAATCCATATATGGTAGGATACTATTATTACCTCCAAAGATCTTTTCAGGTGAGAAACATGCTACAAATATAACATATATTAATAACTAAATCAACATATAGGGAACATAAAGTCTTCATGAACATTAAATATATAAACACAGTTTAAAGTCAGAGAGTTTGGGGAGAGATAATCTGCTGGGCTTCACATAGCATCTTTTTAAATAATGTATGTGCCAGTACTTCAGACCATATTTCCTTTATGATTCATTCTTTTAAATTTAAACATCTATTTAAAAAATTTTGAAGAGCTCTGTCTTCATTATATTTCTCTATTTCAAATATGCTGATATACTTTTTTCTGAACTATAATTTACAAGGTAGTACAATAATGCTTATTAATATAACAGAATTCTTAAGGTTGTAGAAAAAGAAAACCAAAAACCAAAAACAAAAACAAAAAGCTAAGTCCTTTGAGTATTCAGAAAAGAGAAATTGCAGAACTAGATATTATAGAAAGGAAGAACATAAACATCTAACTTCTGCTATTAACATCGTGGCTAGTTATCTGCTCTAAGAGTTTCTGACATTGTAGAACAATTATATCATGCATATGATATTCTTTTTGTAAAACCAATAATTTTGAAAAATGTTGATAAACATTTCAGGGGTTCTCCTCCAGTAAAAATGACTAGCAAAGACTCATACATTGGTAATCTGTAAGACAGAAATTAGGCTGAGAATAAATGTTATTGACAGTACTAATCCTTGACAATGATGAGGTAAGGAAACGCCTATAACAGAACTCATGCTATATAAGAGTTAATGTGTTCCTAGATCCACAATCCTCACCTCCGAAACCCTCTACAAATCCCATCTTCAAGAATACTATATAAATTTCCCATGTAGGCCTTACAACTCATGCAATTAAAAACAAATATTGTTAAAAAAAAAATTAAAGCATAAGGATCATGAGTTTACAAAGAGTCTAGCCACCAAGACTAAGAATTAATAAAATAAAATACTGATTTAGACTACCAAAGACCAAAGGTGTTAGAATTGTCAGTTAAGAAATATAAAACAGCCATTTATAGTGTTTAAGAACATAAGGGATAAAATCTCAAAGATGGACAACTTAAAAAGAGTTTTTTATATATGAATGCATCAGAAAAATAAAAGCAAATGGAACTACTAAAAATAATACTTACACATTTAAATGAACATTCAAAACGTTAAACAGATTAAACGCTGATCAAGAGAAATATAATATACAGGAAGATGAGTAAGAATAAATTACCTACAATAAACTCAAAGAAATGGTAGAAAGAAATGAAGTCTTCTTAATGGAATTAGGAAGTCTTGAATATGTACAGTTGGAGTCCTAGAAGGAGAGAATAGAAGATTGCAGTAGAGGAAATACATAAACATAAAATTTTTGGATTTTTAAGAACTAGGGAAAAGCATAGCTTTACATTTTCTGCTCGCACCCACGCACCCGCGTACCCATGCCCGCGACTGCGCTCCACTGTCTAGGATGTCCAGTGCTAAAATATTTCTGGCCTCCATACATAAAATGTTAGGAATTCTTCCAAATCATTATGATATCCCAAAACTCTGTGATATATTTCCACATTCAAAGGGAATAATATATCCTTTGCTGAAAAACCACAGTTCTAGACTTAATAGAAGGTTATAAGATTTGACATCATAATCAGGAATCCACGTTTTAAAAGTGATTACAGGAGCATTTAAAATAATAGAAAGTGAAGATTTGATTTGTAAAATTTAATTTTAAAATTTGAAAGTAGTGATATTCAAAAAATATAGTTACTAGAACTATGTACATCACTTCTGTATAGCTGTGCTACGAAATTCTATCAAATTCAAAAGCCTAATAGATCCAGGTCAGGGTAGTCAGTCTAGTGCTGTCTTTACTCTTATGTCTTCCAATTTCTTGTAGAACTGTGTTGCCTGAGTCACCTAGAAGTATGGCTCATTAAAATATTGCTGTATCTAGCATGAGCGAACCTTTCATGCAATGGGCTTGTTGGAATGGCAGAGGATAGCGGGGCTTCCCTGAGCTGTCAAGAACAGATTTAATAGCTATTTGTGTACCTGTTTGACGATAAATATTTTCAAGTTTTGAGAAAACTATTATTAAACTTCTTTTTATTCTAACTTATACTTGTTAGTAGAAGAATCAAGTAAATTCTCTCCACTTATAATTGTTAGGGTCTACAGATGTTTACCAAAAGAACTCAAAATCATTGAACGAACAAAATAGCATAGGTCAGTTCACACACACATGCAATTATATATAATTGTGCATATATAAATGGTAAAATATTAATTCTGTAATTTCATGTCTTTCGTATGAGGAGTTGTTGGGATTGCCATATAGAAGTATGATTAGCAAATATTTATTTTCAAAATAAAAAATAATAAAATACCAATGAGTTGTGTCTTCTTACTCAACATTAGCAAATGTAGGTTGTTATTTTCAAGTTAGAAAAATTGAGTTTTAAATATACATATATGAATTTTTGCAACAAGATAACTGACTTTGACATGGTTACTTGAAAAAATTCAATATTCAGTTACTAAACATTTTGGAAACCCTTTTGTTTTGTTATAACACATAGGTTAAAACATTTTAAATACTAAATAATGCTAAAATCAGTCTTATGTATTTATTGTTGACTATTCACATAAAATCTACCATACCTTCCTACAACACTTGGGGCAAGATATGGTTCAAATTTCAAAATTTCTCAGAAATAGAAAGATACTCTATATGTGTAACATTCCTAGGATGGGCAAGGGCACATTAGTATTTCTTCAGCAGACATGTGAATAGCCACATCAAGTGAAATATATACGAACTCTAGGTCACCATACTAAGTTTAGATTTATCATGTCTACTAAGTAGGTTATGAAAAAAATCTATTCCTCACACATTGAAATTCAGAATTGCAAATAAGAGAATGTGGACATATGTTCCTTTTTATAAGCTTCTTTTTTATTTTACAATGTCTACTTAAAGGTTCAAAAGAAGACTATTTTCTATTTTTACTAGGTTCTAATATTCACTATGTTTGCTATCCATTATATATCTCCACTTTTAATTATAGCCAATGCCAAAGGAATAATACTATGTTTTCATTTTCATTTCCTTTGGCTCAGGGACTAAATCTTATGCGATTTCAGATCTTCCACCATGTCTTATATACCCAGATCTGTATGTGTCTTTCTAAAAATTGCCCTTCGGATGGAGTAAAATTAAATTTGTATTTTATAAATAATTGTATCTCATACCCAATAATGTTTTGGTTGACTTTGAGTACAAAGATAAGGTCATTGTTTAATAATAATTGAAAAAAGTTTCTTAACTACTTTTAATTTTATAAAAATGTTTTAAAAACCACTTGTGTTGTTTTCTAAAGAGAAAATTATAAACATTTTCATAGTCGCTACTCTGGGTAATTTTTTTTTTCTATTGTAATCTATTTTTAACTTCTCGGACTTTTTCTTGTCTTCACTTGGACTGATTAGTTCAATCATTAGACTGAAATTGACTTGGGATTGTATCTGGCCATTTGATAGGTGCATAATAATTATTTCAAAATCAAATATCTTAGACTGTGGGAGTTATATGTTCTCCTTTCATGTAAATGCTTCATAATTACTATGTAAATGGTTGGGTATAAATGCCGTAATTAATAATTTGTGGGTCTACTAGTTTCTTTGACGTTCTGTAACTCTTACTACAGTGTTGGTTCTAGGTTGTCTTCCTTTGAAATCATTGCCCATCATCTGATTCCATTTGTTCAGCTCACAGAAATGTTTCAGTGTTATAAATTGCTATACTTATTTTTATAGCAATTTCTATTGCTATTATTATACACTATCTAGATAAGGCAGTTTTTATAAGGCAAATAAAAATATTTGCATAACAAAAGACCATAATTCCTTCTGACTTGTATTGTAACCCTAAGTTATTCCTGGAAAATACTGTTGCTGCCGATGGGTGACTGTGAGTGAAAATTATATACTATTTCAACTGAAAAAGTGGTATAAAACTACACAGGACAGAGGTCCGGAAATTTAGAAGCTCAGGGGAAGAAAGAAAAATAAGAGCTTCATATACTTCTAGGAATGCGAAGAAAGCTTCATGTTCATG
This sequence comes from Pteropus alecto, assembly GCF_000325575.1. NCBI lineage: Eukaryota > Metazoa > Chordata > Mammalia > Chiroptera > Pteropodidae > Pteropus > Pteropus alecto. Next base: position 9,557,611 of record NW_006442484.1, read on the forward strand.
AGTAAAAACGGAGGATTCGAGGAAGTAAACAGATTCTTGCATTTGAATCAATAAATCTTTATGTTTATCTTGTATCAATCAAGGTAAAAAGATAATTAAGAAAAGGCTGACTAAAAGAGAAAAAAAGCACGCGTAGTGATTTGAACGCCTTACTGGACAAATGAGATATGCATAAATGAAATAGAGAGTAAAAGCAAATTGTATACAATCAACTTTGTGTTGTTCAGACCAAAATATGAGGTCAGATTAAAAGAACTTTGAAAATATTGATGTAGATATTAAAAAGAAAAGATCTCAGTGGATATCTTTGGAGTAAAAAATGAGAACAACATAACATAAAAATCAAAATTGAGAGAGTGAGGAGTAGAATATCAGCAGATGAGCTAAAAAGAACTGTGCTAAATACAGTCAATTGGTGAGCTAGGAGATTAGACAAGGAATCCCACAGAATACAACAACAAGGGTGTGGCATGTATGTATGAGTGTATAAGACAGAGATAGAGAAAGAGAGAATAAAATAAAATTTAATACCCACAGAAGATAAATTATATTCCATTATTCATCAACATGTTATGTACAAAGATAGCAGAACATACAGAGTAGGTAGAAAGATAAACAAAGAAATAATTTTTTAAAATCCTCTAGAACTGAAAACACAAGTCCTTACATTGTTATTGTCAATCCAAGATAGGAAAAAAAACAAATTTAAAATGACCTGTACCTTGTCATATCAGGATAAAATTTTAGAACTCAAAGGAGTTGTTTCATTGAAAGTTCCATGGGATGTATGGGAATAGAAACAACTATTAAATGAATAACCAGTGGATAAACAACTGAACTCTCATTAGTAACCTTAGGTGCAAGATGCTGAAAGAATGTCTTTATATTTTGAAGCAAAAAGAATTAACTGTAACTCTATATTCTACCAAACTAACATCCAACTGTGAGAGCTAAATAAAAACATTTAAAGCCTGCCCAGAAATATGTCTCACTCATTGCCCCTATCTGAAAGAATTACTAGAAGATACACTTAGAAAAAAGGGAACAATGACTTAAACCGAGAGATTACACAAGACATAATGAAAAACAATGAAACCAGTGTAATTTATAATAAGGCTTAAATAAGGGTAGTTTAAAAAATTTTTTAAATGACAAGTTTAATTTTAAAGTAAATTAAATTTATTAGTGATTTCAACGTAGAATAGGTTTTCCAGTTTACTGATGTAAATGATGGCAGGAGGTGGGAGGAAGAGAAAAATAAATGCTAAGATTTTGATTTATATAATAAACATACAAATAAAATTAACATAGGACATTCCATAGAAATATCAAAGTATAAACGCATAAAATTTCAAGTGCGCCTACTTGAAAAACACTATTGAGATATCAAACTTATAAATCATTAGAGAAAAAAGAACTAAGAAAACTGCAATAAAATCAAAAGATAATGTATAGTTTTTAAAGCAGAGAACATAAAACACATACGATAGTAAGGAAACAGTCTAAACATCTCAGTAATCACAAATAAAATGAATACCTAAAAAATAACTTTTTTTTAATCTTAGAATCTTTTTCTTGTTTTTTTTTTTTTTTTAAGTTAAGTTTATTGGGGTAACACTGGCTAATACAATTATATAAATTTCAGGTATACATTATAATTTGACATCTGTATATTCTATGTGTGTTTATCACCCAAAGTCCAGTTTCCTTCAGCTACCATATTTGATCCCTTTTATCCACTTCACTCTCCCCATACCCCCTATATTTGACCCCCCTTTACCCCATCTACCACCCCCTCCTTCCTCACCACCTACCCTCTGGTAACCACTAGTCTATAGTCCATGTCTATGAGTCCTGTTCATTTACTGCTTTTAGGTTTATATCATACCTATAAGTGATATCATGTGTTCTCAACTTTTTCTGTCTGGCTTATTTCGCTTAGCATGATTATCTCAAGGTCCATCCATCTTGTCGCAAATGGCGGTATTTCATCTCTTCTTATGGCTGAGTAATATTCCACTGTATATATGCATCGTTGCTTCTTTAGTCAATCATCTATTGTAGGACACTTCAGTTGTTTCCGTGTCCTGGCCACTATGAATAATACTGCTATGAACATCGATGTGCAAATATCTTTTCGGATATGGGTTTTCAAGTCTTCGGGGTAAACAGCCAGTAGAGGGATTTCTGGATCATATGGTAGATCAATTCTTAGTTTTTTGAGGAACCTCCATACTGTTTTCCCTAGTGGCTGCGCCAATTTGCAGTCCCGCCAGTAGTGTATGAAGGTTCCTTTTTCTCCACATCCTCTCCAACATTTGTTATTACTTATCCTGTTGATTATAGCTATTCTAACGGGTGTGAGATGCTATCTCATTGTGGTTTTGATTTGCATTTCCCTAATAGCTAGCGACGTTGAGTCATGTGTCTGTTCAGGTCCTCTGTCTATTTTTTGATTGGATCATTTGCTTTTTTTTGTTGTTGTTATTGAGTTGTATGAGTTCTTTGTATATCTTATCAGAGGCGTTGCTTTCGAATATATTTTCCTATTCGGACGGTTGTCTCTTTACCTTGTTGACAATTTCTTTTGCTGAGCAGAAGCTTTTTAATTAGATGTAGTCTCATTCATTTATTTTAGCTTTTACTTCCCTTGCTTTTGAGGTCTGTATCAGATATTTGAAAATATTAGTTAAATACATTTAAGAGGACAAATAGCTATCTGCATATTAATAACATCTGTAATCTTTCAAAAACATTTATTTATTTATTTAATCTATTACATTAAAAGCTTAGGTTGTAGCAGGCATGCTTTGGCCTCTAGAGAGAAGACATGTAACAGATGAAATTTCACAGGGTTATGAAATAAAGAATGGAGTTGCCTTAAACAGAGATGGCAAAGACCATTGGAAGAACAGATGGTAGTGATGACATGTTAGTCTGAGACATCAGTTTGGGGCATGTTTCATTTGAGTTGCTTGGTTGAAAACCAAATATAGTTGTCAAATAGAACATTGATTATATAAGTCTTTGTGTCAAGGTGAAATCAAGCTTGGGGATATAAATTTTAAAGTCTTCAGTGTAGAAACTGCATTTAAAAAATATATGACTGAATGAGATTTGGTAAGTGTATATATGTAAATAAAAACAAACAAATAAACAAGAAATCCCGTGACTAAGCCTTTCGTAATTCCAATATTGTTAGAACAGGAAATGAGAGAAATCAGTTGAAAACAATAAATATGAAAGGTCAGAGTATAAAAGGGAATCCAGGATAGTGCTCGTAGTCTGGAATACAGGTTAAAAATGTGTTTCAGGGATGAGAGGGACAAATGCTGCTGATAAATCAAGCAAGAGGAAAACTAAGAATTGATTGTCATATTTAGAAATTAAGAGCTCATTGCTGACTTCATATGAGTAACTTTGGTAGAGCTATAGGAGCAAGAGACCTAACTGGACTAGGCTCCAGAAATAATATGAAGAGGAGAATTAGAACAAATGAGTTTAAAAGTGTATTCTAAGAAGTTTTGTTGTAAAGGTAAGAAAAAAAAAAAAAAAAGCTTTGTATATAAAGACAGAAAGCAGGATATGGAGATTTTTGTTTTGTTTTGTTTCAGTTTTAAGATGAGGGAAAAAGCAGCAGATTTAACGACTGATGTGAAAGATCATACACATGACTAAAAATAATAAGTGTAAGAGGCAAAAAGTAATGGAGTGATACTTCAGGAAACTAGTGAGAATAGAATTTACTGCACAACCAAAGGTGTTGCCTTCGACAAAACTGTGGATAATTTATCTGTAGTGAACCAGAAAGATATATGTCACCACAAATACAATTATTTGGTTTGAAATGATAGTAGCAGTTTGTGAAAGTTCTCTTTTGACTGTGACAATTTCTTTAGTAAAACAAAAAATGAGATGTTCAGTTTAATAGTGTAGATGTTAGATGTTTGAGAAGAGAGCACAATATCTGGAATGGTCACCTAGAAGAGTGGCAGAGTGAACAGAGAAAGGGAAAATATGATTGTCAAGAAGCAATAGGGATGCCCAGAAGTGAGAAAAATGATTTTCAGTGCAAACAGTCAACATGATGATATGTTTTTCATCACTGTGTTCAAGTGAGTAGACTCAGTTGTGAGGAAGGCAGAAAGTGAACAAGGATTGTGGTATTAGCAAATGAGTATAGTAATGCTGTAGAGGGGGAAGGGAGTTAGAGATGTAAGCAAGAGATTGATTATAATGATTTACCGTGGAATTTAGGCTGGGTAAAGATAGAAAAGAAGCCATGAAATGAAAGAGGAACAATGAAAAATAAGAGAATCAATACATTTTAGGTTCTGGTTGTTGGTGTTTAGATTTTAGAGCATGTAAACATGGAAAAGAAAATGTAATAATTCGAGAGCAACATGCTTGTAATTGAGATTACAGAATATTTGCATCTATTTGTAATAATAAGATCTATGATATGACAGTGACTTTGGGGTGAATTATACATGTTAGTATTTAAATAATTAAGAGTTATGAAAGTAGCAATGTTGGACAGAGTGACAATATACTGGGATGTAAAATTTTAAGGGGTATGAGAAAAAACCCAAGTATCTGTGGATATTTTTAAGAAGGAAGGATGATATAAAATTTAAATCTGGGTGTATCTAGGGATGAGGAATAAACATTATCAAAGCTAAGTGTTTTGAGGGAAAAGGGGAAGACAATAGATTGGAGGTGACATGGAGGATACCAAATTCCATCTGCCGACCAAGCAGTATGAGAAAAGAAAGTAAAACAGCTGTCATTTGAGTATCTTATAGGAGAAGCAATATTTACTTGGGAAGGGAGCCACCAGATTTTAATAACACAAAAGTAATGTTTTACAAAGTGGTTGAAGTGATTGTATCAATTATTTATTCCTGTTTAATAAACCACCTGAAACTTAGGGTTTAAAGTAACAACTTTTTTGTCCCCACACGAGTCTATACGCCAGCTAGGAGATTTTGCTGACCTAGATCAATACTGCTGACAGGGCCTGGGCTTGCCCACGTGTCTGCAGTCAGTTAGTGAATTGGCTGGCATTGGCTCACCTAAGATGATCTGGGTTTGAATGTCTCAGTTCCACTCCATGTGTTTCTCATATTACTCCAGCTATCATTCCTTGTTCTCATGGTAATGGCAGAAAATTTGAATGAATTCAGAAATAAAGTATAAACAGTCAATAAACATATAAGAAGTTTACTTTCATTAGTGATCAGTTAAACAGAAATTAAAACAATAAAAAAGTATGTTTTATACAACATTTTAAGAAATATTTATAAAATTAAGCGATAGCAATGAGGTGAAAAAATACACATTCTCATTCACTTTTGTAGAAAGACTACACTGATCCTCCTTTTCTGAAAGGAGTTTCAATAGTAAATATCAATACTTAAATTATAACTACTGATCAATCATAAAAGCATATTTGCAGTATGTATAGAGAAGGGTGTTAAGGAAGATTGTTTTATTTATATTATCTTTTTATAAAATATCAAACATTGAAAGCAACTAGAAATGCATTATTAAAGTTTAAGTAAGGTACATTAATCAGTCAGACTTAAAAGAGAATAGGTGACACACCTAAGTTTGGTAACTGAACATATTTTAATAAATGCACTATATGCAATGATATGGGTAAAATTTTAGGAAAAGCAACAAGGTGATACAGTACTCTGAGGTTAGTAACAGTAGAACACTTCTAGTATCTCTGGGTCTGAAAGGGCAAGGTGTTAAAGTTGTAATCAGAAACTTGTGCCAGCTCTACGTGGGAGGCCACCAGACAGGAGGGATGGTTTTTGGTAAAGGCAGATGGCAAACTAATAGGAAATGAAGTATGAAGGAAGGTGGAGAACGAATGTACCAATTTTGCTTTTTTCCTTTCTGAATCTCCTGCCAGTGGTTCTCACTCCATTGGCTAGAGCAACCAAAAGACAGTAGGCAAAGAAAGTGTTAGAGATTGAGAGCTCTTCCACCCAGTCATTTCACTTTAGTTTCCCAGGGCATGGAGCAAGGTGGAGCAGAATGGAGACTGGATCTGGAGAAATATAAGAAAGATTCCCAGCACAAAATACGATAAAATATAAACAGCAGTTAAAAAATTGAGGTAAACTTATACCTACTGATAAAAAAAAAATGTTGAACATGGTTAAATGGAAAAAAAGTTCTCAATTCAATACTTAGGCAGTCATGAGTGACAGGAGCGAAGGCCCAGCTCTGTAACCATAGAAACATCCCTAGAAACATCCATTTTATAGTTATAAATCACCCCTGCATCCTGAGGAACAAATGATAGACCATATACCAGCTACAAATACATGCATAGAGAGTACTACCCTAACCTGCCCATAACCTCAGCCTTCCTTTTGGCTTAAAGTAACTGTGAAAAAATAACTGAGATATTAAGGGTAACCCGAACAAAGTTTGGAAACCTCTGATATAAAGTATTATACTTGAGTGAGTCAAATTACAAAAGTTCTAGTACAAGTCTTATATGTTACTCACCTAACTCTAAACATATTCCTCCTCTACTCTAGATTACTCGGCAACATTCTACTCTTTTATTGCCCCATTATGTTGGGTAGGAGGAGGAGTCGATTTACATGGTCTTCTCTTGAGCAAATGTGTATCCAGATGAAATGTTTTAGGACTTATCATTGAGTGTAAATAGGAAGAATTAATGTTTTGTTTCCTTCATCTACAAAGATTATTTTCCAAACTTTCACTAATGAATTGTGACTCATTTGGCTGGGAAAATATGCTAATATACATGGTCTAGCAGAAAGCAGGTGCTGAGCATTGTATTGTGAAATTATACTAGTCAGTACCAAAAGCACAAACATGAAAATTGTTTGATATGAAAAGAAAGAGAATAAAAATATGAAGAAAAGAATCCAAACATGTTGTAATATAATGTTCTAGACGAGAAATTAGAGGACAGTCTCTGCCACCATCTACTTACATTACCATGGGCCACTTATTTAGTTTCCTGGGGCTCGGTTTGTTTTCATACGGAATGTTAATTCACTTATTCATCAACCTAACAATAATTTATTAATATATAGAGTATTTTGAAGAATTTAAGGATGAAGTTAACATAATATATTCTCTCAGTTACTAGGTAATGTATTAAGTCCAGTTAGGACATACAGTTACCCCCTAGCTTATGAATATCTTCATTTATTCATCCACTTACTCTGTTTTTTTTTTTTTTTTTTTTCACATCACAGCTTTCTGAAAAATGTTGCCCGGAAATTTTCTTTGTCTTTTGCTCAGCCTCTACTCTGAATAACAAACAAAAGCCCTTGAGGCTATGCTCCATTGTTAATGCTCCTGACACTTCCTGTCCAGTTTCTAGTCCTAGTTTGTCAACTATGGCTACACAAACCCCACAGAGAAGCAAATTAGATTTCAGTAATGGAGAACCCTACATAGCAGATTGGAAGAAGTAAACATCTTCTCCCAAAGGCAATGTGGAATAATTAAATGCTTCTCCTCAATGAAGCGCTATCCTTTCTTCTCATTTTTTTTTATGAAGCAATTTATCCAACATATATCAAATATGAAAGACCTCATCGTTGAAATACTTAACTATTAATTATATTTCTACTATATTTTATTTTAGGTCATTTAAATACTAGCAGGTCTCATAGGTAACTCAATCTATTGCTGATTAAAGCTAAGCAGAAGTGCTTTCTGCAGTGGTTATCAAAGAGAAAAGAAATTACAGTAAATGCACTCTGCATTACAAATGAGGAGATGCAGATTGAGAAATTGAAATTAAACCAAAAACATCTTTACAAAGAAATTCTTTGGAGTTTTTTTCCTCTTATTGCCTTTGTGTTTGACCCTCTGAAAATGTTATATTTTCAGAATAGAATTGTTTCCTGGGCAGGGGGAAGAGGACCATTTATAGGAGGTAACTTGTGTTGAAAATGGAACCTTCCAAATGATAAAGAAAAAAACATGACTAGCCTGAAATTCGAAGATGGAACTGTAAAGCTGTGCTTAGTGCTTAAGCTTTGAAGTGAGAAGCTATTTTTCATTCTGAATTGACTTAAGGCCAATGAGATTGAATTCTTTAATTTCCCGTTTCAGCGTTAAATGTGAAATTGTGCATACATGTACTATAATTAAAATCAGTAACATTTGTTTTACAGAACAACTTTCCAGAGAATAACTTTATAGGCTACTGTGATTAGCCTTTACTTCAAATGTAAAATTAAACTGTATAGTTTTTCTTTATTGTTTTTTCTGCTGGAGGAAAATATAATGGCATCTGCTATTTTAATGCAGCAACTGTTAAATTTTCAATAATAACACTAGCTAAAAATGTGAAATTATATAGATTTTGTAAAGTTATATTTAACACTTTGTTTCAGGAATATTAATACACACCACTCCATTCCAAATTTTTGTACACTACAGCAAGAAGTTCTATAGAACATTCTTTTAGAGGGTTCAGCTTCTTTTCAGTTTCATGAAATTAAAAAAGACACTTCACTTCTTTGAGCTTGTTTCAAAAAAAAATTATTTAAATGAAGGAATAAAGCCTACTTGAGGCAATGTTGTGATGTTCTTAACATGAAATCCAGAATATAATAGTGATTAACATTTTTACTTTCTGTCCACATAGGATAAAAAGCTCTCAACTTTGCTCGGTTTTCATCATTAATGGATTAGTAATACTCTTTGTGTTACTATGGCTTTAAAAGCACAATAATAAAAAATCTATGTCTTCATTAATGAAAATATTAAAGTATTCCACTGATGTTTCAGTTTTCCCTGAGGCTCTGAGACAAGTTTTCATTTTGTTAAACCCCTGCTCCCCCACTCCCTCTCCAATTCCTGCCTGGACTCACTTAATCATTTCTCCCTCCTTTCCAGAAAGAGGTACCAGGATGACGGTGTGAGCTCTCACAGAAGTATTTCAGCACTACTCTACATATCTTCAAAACCCAATCCTTCAGCTTTATGTGACAAGATTAAAAATGGCCAAGTATTATTTATGTGAAAGAGCATTGAGATACCCTTTTGAGATAGAAAGCATCTGTGGCTATGACTAATTATTGCAGCAGCCAGTGGTGGGACATAAAATAAGTTGTCGATCGATATTCATAGATTCAATTAGCAGACTTTAAGCAGTAAATATTCCTCTTTGCAGTAGGCAACTTCCACTGTGATATGGACACACAAAGAAACTGGAAGGTAATCTCTGCCCACAGAGAATTTAGGGTCACATAGTTACATGAAGAAAGCATCTCACAAACATGAAATAACTACACAACAAGTTTATACTTGGCTTCACATACTTTACACAAGCACTGCTGCTGTTTGGACAAAAGGTGTGATCTCAATTAACAGACAATCAAAAAAGCTTCTTAGAAGATGGGATGACTAAAATACTAACTGCTTTGAAAGGAAAACAAAGGCATTGTGTATCTGAGGCACAGCACCTCTGTAAACTTCTCCAATACTTTTGATTAATGTTTTCCTATCAATTCAGGATAACTTATGTACATTCTTTTTGTCGCTTTCCATAACTCCTCATGTTTTTTCTTTATTCTATCAGTAGTTAGTTTTCAAAGTAAGGAGGACAATGCTACGAAATACTACTGGACCAGTTATCTTAATCTTTCATTCCTACAGTAGACAGAATCTGGAGCCTATACGGACATCTTTTAGAGCCATTCCAAGTGCAGTTAATGTACTTCTTTCACCAAACAATTTTCCTGCATTTTTTTTTTTTTTTACAACAGCTGTGTTTTCAACTAAACCATCACACTTTGGCATATATTTTCACAAATCTTGATATATTATAGCATTTCATATCCTGATACAAAATCTCTGCTATGCATTACAAAAATATAATGTCTGTAATTTACAAGGCTCAATTTATAATTTACCAGTATGTATAAATTCCAGGCTCGATTTGAACTGGATCTCCTTGCAAAATGGAATGGTAAATGCTGTTAGACAACCAGATATATTAAGTTATAATTCTGATTTGGTATATGACTTTCAAAAAATAATTTAAACTAGTAATAAATAAGGAATTGTAGAAACAAAGGAAATATAACTCCCATAAGAATTAAAATCTGGTCTAGAGGCTTATTTTTTAAATTTATGTTTATGGAAGTGAGAAGAGTGAACAGAGTAAATATCAACCGGTCAGCAGATCTGTGCAAGGGATTTCTGTATAGAAAGCTCCTCAGAGAAGTGAAATTCATAAAGGCTATAACATCCATTTAGTCCCATCCTTGAATTTAATAGGCGAAAACAGTGAGTTATAGGAAGACTAAGAGATTTGCCACTTACCTAAAAAGTGTCTGAGGGTGACTATAATCCATTTATCTTTATATATAAGAATTTTCGAAATTAGTATAATTGTAAAATTATCAAAAATTAAAATTTACTTTGTCCCTATAATTAAGTAGTTACAAAGTTTGGCCTTGTGGAACTTGATTTAGATGGAAAACAAAGATTATACACACACACACACACACACACACACACACGTATATATGTACATGTATATTTATATGCATACATATAAACATATCATATTTATATGTATGCATATAAATATATTATATTTACATATATGTATATAAATAAATTTTCAAATATTAAAAAAATAAGATTATTTGAAAAGTATATTACTCTTCAGGTAAGATATACTTTACATTTAAGAATCTAAGAGTCTCAGCTAATGTGTTACATGTTAACTTATTCACTCATTCATTTATTCAAAAAAATATTGTTGGAGTTGTAGATGGGTCAGGCAGAATAAGAATTCTCTACATAAGTGTCTGAAGTGCTTTTATTCAAAGCATCTGCTGAAATGTGAACTTCCAGTGTAAATGTGTGTAAGGCATGCTTTAATAATTTGTTTCATTCAATAAATATTTCTTAGGCACTGACTATGTGCCAGAAATTGTTAGAAGTGAGTGAAGTAAACATACTCCCCACTCCCATGGAGCTTACACTCTGGTAGGGGAGCAAAGTATGTTAAACAGATAAACAAATAAGTAGGTTACTATAAATTGAGAATAAAGTATGAAAGTGACTAAGTAAGAGTCATGATAGAATCAATTGAATGACTAGAGTGCAGGAAGCAGAACCTGAGGGCTACTTGCATAGGGTGAGAGGAGGTCTGTCCATGGAGATAATATTTAAAACCGTCTTACAAAATGAGAAAGATTCAGACATGGGGGAGAATAGAGAGAATAATATTCCAGACAGAGGAAATGGCAAGTACACAAGACCTTAGTTAAGAAAAATACAGTGTATTAATGGGAAATAAAAGGAGATAAAAATGGCTAGAGGTTACTTAATTTGACTAGAATGGCTTAAGTAATAACAGGTCAAAGGAATCAGATTATCTTAGATGAGCAATTTAGTTGAAGTAAAATGAAAATTATATGAATAAATTTTTAAAATGCTCTATTGAAATATTACTAACACACTATAAAATGTATACATTTAATTTATACAGTTTGATGGTTTTGTGCATTGACAGAGTTGTGCAACCATCACTATAAATTTTTTATTGCAGTAAAATACATGTAACAAAATCTATCATTTTAACTATTTTAAAGAGTATAATTCAATAGTTTATATATATTTAAAGTGTATAATTCAATAGTTTATATATATTTGCAACTATCATCCCTATCTATTTCCAGAACTTTTTTATCACCCCAGAGGAAACTCATACTCATTAAGCAGTAACTGTCCAATCTTCATCCTCCAAACCCCTGGAATCTAAAGTGTATAATTCAATAGTTTATATATATTTGCAACTATCATCCCTATCTATTTCCAGAACTTTTTTATCACCCCAGAGGAAACTCATACTCATTAAGCAGTAACTGTCCAATCTTCATCCTCCAAACCCCTGGAACCTATTAAGTTACTTCTGTCTCTATGGATTTACCAATTCCGTGTATTTCATCTAAATTGATTTATACAATATGTGGCCTTCTGTGTATGGCTTCTTTCATTTAACATAATGTACACAAATGTTCATATTAGCTTTGTTCACAATTGCCAAAAGAGGTAAATAACATAAATGTACATCAATAGATGAATAGATCAAGAAAATGTGGTATATTTGTATAATGGATTATTGTTCAGTCCTAAAAAGAAATAATGTCCTGAAGAATAAACCTTGAAAACATTACAGTATAGAACAGTTTATATAAAGAGTTTTTAAGCAGATATGGGAAAGACTCTTGAAATTTATTTTTGAAATTTCATTGTCTGTTATTTGAAGAATAAGTTGGAAGGAGCAAGAGTAGTGGGAAGAATAGTTAGGGAGCTACTTCAGTGGACCAAATGAGAAATACTGTTTGTTTAGACTAGAAAGTTGGCAGTGGAGAGAAAGGGAAACTGACATGTTAGAAAGATTTTTAGAAATAAAATTATCAGGGATTTGGCTTCATTGAATTTAGGGAGTGAAATGGAGACAGAAATCAATCCAGACACACAGGTGTGTGATGCAGCTATGTCACTTATTACAACGTGCAAAACTGTGGAAAAGCCAGACTTCAAGGAAAAAATCAGTAGTTATGATATAATTATGTTCCATATCATGTGTTAGTGTGCACATGGACCAATTAGAACTCTCGTATAATGAAGATAAAAGAATAACATTTATATATTGACTTTGGAAAATTGTTAAGCATCATCTTCAAAAAACAAAAAAAACAAATATGCACATAAAACATGCCCCAGTAACCTCACTCCTAAATATATATGGTCAATAGAAGTAGATACATATATTCACCAAAAATAATACATACAATTTTTTTATAAAATTTTCTTCATAATAGTCCCACTGGAAGCTACCAATATGCTCATTGACAAAAGAATGAATAAATTAATTGTGGGAGCAGATTATAGTTCTTGACTGACACAGAAGCTGAGACTCTGTGCAGGTAAAATACTTCTCATATCACACACCAAGTAAATGGTAGAGGTGACTTAAAGCCTGTCACTATGCTAAAATATTTTATTTTATTCACTGCATATCATTGAATGCCCTCTGCCCTTTTTATCCTTCCTG
>NW_006442484.1:9570760-9599315 GCF_000325575.1 Pteropus alecto
GAACAGGGGCAGAGGTTTTAGGATTACTGGGGAATTATCATATTAGGAAGATTTCAGCGATGTTAATACATCACTGTGACTTCCCCTATGGCACCAGAACCATCAAATGACAGTGAAATTGTCATCAAATAAAAAAATATTTCACACATCATAATCTTCCTGATATGTCAGTGTCTGTTGACTATTAAACCACGATGAACACTGTGGAAAAATTTAACACACTAAGTTTTATTATTTACCCCTGTCAGTAAAGCAGTTAAATAAACCCAAAAATATTTAGGAAAATTGAAAACATTGTGCCTTCACAAGGGCTTTCACATCCTTCTAAAAACAAGAAATAAAACCTAGAGTTCTAGAATTCTGAAAGGGGCTATTTTAAGAAACAAGAAATAATGCAGTTTATAAATCCCATCAGGTCTCAAACTACTGAAACAGTTTCTTATAACCCACATCATCTTAGTGGGAAATGGTAGGCTGCTAACAGTGCATGGAGACTAAACTAATAGTCAAAGTTTCAGCCATGTTGGCTGCAACGAGAATATGAGATTTGCCAGCATCAGCCTCTTTTTCCTTTCTCTAGTCTATCCCAAGAATCCACCATGTTTTCTGCCCAGAGACTTCTTCCACCCAAGTCTATTGAAATCAAGGTGTCAGCAGGGCTGCACTCCTTCCCAAGGGAGAATCTATTCTATGCTTTTCTTCTGATGGTTGCTGGCAATTCTTATCATTCCTTAGCTTGCAGCTGCATCACTTCAGTCTCTGATTATGTCATCATATTGTCATCTCCTCTTCCATGTATTCTCCTTTTCTCTATTGTAAGGACATTTGCCATTATCTACATACCACTCAGTAATCCAAGATGATCACACCTATATTTTTAACTTAATTACATCTGCAAAGACTTTTTTTTTTTTTTTTCCCCCAAATAAGCTACCATTCAGAGTTTCCAGGGATTTGAACATAAGTGTATCTTTATAGGGGTTACCATTCAAGCTACTTTATATAAGATTAAAATGGTGCATATGGCAGTGTGTAACACAAACTCTTTCTACACCAATTTCTGGTTTTGTTAGTCCTGGTTACCTAGTTAGTGTATATCTTTTCTTGGCGCAGGCAGTGTGCAATATTTTCCACCCTTATTAGCAAAAGTCCCAGTTTATCTATGGCTAAACTGAGTTCTGAAACATGCTGGTTTCTTCTAAAGTTTTGCTTTGTATCAAAATACATATATTCAAGCAGGTTTATTTTTAAAAGACATTTTTTCAAAATTTAAAGTTCTTTAGAAAAATACAGAGTGCTAAAAATGATATACAATCTGTTTCCACTGTTCTAGGTTTCTCTTCTAGACATTTTGCCTGACAACAATCATAATGATCAGATCCTAAGCCCTATGTAAACATGTAGCCAACATTACTTTATCTGACTCAGAAAAAAATCTCTAATACTAATCCAATGACAATGATAGAAAGTATGTGAAGATTGTAGGAAGTCCTCACCTCAACTACATTGTCGCCGTTGATCTTTGGTTCCCCCATCGACTTATAAATATTTGTACAGCTTATTTACACTTTTTTTCCCCATAAAAAGTTTAGTGACTCCTAGAAATAGTTCTTTCTTTCCATTTCTGTGTAAAACTTGATATCATAAAAACACTGGTTTATAATTGCAGTCCCATTGATAATGATTCTTTAACTTATCATAAAGTTATTTTAATTCTCTTCTGAAAGAAAGTGACTGCTGAACACAACCCCATATAGCTAATTAATTATGATAATTGTATCATATGGTGCTTGAAAATAGATGTTTACAGAATTGCTGAGAGAAATGTTTCTATGTGTAGTTTGGCAAGGTACATTTGTACTTGCAATTTGTATTCTTCCATATTCCACTAGATGAATAATTTTCCTCCTGGAAAGAGAAACTGACATAGAATATGACATTTTCTGAGTCCCATGATAGTCCAACCAAAGCCTGTCATACAAATAGATTAATGGTCCACAATTTTCTGCTCATTGAAATATTTGTCATAAAAATAAATGTATACTTTCTCCCCCTCCATTTCATGCTCTCATTATAGTCCTTGTCAAAGGAAATGATTATTATTACTTTTTTGGGAAAAATGTTCTGTTCTTGGTATAATCTCTGCCATTAGAAGGATAAAGAAAACTATAACAATAATATTTTTAGGTATAATTCCCTGAAAAATTGTACTCGTGACAGAATATAAAAGAGCACACAATAATACAAAATAGTCCTATTACCTTGGCACATGTTAGATGCATTGTTTTTTTTTTTAAAGTCAGTTTACTGTCACAATTGCATTGTGTTTTTAGTTTTCTTTTAAATTTCTGCTTTATTTTTCTTTAGAATCTTTAAATTTAGGCAAACAGTGAGCCTGTCACTTCACAACTATTCTGTGAATGGTATGGGAGAGGGGTCAGATTGAAGATACTCTGCATTTTGATGACTCCAGGAAGCACTTTAAGCAGCCTTGATTCTTCCATGACAACATGTAGAAGAGCTTTTGACATTTACTTTCTTTGTTCCTTGCAGTACCTAACAATATGTTACAAGTATCAGGTGTTCAGACATTTGCTAACATTGAATCAGAGAACAGAATAAATCTATTTAACTACAAGAGAATTAGAGTTGAGCCTTACATGAGATTTCTGTTACAGTCATATTGTAAAATTTTGGCCATTTTGGCCTTATGTAACAATCCTAACTGGTGAAACTGTGTTAGGAAAATAATTTTTATGTATCCAAATTGAAATGAGATTCACATGTAGTTGTTTCTGGTAATAGAAAAACATATGGGAACTATTTTCATATTTTCTAAATAGATGTGTAAATCTTTGTTTTTATAATAATTTAAATTATTTAATATTTTAAAAAATATCATGTTATTTAAATATCATTAAAATCGTTTTAATTCTCTACAAGAGTCCTGTTAGATCCATCTTTTTTACTCATGTAATACCAGGCAAGCTAGTTAAAATATTTGGTGTTTATTCTAAATTTTATTTCAAATTTTAAACTACATTTTAAGTCCTCAGTGGCAGAAGTTATGCTCTCTCACTTTATATTTTTCTTCAATATATTGCAGAAATGCATGCCATACCCATAAGTCGGCTGTCCCCATAGGCAGTATCTATTGTAGTAGTCCATCCTTGCAGCAGGATTTGGCATTCTTTCACATGCTTTAATTTTTAAAAATCTTTAAAAAATATTAGAATACAATTTAAGATATACTGAATATTTATTAAAAATGATGTACAGTAAATATATCTGAACCACCATAAACTTAAGGAGTCCTTCATACTTTTCTCAAAAACCCTTCCAATCCTCCATCCACCCCCTCCACTTCATACATCCCCCGGCATTGCTCAGCATTCTAGCTTTCTCCCTCTTTTCCTTCTTGAGCTAGATGGCTTTCTTCTCATGTCTTAAAATGTTTGCAGCTTTCAGTTCCTCAACAGAGTTATCAAAGCCATTTTCCCCAAAAAGAAACTTTCAGATCAATTGTTTGGAAGATAACATTTTCTCCATGCATTACAAATACTAGGGGTATTTTAATAAAGAGGGAGAACTATGAAGTTCCAACAGATGTTCTAAAAATCAGAGCCTCATTAAAGTTCTGGTTTTATCACTTATTTGTAATATATTTGGTAAATTACTTATCCTCTCTGAATCTTGGTTTTTTCATTTTAAAATTTGATAGCATTATACATACCTTATTATGTTTGTTGTAGGTTTTAACAACACTATTTGAAAAGCACTAGGGATATGTTTTATGTCATGTGAAGTAAGACTGCAGAAAAATTTCTTTCAAAAGAACAGTATTTCAGAAAGAAAAAAGGGGAATGTATATCACCCAGAGGCTTGGTGATTGTGACATCCATGTTTTTTAACACAGCAAATTTACAATTTATACATAAGCAAAACCTAAGATCCTCTCAAATAATTATATTGAACAGGAAAAGAGGGACCTTGGGACACTGAGAGAAGAGAGGAGACCAAGCTATACTTAACAACAGAGAAGAAAGTGAATCTTAAAAAAAAAAAGAAAGAAAATAGAAAACAGTGACTATTTTAAAGAGATATTGATTTGATGCATTTGAAAGAAAACTTATTTCTGTAGGAGATTTAGAATCTATGAAGGAGTCTCAGAATTTATTTGTCCAAGGAAGTAAAACACTAAAGATATATAATAGGGTTGCAGTGTTTGTTCTAGATAGTACAAACTATCTAAAGGCAGGACAAACAGCCCAGTGATGCTCCCTCTCCCTCCATCATATGGCTCTAGAAATTTTTCCTTTCTTCAAACCTGTCCTGTTTTAGTCCTGACAGGGAGAGAAAATCCAAAACTGGTCTTTTCCAGCTTAGATGCCATTTTTGGCCAAGGCATGACCTTTGACTAATTATAATATCATTATAATTTCATCTGTATTGCAAGTACCCATAATGCGCCTGACACCATGACAGTTCCAGAAACACTATATAAGGAAGAAAAAGCTGGAAACCGAGCTCCCCACCTACCGAGAGGAGGCAAAGAGACTATGTCAGTACAACGAGGCTACATCAGTATCATGTTTCTGGGTTCTGCCTCCAGGGAGAGCAAAAAGTTCATAACCAGACATTTGCGCTCTCTCTCTCTCTCTCTCTCTCTCTCTCTCTCTCTCTCTCTCTCTCTCTCTCTCTCTCAAGCCCTCACTCCCCACTTGAGTGTGTACTTTCTCTTTAATAAACCCTGCACTTTCCTGCTTGCTGTTCGTCCTGCCTTTAAATTCTTTCACGCAGAATAAGACAAGAACCTGGTAACTGGAGCCTTGAGCTCTCCTGCAACATCTCTTTGTTTCTTGAGATTTTAACTTTTACTAATGACAAAATTGTACTTATTGTGGAAGCTGATTTCTTCTTCTTTGGCACAGAGTAAGCTCCCAATAAGTAGAATCGATGTGCCTTCTGCATTGAGTTTTAATTTGTGTGACAAATGGTTGCTTTGTTCAATACTTAATTGACTTGACACCTTGTTTTCATTTTGTAGAAAGTTCTTAACACTCTTTTCCATTGAATATCTTTATTAATAAAAGAGAAAAATAAAGAAGGTTAACTTTGATTCTAGAAATACAATCATATCTGTCAAATAAAAGCAGAAAAACAAGAAGCTTCTTATTAAAATAAAATTATTGACATCAAATAGACATTTTGCAGATGTTATTTTCATTCTTACACTGCATGATAGGAGAAAAAAGAAACTCAAGAGAATTCCTCATGACTTCAGGGATAAAATTAAGATCATAATAATAAGATATTCATTAAAGAAAATTACGCTAAACAAGTATTTACTTATCCTTATATGTTGTCAGCTTTCTGGCAGAGATGGGATTGTGTGTGTTTTTTTGTTTGTCTGTTTTATTTTTTCCCTTTGAGCCTTTTTTTTCTTTAGGGGGAAAAATGAAATCTTGTCATTGATAGTGCTAACTATATTTAACGTTATAAACTGCTTACATTTGATTTTGTAATGATATGTGTGGAGATGTAAACTTGAGCATATGAGAACTTTCTTCCTCGTTATACTTTACAAAATCTATTTTAAATGTTCGTCATCATATAGCAATCAAATCTCAGTTAGTAATGGGGAAGGTGAAAAGGTCCAGTAAGTATTTGAAATCAGACCTAGCTAAAAATGTAACCTTATGTTTAATTTTCTTACCCTTATGACTAAAACTATGTTTTAGTATATGTATATATGGGTGTGACTGTTATTTTATTTATAATTTCATTAAACCAATGAGGTATATCTTAGGATCATTTCACAGTTAATTGAAATTGAGTCTCAAGGAGGTTAAGATATGCACCCAGCGGTATATATGAAGGAAGCAACATAAACAGGTTTGGCTTACTTCAGCTATAGCTCAATCGTATTACATTGTTGACTAAGGAAATGGACCACAAAAAGGAAGTGCGGCACATATTTGGGGGTTATTGTTTTAGGTGTCACTATTTTTTATACATCTTACCTAGTTGAGTACTATTTATCTTAATAACTCAGCACATACATTCGCATTCATTATGTAAATCCTCATTTTTTTTTTTTTTAAGCCCTGTGTCATTTTTTAGAACCCCTTTGGCAATCTGGCTATCAGTTCTCACTTGTTATTCATGGTGTTTGCCCCTATTTTCTAATTTTATTTTGCTAAACTTCTCTGGGCTCGGGGACTAGATGTCTAAGGTAGAATAGAGAATCAGAGTCTGAGAATGGCCCAATATAAAAATCAGCAAAAACAGTGCCAGTCATACTAAATGTGCTTAATAAGTATCAGTTAACTCAGACTGTTAAAGCTTGTTAAAAATACTGGTGTCTAATGTTGTATATACAAAACATTTACCTCATCATAAATTTATAACCATAGAGTTCTTTAAGCCTTACTCCTATTTTTGCGACATTGAGATCACAGAATTAAAGAGAAACTCAAACTTCTCACTATTGGTTGGTTTGAATTTAGACTTTCTGATCCAAAAGTTTTATAAAAAATGGTTTCATCAAAATATAATTCACTAAAAAAAACTGTACATCTTTAATGTGTACAATTCAATGAGTGTGGATCTATGCAAATACCCCTGTTACCATCACCACAATCAAGGTAATAGATATACCCTATGCCTCCACAAATTTTGATGTGTCCCTTTGTTTTTATTTTCCCGTGGTGAGAACACTTAACATTTTACTCTGCCTTGTTTTTATTTTTCCCTTAGGTTTTAGTCTCACTTTATCCTTTGAACTCAGCAAAGCCTAATTTCTAAAAGCCTTGGCAGATAGTTTTTTTTTTTATTCAGTCCCTTCTAATCAATTCTCTTACGAGTTCAGCTGGTCCAGACCATCATATCTGGAAAGCCAGAAACAGAAATTCTCTAGGAACCACCCCACATATTAGAATCAAACAAGAGTATTTTACAGCTTGTTTTCCACAACACTGATCTCTAAGATCAGGGAATAACAAGACTTCCAAAAGTATTTCAAGTATCCATAATTTTTATGTATTTTTTCTTACTTTTTAACTTTTATGTCTCATTGAAGAAGGTCACAAATAAAATCTTCAATTGTTTTAATATTTTTTAAAAAGGCTTTTTCTCTTTTAATTGCAAATATTATGAAGAGTCAAATAAAACTCAAATTTCCAGGCAGTTTCAATCTCTCCTAATTCCTAGAAATATTTAAAAGACTAGTAATTCTAATGTGAGAGTCTTGTAGCTCATAGGAGTGGGAAGCAGAAGAAGAGGTCATAAGCTCAAATCTATTGACTAAGAGAAGATATATTTCCTAGCAGGTCTGTATTTAGTGAGAGTGACTCAGTTTGGTGTATCTCCAGTAGGAAAACATGCTCCATTTCTTTCCCACTCCCAATCTTAAGAAAATGCCATCTTTGTCACAAAGCCCAGGTCTAGATATACAAATGTGTACACACACACACACACACACACACACACACACACACACACACACATACTATCCCTTAATTGTATAAGGCAATAGTGAATTTTTTTCTCTCTCTCATCTCAGGTAATTCTTATTGTCGATGAAATGTTTTTATCATTTATGTAATAATAATTCTGAATAAAATTTAGATAAATCTTTTATCTTCTACTTAATAGGTTTTTTTTTCTTTTTCTTTTTCTTTTTTTTTTACTTTGGGTAATTTGCTTAAGTTCACTGAAATTTGGTTTTCATATCTGTAAAATTTGGACAATATTTTTTTCGGTGGATTAAAAAATATATGCTGTAGGCTCAAGCTTTATAATGAGTACAATAGAGACATAACTTGTCCTAGAGTAAGTTATAAGTTAACTACTAATCAGTAAAACATAGTCTTCTATATAGTTTTATCAGTTTCTCTATGCTTTTAAAATTAATATTTCTTTATTTCTTCATCTAAGATGTCAATTATAGAAGACCATCCACTAATCTAGCCAGATGTTTAGTTATTTGTCAATAAATGGAAAGACAGAATATTCTACACATTTGTTTTTCAGATTTTACTAATATAAAAGCCTACTTCATTACCTCATTTTTTAAGAATGAAATAAACACTAACACACACACTCCTCGGTATATGGTCAACAGAAATATATGCACACATGTCAAAAAATAAGGACGAGAATGTATATAGCAGTACTATTTATAATAGGTTCAATCTGAAAACAATTAAAATGTACACATAAATAACATACAGCAGTCCCTGCTTATCTACGGTTTCACTTTCTACAGTTTCAGTTACCCCACTGTCAACTGCAGTCTAAAAATATTAAATGGCAAATACCATAAATAAAGAATGTATAAATTTTAAGTTTCACACCATTCTGAATAGTATGATGAAATCTCATGAGTTCTGCTCCATACAGCCCAGGACGTGAATCATCCCTTTGTTCAGTGTCTCCAGGCTTTATGTACTAATGACCAGTTAGTCACTTCACAACCATCTCGGTTATCAGATCAACTATCTCAATATCACAGTGCTTGTGTTCAAGTCACCTTTATTTTACTTAACAATGACCCCAAAATGTAAGAGTAGTGATGCTGGCAATTTAGACGTGCCACAAAGAAGCTATAAAGTGCTTCCTTTAAGTGAAAGGGGAAAATTCTCCATTTAATAAGAAAATAATAAAATCCCTACAGAGGAATGAATCCTTCATTTGTGAGATTATGGAGAAGAAAATGTTGAGCCTGTACAAAGACATCAGCATGGGCTCTCCTGAAATAGATGAGTGATCACATTCACATAAATGTTCCTTATAATGCATTGCTATAATTGTTCTACTTTATTATTAGTTACCATTGTAAATCTGTTACTGTGCCTAATTTATAGTTAAACTTTATCTAAGGTATGTATGTATAGGAAAACCATAGTATATACAGGTTCAGTACTATATGCAGTTCCAGGAATCTACTGGGGCTCTTGGAATGTGTCCCCTAGCAATAAGAGGGAATTGGTGTAATGAAAAAGTATCATGAGAAATATTCAGACAATAGAATATTCTACAGAACTCAAGGTAAACAAACTATTGCCATACAAACACATGACATGAATGAATCTCAAAAAGATTTTTAAAAAATGTAATCTATAATTCCATGCCTATAATTTGCAAATAAGAAAAGATATAAAATGCTACATAAGGATATCACCATTTCTATACTTTTCAAATACTGAAAAAATTAATCCAAGATGTCAGAAATCAGCACAGTGATTTCTTCGGGAAAAGAAAAGGGGTAGAAATTGGAAAAGAGTCACAAGGGAGAGCTTCTAGGATGCTGAAAATTTTCTATTAATTGACAAATGTACATTTTGGATGATGTGTAGATATTAATGATTATGGTCTATACTCTACTCTGTGTATTTCATGAAAAATGCTGTTTTCTTTCGTGTGTGTGTTTTATCACATAAAGTTGAATTTCTGCAAGTTAAAATCACTAAAAATTACATTTAATAAATAATAGTCTACCTCTTATAAGAAACACAGCAGGTTCTCAGTAGAACTCAGTTTTTCTTTATCGGCAATAGTGTAGCAATTATACCTGGGGCTGGAATGTAGTGCAGACAGATTATCATCCAGTAACTGACAGTATACTTCCATGCATAAGAGATTCAAGGCTTAAAGTAACTTCATAGCATTAATCTAGAATAGTTAATTTAATCAAAATATAAATGAAACAAAAATGCAGTTTTAGATATAATAATTTGGTGAATAAACAAATTGGTATTTAAATATCAGTGAGCTTCTTAGGAATAAAACCATGCTTAGTGTTAGATATTAGCAGAAATATGCAACTTACATTATAATTCTTCTTGCATTCAGTGTTTCTATACATTTTCTTTCAGACTTCCAGAGCTGAATTTTATTTATTTATCCTTTTGTTCAGCAATTCTTTTTTGAGCTTCTACTTTTTGCCACATTCTGTGCTACTCACAAAAATGTAAAAACGAAAGACATAACCACTGCTTTTAAGGAGCTTTTAGTGTAAAAAGTTATGGAGAAGTTAAAGTGTTATTATAATACAGTGCAATCTATCCGCTATGATAGACTTATTCTTACTGTGCTATAAATGTAAGAAAGACTGTTTCCCAACCCAGAAGAAAGGTAGTAGATCAGTTTTCTTAACTAGGAGCTGACAAATGGTAGTTGGACAGTGAATGACGAAGGGCATGCTCAAAGGCACTTTTGTCATTGAGTTTACACTATTAATTATTACTTATTTAGTATCCATCCTTCAATAAAAGACTTGAAGGGACATAGTTGGACTAATCTTTAATCACTGAGAGCTGTCATTTTTTGAGAGATAAAATGCGACAGATCCTTAAATAATGGGAAGATCAAATTTAATGTTGCCATTAAAATAGAGCTCTCCTAACAAACAAGGTCTCCACAAAGCCAGCAAATCATTACTAAAATGGCATCAAGGCAACATCACAATCTAGATATGAAATCAACTTAACTCAAATAGAAAAGGCTTGACCTTGTGTTGATCCCATCTGCCTCTAAATCTTTACTGTTAACAGAACCCATGTTCTACTTGATGAGGTCTTTAAATAATTTATTAAGAGATCAAGTAACTCAGAAGCCATAAATGAGTGCACCAGGAGGAAGACATTTAAAATATAGAGCACAGGGGCATGAAGGGAGAGTTTTTACTGTTCTAGAGAACATATCTTTCTTTATGGTTTTTTAGACCATGGAAATAATATGTCCCAAATTATTATCCCAATCTACAAAGTTAGGATTTTCATCTTTGTGTCCACATGGCCATTAATTGAGAAGCTGTGTCTTTTATGAATCCTGCATGGTCATTAAAACTAGTCTACACACATTTGAAGTTTAACTAATGTCCATAAATTAGTTAAGAGACAAAACAAATTCATATTTGCATCTCAAGAAGGACACACACACACACACACACACACACACACACACATATATAATCTATTTGTGGGGAGAAAAAAACTTTTGTAAGATCTATTAAAAAAAAATCTCAAAATTATGTAAATTCTAAATAAAAGAACCTGTGCAAAACTAGCCCAAATGGGAAGACTCAGATATAGAGAGTGGTTATCCAAAGTACAGATGAACAATTAGTAGCCAAGAGGTCAGCAGACATTAAGAGGACAGGTACACTAAATAAAAGATACAACAGTGCTAAAGAGATTGTGCAGCAATATTTGCTTCATTTATTCATTTAACTATTTACTGCCTACTCTGTGCAAAGCAATGTTCTAGGTGCTTGAAATACATCTACAATAAACCTGCAAAGATCTCTGCTCTTGTAGAACTTACATTCTAGTCGAGGTAGATGATTCTCAGCAGTACCTAATATTCAATCTGAATGCAGCAGCAGTGATAAAGAGTGATAAATATAGCCATATTGCTAATGCACTTCGTACTTTCATCTATCATGCATCAGCAACCATTACATACCAATCTAGCAAATGCCAAATGCCGAGAGGGATGCAATGAGACATGGTTTAAATACAAACTGCTGATTATTCTGGAAGCCAAAGATGTCTATATGTTCAAAGTTCGGGACTTGATTGGAACCACTGCTCTCTTGGACAGCTGGTCTTTGAAATAAAACAAAGGTTGTCTCTCTCCCATCAATCAGGAAGCATTGATGTATGATACCACTTCACCACAGTTTCTTGTTGGACAGGCTTACACATATCATTTCACATAGGTGAAAATATGTGTGTAGGATAAAATCCAAGAATTTGAATTGCTGGGCGAAAAAGAGCTTTGAATTTATAAATCTAAGAAATTTATCAAATTTTCTTTTTGGGGGATATTATAAATTTATATTCCCAATGGTAGTATTTTCCCACAGCCTCAGCAATTCAGTATTATCAGACTTAAGTGTTTTGTTCATGTGGATAAAAGAAAAAGAAAATTTTTTGTCTTTACTTTTATTTTCTTATTAAATTGAGATTAAACATCATGCCATATTTAAAAAGCATTTATAGATAATTTCATTTATTTAAATTATTTCTTTGTACCCGTTGTTCATTTTTCTATTCATTTGTTAATCCTTTTCTTATTTTATCTATCCTGTCCCCACCTCAAGGATGTGAGAAAAAGTATTAGT
Source organism: Pteropus alecto (assembly GCF_000325575.1). NCBI lineage: Eukaryota > Metazoa > Chordata > Mammalia > Chiroptera > Pteropodidae > Pteropus > Pteropus alecto. The sequence continues at coordinate 9,582,891 of NW_006442484.1, forward strand.
ATTATTATTTGGATCACATTAAATTTAAAACAAATTTAAGAGTTTATGTCTTTATGCTATTCAGCCTTTCTCTCCAAGTACATTTGTTCAAAGTCTTTAAAAGGATTTTAAAGTTTTCTTTATATAGATACTATACATTTCTAGTTAGGTTTATTCCTAGCTATTTTATATGTATAAAGTCAAGTTATTTTTGCCAGGATCCCTTCAAAGGCCTTCTCTGGATTTGGTCTTTTTTAGACTATGAAAGAATGTTCAGGCATGTCTCAAAGCTCTGTGTTCTTCGCTGTCCCAAATACATTTTTACTTCAGAGATTACTATGTTTATCCATTGTAATAATTTTACGAGCTTCAACTAATTCTTAACATTTTTTATCTCCCGTAGTTTAGACCTGTTCAGTGTTGGAATGCTAAAGTGGAGATAGGTGTAGTCTGGTTTTATCTGTAACCTAGCTCTGTGCCTTCTCTTCTCTCTGGCACCAGGAGAAGAGGGCACACTGTTCTGTGTGGTGACATTGTAATCTGACAGTGGTTCTCTCTACCCAAGGTGGAAGCACACGATTGATGCTTCTTTCCCTCCTGTGCTTTTATGTTGTTTTGTTTTTGCTTTTGTTTCTGTTTGTTTGTTTTCAGAGGTTATCCTGATACTACTTCTTCTCTTCTTTGACAAGGCATTTAAGACTTCTCTCCCTCAGTCAGCCTCTAGGCTTCTAGCAGTTACTGTCCCCTTTTAATGTATAGCCATTCTTTTTTTCATGGTCATCTTTTATGGAAGAATCTTTTTTGAAAAGCCAGAGCTGACTTTCTCTCAGTAATAATGCTGATCTTTGGAGTATTCCATTCTGTCCTTACCTTTACTTAAGTGCATTTTCCATTTAATATAGCCTTCTTTCTCTGATAGTGTCACGCAGAGGTAGCTCCAGATATATTTTTATCTTTAGAAAGTCCATGTTGAGAGTGAAACATTGATTATCAGGACTCTAAGAGGTAGTCAGGCTCAAAACTGTTTCTTTAAGTTGGAGAGAAATGTCCACTCCAGTTCTCCCACGGTGAGCATGAGGATTTGGGGAGCTTGGGGAATGCGTAGAATTTCAACACCATTTAAAGTGATTCTGTCTTTAGACTATGACTCTTGCACTGTTATACAGATGAGGTGAGTGATCCTTAATTCTGGCAGAAGCAGAATACACTATCGTTTTTCAGAGGAATAAATTGCCGTTAAATCTTCATTTACTTTGAAGTATTCAACTTTAATTAAAAAAAATAATAAGATAAAAATACAGTTGAACCAAATTTAAGAGGATAACTTTATATTTTCCTCATTATGTTTATGTACATGATTATCGATCATCTTTTCTTGGGCTAGTTTCTTTCACATTTACCATTATTATTTTCTTTTCCATTTCTAGGGAATATTCTTCTTATTTGGAGGTAGCATTCTCCAACCTCTTAAGGATATCTCAGGCTTGAGTCTTCTACATACTTATGTGAAAGGAGTAAAAATATCATTGTTCAGAGCCAAGAAGCTAAATATACTGTAGTCTAAGTATTTTGATAACCATAGAATCACTCACTACTTCATCATTTGATTTATACAAAATGGCTGTAGGCTTACCTCTTGCTTTTTTATGCTACTACAACTACATAGACTGCTTTTCTCTCACCCTCTTTTGACTAACCATCACTCACAAATCCTTCAGAGATCATTTTAAGCATTTACTGAAAAATAGGCTTACAAACAGAGCTAAGCTGAGTATGCCATTCTCAAAGGATATAAATAATCGCAAATTTCAAATTTAATAGTTATCTCCATCATAATTTTTTTATTTAAATGTTATTTATTCAGATTGAACATTACATATATACTATGCTCATGTTAGATTTTAGGCTAAAAATGTTAAAATATACAAAATGTTTATTCTTTTTAAAAAAATTTTTTTTTGTCTTTTTATGATTGGAATATAAAACAACTAAGGTCCCTATACTCTATATGTATCTCAGAAAATTCATACCATAAAGTCTTAGTATTTGAAAACAACTCTATAGCTTATCTAGATGAAGATTTTGCTGAATCTAATAATTCACTCCAGTATATTACTCTAAAATACCTACATTGACAGCCCATCACCAGCTACCCGCTTGAGTAGTTCAGGTGAAGAACAGTAACTTTTCAAAGCAGTGCCCATTGGGAGTAATTTCAAGTTTATAAAATTCTTGTTATACAGATTCAATGTCTGCTTCCCTGCAACATGCCCACATTCTCTGGGAAAGCTAAAGCTTACCTGCTCTTTTAGCACTTAAGAATTTAATGCTTGTTTTGTTACAAGTGTAAGGCCAGATGCTCAGGACTAAAATAAATAAATAAATAAGATTGGGTTTATAAACTAGAGGATGTTACAGTCTTGTGATAACTTCTCAGATGTATGAAAACAATTATTAACTACGGTAAATACCAGTATGTCCTCATTTTAAGTAATATTTTTAAGTATAAAAATCTAGACATATATTAGATGACAATTGTTACAGATTACCCTGTACTCAGAGAATTTTGCTAAATCAATTTTCAATTTTTTTCAGTATATCCATGCAGTTTAATATGTAAATATGTATATATATGTATATACATATATACTTATATTTAAAATCCTTAATGAAGATTGGGCAGTTTGAAATCTCAAAATTTCTAAAAGTTATCAACAGCTGAAAGTATATCAAAATAAATATAGCAAATGTATTTTTAATAATTATATGAACATTATTTGATAATTTAAGTTCTACAGAGGCCAAATGTGTTTCTCTCTATAAAGTGATGCAATTGTTTCAAAACCTAACAAAATATATATACAGTAACAATGAACTATTAGGGTATGAACCACAGAATACAAGAGTTCTGTATTCTGCCCTGTTTAGATTACATTTTCTGTATCTTGTTCACTTCTGAAAACTACATTATAAGGAGCTACTGAAAATCTTGAAAATAATAAAGAATGAGATGATCAGGCTTTTAGAAATATTTTTCAGAAAAAAACCTTTAAAGCAAATAAAAGAATATGAAGGACACATGTAACTGTCTTTACATTGTGGAGCAGCTGTCACATACAAGAGGAAATAAGAACTTTTTTTTTTTTTTTAAAGGGCAAAACGAAAACCGGTGTCTGAATGTCACTGGGTAACACATTTCAATTTACAATAACAAGAGTCTTCTTTATTGAATCTTCTCCGATATAGAAAAGACTGCTTCACTGAAAAATGTATCATAACAAAGAATGATTGAATATTTGATGTCTATACAAAAAATTCTCATTCCACGTGTGCTCTTTAAAAGGAGACAGGAAGAATGAAAGAGAGGGATATGATGAGATTATATTTAAATTTCATATGAAAGGACTCTAAAGCATTGGAAAAATTATGTCAGTCTTCATATATTATAATTAAGAAAACAACAAATATAATAATTAAAAAGGCAAATTTATGCACACTAGTTAAAAAAAAGAAAAAGTAATGTATGTAGAGAATACCTTTTAAAGGAATGGCCTTTAGTAAAAAATGGAATCCATTATAATGGGAATTGTTTTTTCTTTAGGCCACCATAGACCATCAGAGAAGGAATATAACCTTCTGTATGAAAAAACTATAAAGTTATATTAAATATACAATACAATATTTTTAAAGATATTGGACATTAGAATATGAGTGATAATAATACCTGGAAGGTGGAAAACAAATGAAATGAGCCCAGTGATTGCCCAACTACCTGATAAAGATCTTAGACCATGACACAGTGATGGAGAACTCAGATGCAGCCTGGCAGTAACTCGAATTGGTAAGAAGATGCAGAGGCTGAGAAAACAAGAGTATGCAGGGAAGAATATCAAATAGGAGAGAGCCGAACATAGATAGAACTCTGGAGATATGAATAGGCTCTCCCTCCAGTCTTAAGTTGAATATTTAGCAGTGTATACATATAAAGAAACTAACCATAAAGGGAGAAAGAACTACCTAAAAGAATTATTGTATGCTGATATAGGAACGTAAATAATTTCTCTTCTCACCAGCCATATTATAAAATCTCATAATTCATGAGGTATTGAGTAAAGAAATCAGAAAGATTTTTCCTCGGTATTTAAAAAAAAAAAAAAATAGCCTTAGGAAACATGCTACTCTGGTTCTACCTTAAAAAGTTTAATAGAAAGACAAAGCAGATTGAATTGCTTTAGTAATTAACTGTATTATAAAACAAAGCTCAAAAACATTTATAGAAATTCAAAAATATTCAAAACTCCATAAGATAAAATTAAAACTATCTGCCATTCAATCAAAAATTAATAGGCAGGCAAAGAAGCAAGAAAATGCAAACTACATAAGAGATAAATCGATCAAAATTAGACACATAAGGAAACAGACGATAGAGCTAGAAGACAAGCAAATCAAATCAACAATATACTGTATGTATTCAATATTATAACTATAATGTATGTATTCAAATAATTAAAGGAAAGACAGCATGATAAGTAGAGACAGAATATATATACAGATAAAAATAAAAATTCTTGACTTAAAAACTAAAATCGTTGAAATGAAAAATATACAAACTGGAATTAATAGCACATTAGATATTACAGAAGAAAAGATTAGTGAACTTGAAAGCAAAGAAATAGAAAATATCCAAAATAAAAACAGAGAGAAAGGACTGGAAAAAAGTGAACACACTTCAGAGAGCCAAAGAATAATTCTAGCAGATTTAAAATATGTAAAAACATGGGGAAAAGGAGGGGAGGGGAGAAAAATATTAACAAAATAATAGTCTTTTTTTTTTTCAAATTTGATGAAAAATTTAAACCCACAAATCCAAGAATTAATCCAGTCTTAAAGAGATAAATCTTTAAAGGAGGCAGAAAAATGCAAATTAAATACTGAGAAATATAGATAGGGAGGATTGTTGATTTTTCTTTGGATGCAATTTACGGGAGAAAACAATATAACAACATCTTTAAAGTATAAAAGGAAAACAAATATCAACCTAAAATTCTATGCCTATCTACAATATATTTTTAAAATGATGGAGGAATAAATATGTTTTGAGACATACAAAGCTGAAATAAATCATTATCAACAGACTTAAACTAAAAGATATTAAAGGAAGTCAATGAGGTAGAGAAATATGAAATGGAATAGAAATGTGGATCTATTAAATGGAAAGTAGAGCACTGGAATTGGTAACTACAGGGATAAAAACACTTTTTATTATCTAAAGTAATTTTAAATAAAAATGATTATTAAACAAGAATAAAAAAATATTTTTTATGGCTATAGGTGAAGGTGCTAAGCACGGCTCTGGAATATATTTATTCATCCAAGCCAAGATGAATTACTTGGCTTATTAATTCTTCATGGAATGGAAAAATGTGTGCTTGGGTATTGGTTTATTACATTTTTACTAGATTGTACCATAATAAGAAAGAACCCCCAAATACTCAATGGCTTATCATAACAATGCTTTATTTTCCACTCATGATACATGTAAGTTGTGGATTATCTATGGTTCTATTCCAGTATGAAGTAACATTCCTAACTGGGACTTTGCTCTTCATATGCAGAAGAGAAAGGAAATTGTGAAAACCACACCTTGTTCTTAAAGCTTCTATGTAAAGTATCATACTTTATCTATACTCACATTTAACTATGTGCGCAGGTCACATGGCACAGACTGATGGAAATAAGCAAGGGTGTTTAATCTTTTTAGAGGAAAGGCAACGAAAAATGGAAATAATTAAAGTTTGTCATATACTTCAACACACAATGAAGTAGCCGAATGTGGTCTAATTATATATATAAGACTGATAATTTGCTTTGTAATTTTATTTCTTTGATTTAACAATGTGATATTTTATTCTGAAAATACTGTGTAAATTTGCTTTAATGTCTTTCTTTTTATCGTTATCAATATCTAAAAGGGCTATTTTTATACTGCAAGCCTTCATAAAAAGTCTAAATGGACAAAACAAATACAAACAAAATTATGAAAATGTGGTAGATTTTTTCATTTGGAAAATATTGAGCATATGGCTAACTGAAAATGAAATGGAGACTAACCAATATGTAAAGCTCTATTTATTTTCTATCTAATATGTGCCAGTATAGGTACTATATACTTCACCTACATAAGAACATTTTTATTTTCATAATAATCTTGAAATGCAGATGCTTTTTTCTATTTTACAAAGATATCAAGACTGAAGATTTTGTATAAATTGTTCCCAGATCCAAAAGCTATATAGAAATAGGAGTCAAATTAAATTCTAGTTCTATGTGAGGACTCTTAACGTATCCTTTCCCTATTAGATATAGAGCAATTGTTTAGAGAAAACTACTTATTAAACAACCTAAATATTATACAAATGTAGTATTAATTGAGATGATTAATTCTGTTTGCTTTAGGAGTAAAACCTCAAAGTTTGAGTGATTTAACACAATAAAGGTTTATTTACTATTATTATGTAATGTTTGATACAGGCCAAGTGACTGTTCTCTATGTTTTAGTTACTCCATCTGATCAGTTGTTCCCAATGGGAACAGGACAGGAGAAGCAAAAGATAAAGGAAACACTGACTCATAGTCCATTGATCAGAACTATCTTCATAGCCTCAAATGACTGCAAGGAAATGGAGATAAGCACATGGAATGTTTGTTGAGTAGTAACTGCTTTTACTACATACTGTAACCATAGAGAGAAACATTTAACCACAAAGAAACACTTATGAATACTTATATAAAATAAAAATCAAAACATGTAATAGATAATTTTTTGTGTTTAAATAAATATCCCAATTTCCTTCAGAATCCAAGAATTATGTCTTTTATAATGAATAAAATCTCTGAGGACATGTTAGGAATTCACATGTTTTAAATCGAATTCAGGAAAAATATATTATATATTCCACCATAAATCTGGATTATTGGCAAGAGGATATTCAATAGAATTGAATAAAATTTAATTGCATTTTAACAGAGAAAATTGTAACGGAACTTTCTGACTATTCAGCTATGGAAACTAAAGTTCTTCACTAAAGCGGATGTAGTGTTCCCATCTTTGAGAAATATTTAAGCTGTAGTTTATAGGATTATTTAAATGTAGAATTTTCCTGAATTCATTTTTATCTAATTTAGAATTCTATAATTTTTGATTTTTAACACTAAATAATACTTATAACACTTATTTTGTTATCTATGTCTAGCATAAGCATAATGCCTTTAGTCATATTATCATGGTAAGCATGTCAAAGAAATAAATGAACCCATTTTCTTCACCCCATTGTGGTTATTAATTTATAATCTTCTTATTATGTGTATACATATAAAACAATATCATTAAAAATAAATATAGGAATTAAGGAAACAAAATAACACTGGTTTAAGAGAGCCAATGACACTTTTTCTATTAACCCATTTCCCATTTGTCCTGAGGAATACTCACTGGGGCGTTTGTAGCTGCAATATTTACCCAGAGATAACTCACAGATTACAGTCCTAACTGTTAGATAACTAATCAGACATGAGCAACAGGGAAACAAAGAAATAGAGGCCCGACCTAGAGACCACCCAAAGAACACCCTAATGGTAGTTAAAGAATCCCTCTTGCATCTTGAGAGACAAGGGAGACAAAGGACGGGAGGGCCCTAAACCTATAGCTGGTTTAATCTGGCCACAGACTCTTGCACAGAAGGTACTATCCTAACCTGTCCACAACCTCAGCCTCATTATACTATTATTATAATACCATGTTTATGCCCAGAACTTCATTAATCAAATTATAACAGACTGAATTCTGGGTAAGCACATGTGCACCAGGCAAAGGATTATATAACAGCCAAGTGTCGATCAAAATGGCCTCACGTGCCCATCTCTCAGTAATGCCTTTATAACTACCCATCATGGCCCAAATATAATAAAGACCATCCCACTTCTGCATTGTGACATTTCTCTTTACTGAAAACCTGCTCCTCCCTTGTGGCATACTCTGTTCTTCATTTCTTTTATCTCTTCACCTCCCAAATTCCACAGGGCTGAAGCCTTCTTTAGCATTGCCCATCTCCTTTATATACCTTTAATAAATCATTTCTAAATCTCTCTAACCTGTAATTCTTTGCTGCATCTTCAGGGAAGAACCAAGGACCCTCATCCCCATGCCTCTGGGGGGACACCAGATTTCACATCACTCCAGAGGTAACCCTAAACTTACCCCTAAAGTTTGCTATAAAATATCTCACTTTTATTATTATTTCAACATCATTATAATATATTGATACTCATTGGAAACAAATGGCATCATTCTATTTAGTAGTAGTATTTGTATTACAAAATATAGTAATTCTTGATTGTTGAAAATGTCAAATCCTAGAAAACTTACATGTAGTTAAATTAACGCTGGCAGCAAGCTGTGCTTTTTTTTTTTTTTCTAAATGAGAAAAAAATTAATCCCAAAGTTGTAACTGAGGTCCAAAATATAGGACAAATGAGATAGGAAGTGACATAATCACTATGAAAAATAGATGGAGGCCCCTCAAAAAATTAAAATAGAACTACTATATGATCCAGGAATTCTAGTTCAAGGAATATATCTGAAGGAAATAAAATCACTATATCAAAGAAGAGATATCTTCACCCCATGTTTTTTAGAGCATTTTTTACAATAGCCAATATAAGGAAAGAATCTAAATGTTCATTAACAGATGAATGGATACACACACACACGTACAGCAGTATATTAAGCCATAAAGAAAGAAATCCTGTCATTTGTAACAAAATAAGTCAGTCAGAGAAAGACAAATACTGTATATCACCTATATGTGGAATTAAAAAAAAAACAAGCAACCAAGGACATAGAAAAAGAAAACAGATGATTTCTGGTTACCAGTAGCAGGGAGTGGGAGAAGGAGAAATTGGATGAAGTTAGTCAAAAGGTACGAACTTCCAGTTATAAGATAAATAAGTACTAAATATAATGTGCAATATGATAACAATAGTTAACACTGCTGTATGGTATATATGAAAGTTGTCAAGGGACTAAATTCTAAGAGTTCTCATTCTAAGGACGAAATTTTTTTTCTTTTCTTTTTTATTTTTTGTGTCTATCTGAGAAGATGGATGTTAACTAAACTTATTGTGGTAATCATTTCACAATACTGTATATAAGTCAAATCATTATGCTGTATATCTTAAACTTATGCAGTGCTGTATGTTAATTATATCTCAATAAAATGAGGAAAAAAGCATGCACTTTTTTATCTTGATGGTTATTTTTATCTTACTCTCCAAAAACATAGCAATTTTATTCCTATTTATAGTATGATTGCCTATTTCACCATAAGCTTGACAAAATATTCACTTTAAAACTTTACATATGTTTATTGATTGTTTTGTATGTATATATGAACTGCCTCTTCGCACTCCTTTCCTTTTTCTTAGCCATCTTTTTCTTATTGATTTCCTCCTATTGCAGGTGGTCATTTGTCTTTTGACATTGATATTTCCCTTAAATAGAAGTTTTAGAAGAATAAATTCTGTGTAATAAATTTAAAAAGAAAGAAGGAAGTAGAGATTGTGATCTGAATGAGTGGTTCAGAATAGATGATCAGAGAACAAAGCATGATGAGGAAAATATATATGTCATATGTTAAAAAGATTCAATTAACACTCAGAATTTAAAGAGATCCAGCAGATAACAGAAATGTAATCACATCCCTAACTTCCAAGCCAGAAGCAAGACACAAGAAAAGGTATAATTAAAATGTTCGTATTCAAGTGTGGTTTGGGGGTAAACATACCTGATCAAAATGGAGGTGAGCCTGGGGTAGCATCTTAGAATCCTACAAATGAATGTAATCCTACCTTTTTTGTAGATCCAGGGTTGCATTTCTCCCAAGAACCTCTGCCTTTGTAAGAAGCTTTTTGATATATTTTGATAAGAGTTAGAAAGTTAAAAAGACTGTTCCCAGAAATAAGATCATTTTCTGTGGGTTTAGAAGATTATTTTATTATACTAACTCAAAAGCAGGAAATGTTAAATTATATCCAGTCCTTCTGAGGCACTTTTAAAACATTAGAGCTTTGCTTCAAATGAAAGAGGATAGATATAGTATCAAATAAAATAATAAAGATATATCTATAGAACTCTATATTATATGCATATACAAGTCAAAAAGTACTTATTAAATATCCTGGAGAGTGGGTTAAAATATGCCCATTATAATTATTTTTACAATTTAATAGTACGAATGTGACCAGTAAAATTTGTATTAGGTTTGTGTACAATGTTATACATTTTGCTTAAATTAAAATCTATTATTTTGTTTCAGTTTCATGGCAAAATAAGCAGCAATATTTTTCTCATTTCTAAATTGTCAATTTTTGCTATTTAAGCGATACAGTTTTTATTTTATCATGTTTTTTATTGTCTCATTCAAAATAGATTAGGTCCCAATGCAACAATGTTTATATTAAGAAAAATCTTACACATAGAGGATCAGGCTTTAGCCCTACCTATTAGGTTTAATTACTAATGGAACAAGTAATCTCACTACGTGACAACATTTCACTTATAAACTCCCCAAATGTCCTCAGCTTAATTATTTCTCCTATCTTTGTGCCACTGTATGCCACCATTTTGCCTTGATCTGTCTCTCTATCCTAGCACCTATCATAATAAAGATTGTTTGTTTAAAAATCTCATTTTTCCTATTTTATTCTTTAGAGCATGCCTGACATATTTTTTTCATATTGCTTAGTTTTAGTGCCCTTGTACATTGCACATTGTTGGGCACCTAGTAATCACTTAATTTAATTTTCTTCAATTGAACCGATGGAACGATAGTGACACCCCAAAATAAACCATCTGAATGGCCTCTATCCAGGTAGAAATAAGTACTCATTGACCTTTTGACCTTTAGGACTTTAGGCCTTTTGTATACATTTCATGTTTGGAAGGGTAATAGCAAATCTATATCTACTGTGATCAGCATCACACGGTTCCTGAAGATTTGCAGAAGTAGAGAGAGATACCCTTAATGATATATATATGTTTTTCTATGAGCAATTACGCTTTCATTTTAGTTCCCAATGTCTGCACTGAGATGGCAGTATATAAGATTTGGTTCTGTGGGTTCAGGAGATTATCATACTAAACTCAAAAGTAAAAGTTAAATTATATCCAATCCATCTCTAATGGTGTTAGAGAGTTGGAATATCTATCATGTTAATAAATAAACTAGCTCTTGTACAATTGTAACATTTTATAGGCTTCTTGTTTTCATTTGAAGGTAATACAGGGCTTAGAGCCACACAAAGCTGAAACAGCAGACTAATATGAGAAAAAGTTAGCCTACATTATGGAAGAGACAACTCTAGTTCAGAAGTTAGAAAATATTTTAAATCATTGATTTAATTTTGGAAATTATTTAGTAATTTCATTATAATTTCTCCCTTTCTCCAGTTAAAAATAATAGCATATATGGCACTAACTCAAGACCAAATAGTTAATAACAAAGCCAAATCAGTTTGATTCCCTTCCATTTTCTACATTGTGTTAGCTCTTATGAAATAAGATATATAAATGAGTTATAAAAGCAATTATGAAATTGACAAAGCAATTCACTACCAGGTTGAAACATGTCCTTCTTAGCACTCACAAAGAGGGAGTTTTAATTATGCTTGTCAGTATTTACTAAACAAAAAATTGTACTAAAACCATTAACTTTACCCAAGAAAATACATTGCAAGCCCTTGTCAAGTCTATGAGGTATATGGATATATGTGTTTTACTTTGTTTCTTAAAATTGAAACAATGAATAGGCCAGATACTCAAAGCTGTGTTTCTATCTGTATAAAAAGACTGTGGAAATGGGAAAGGAAGGAGTTCTAGGCACTCATTTAACTAATTACAAATCATTCAATCAACCAGATGTTGTCAAAAGTATGCATTTGAAATATCATTTCAAAATATGATTTTTCAGTTTCCTTTTCAACTGAAAATTTGGACGTTGTCCTTTGAGGTGGCGTGACAAAACAGAAATAGTCTCAAATTTTCTCTTTACCTTTGAGGATTCTAATTTACAGTTGCATTGAAAAGTATTGGGCTTTTTTTCTCTATCAATAAAAAAGAACTTATTTTTACTTGAAGTAAGCATAGTTCAATAAACTTAAACAGAAAATCATATAGTATATCATATATAAACTGTTTCTGACTGAACTAAAGGAAAAACAGTTAAATTACAAGTATTTCCTGGCTGCTCATTATCCTTCATCTTCTTCATAAAGAAAAATTTTAAGAATCTTTTAGCATAATCTTCTATAACCCTTTTCCACATACTTTTTGTAATATGATTTTGAGTAGTCTATGTATCTTTTTAAGTTTTGCTTTTTGAGTTTGATTTGTGTTTCTTTTTGTTCCATTACTAAACCAGTAAATGGCCTAACAGTCACCCACTTTTGTTTCTCTGTAGTGGTTTGACTGATACGATTTTGAATTTGACATGCATTAGCTAGTTATATTGAACTAATAATACCTTTTCAATATAATCACATAATTACTACATTTAAAATACAAGGGAATAGAGGTTAATTCAAAATAAGCCATAGGGTTTTTTTTTTTTAATCCACCATAAATTTAATAGAAATTGTGCAGACTGCTTTATACCTTAAAATTTAGACCGAGAGAAATGAATAGCTGGATCTGTGGACTATAGCGCCAGATGTGCATAGCACCTGAATAAAAAAGTCTAAGGAACTTCTGGGCATTTCAGCATTTATCCCAGATTCCGTGAACAGGCAATTGCTTAATACATTGAAATCATTCCAAGAAGAGAAGAGGGGAATCTTTCACAGACCTGATTGGATCTAGACCTGATTAGGTTCAGGATCATTATAGATCCCCACTAGATAAGAGTAGCTTTGTTGCAGATTAAGCCTCTTCGGTAGATAAGCAATTAAGCCAGCTCTATAGTCATAGATTGAGACACCTATTCCAGATTTGGAGAAAATCATAGGGATATTCCCTTATCCAGACAAGAAATAAAAGAAGCCTAGTCTGAATCGACTATGAGTAAAGAGAAAAGTAATTGAGACAAAATCTACAGGAATAAGATATAGGGGGAGAGAGAAGGAGAGAGAAAGAGAGAGAGAGAGAGAAAAAAAGAGAGAGAGAGAGAGAGAGAGAGAGAGAGAGAGAAAGAGTAGTTCATGTGTTCTCCCTGGTTTGGGGCTTGTAGGCAGAGTAGAATTTGGCATCATCAACCAAAGCATTAGAAATACAGTAGAAATCAGCAGAATATTATGTGATCTGAAATTTTATACCTGGTGGTATGATTGATAAAACTTAAGGGTAGAAAGAATCTACTAAAGAAGATGGAGCACAATGAGAAATTGAAGAACCTAAATAGATTTAATGAATCCTCTCAGTTCTAAACGAAAAAATAACTTCTTATCTGAGTAATGCCTGAGAAACTAGTATGAGGTAGAAGTTCTTTAATTTACATATATATCATTGCAGGAATTTTACTGCGAATTGTATATTAGTTTCCTTAGTTTCTCATACCTTATGCTGAGTTTAAATCCTGGGTCAGCAAATCATTGTATGACTTTGTTCAAGGAACTTAACCTCTAAGCTACAAATTCTTCATTCATAAAAATGGGTATGAATACTAACTTTTAAAATTATTGCGATGATTAAAAAGATTTAATCATCTTACATCTAAGGTATGTAAGTCGATTATAACAATGCTTGGATGGGTTTATAAATTATTTGAGAATAGTCTGGGAGAAGAGAATATAGTTAAACATTGAATTTGTTTAAGTTATCAGATAACTTGTACTTAGGTATAAGAGAGAAGTAGGGGTAGTTATATGATACAAATAATATGAAAATATATTTCTAAGGCACTGACACTTTTTAGGATCTTTAAGAATTCTCTGAATGATATGTACAAACATAGTCACTTTAGTCCTCTATCTCTGTTCAACTTCCAGTTCTATCAAGGATAACTAATTGCATCCACCCTCCTTATAACAGTCTTCTCCAATTGAGAATGTTTAGTCTGTACCCTATGTGAGTTAAAAAAGGACAGTCAATAATTTGCCAGAAGTTAGATGTCAACAGTAATATCCTTTTATAGTTCTCGTGTTTTCGGAGCAATGGGATAGTGAACAGAGTCAATATAGATTTACTTTTATGAGAAGAATGGAGGGGGGAGTATCTGTGCAAATTATACAATGAAACATGTTTAATTTTTCATTGTCTTCCCTGCATGTGTCAGCTCATGCACATGCTCTTGTGCACACACACACACATATGCACACACGCACACACACATTTCAGTTATCTGCGATGACGAGCCAGCTAGATAAGTAATTTCAGGATGAATAAGTTCATATTTAACTTGATTATTAAGATGATTGGAAACCATATTTTCGGGAGGAAATAAATCCACAGGGATATTTACTGTTACTAGTGCAGGTCATAAGAGAGACTAACAAAAGAAATAGAATTCCAGGATTCCACTTTGTCAGTCTGACCATTCCAGTATCTATAAAGACAAGTACTTGGCCTGGACTAAATTATTATATAATCAAATGGTGCTTGCATTCATTTATTTAAGGTCTAATATTCTACATTCTAATAATCTAATATTCTACATTCATGATTAACTGTGCATAGATATAACTTGATAAGGTGTCTCTTCTCAGATAATATATTTTTGTTTCATTGAGGGAGTAATATAAATTGAATTAACACAAATGTGTGAATTGCATGTTCAAACCAAGAAAATAATTCTTGATAGGGGAATCTCTCTTCTGCCTCAGTATGGGGATGTCAAAAGCCATACAAAGGCTTAATATTTCCTAAAATATCACAGTGTGGAACCAAAGGAGAAGAAGGAAGAGAAGACACTAGAATAAACATTAAATAAAAAGAAAAAAATTTCCAAAGATCTGTTCTGTGTACATTCAGATAAGTATTATTTCATGTGGCATCAATGAATTAGAAAGATTCCATAAATCTTTAGAGATTGAAACATCTTTATTATGCAATCTTATATCTGAAGCAGTACAAACACAATGTTTTAATATGTCAGAATGTTAATGTTATCTTTCTATTTTAGGAGAAAAAATTCTACATGAATAGGTATTGATTTCCTGACTAGATGTTACTTAGCATTTTACCTGGTGTTAGTAACTGATAAGCCTTGCATGGGATTTCATTATATTCTGCTTCTCTCAGCCTTGTGCAGATTTGGATGCCAGACCTTTTTATGGGTACATGTAATCTAATGGACTTCAAATTAAAAGCAATGAAAATCACATTAGTCTGTCTACTAGAAGAGATGTTATTAAGAGTAATGGGATAATACTATCAGAGCTTCATTTCTTAATGTTTACTTCTTAGAACCCAAGCTTTCAGACAAATAAAGACTACCATGAGTTATTACTCATTATTATACATGAATACTGATATATTTATCACTGCTTGCTAAAGGGATGTCATTTCTAATAGTGTTTTGTTGTTGTTGCTGTTGTTTTTGCCTATGGTGGAGGTACAAAAATGGGTGGTAATATAATCAGGAAGTCCATACAGAGTCAAAATGGGTGTGACCTCACTTAAGAAAAATGTCTTACCCAGAGCCTGATGATAGTTTTATTAATATAGTATGTCTACATAAATACAAATTGGGGTCATTATTTGTTTTTAACCACTATGTATGTGGGGGGGGGGCACATCTAAACACAATAAAATCAGGTATTACAGGTAAGAATATAAAATTGAATCATATGTTCAAGAGTAGCTTATATATAATTTATTGCAACAGAGAAGAAAAACTAATAGGTGAAATTGTTGTTCCAAGGTCACATGGTCACATATTAGTAAAACTTGGAGAGGATTTAGGTCTCCTGATTTTTAATTTAGCATTCCTTTGAGTGCAGTGTGCTGGCTTTCCATGCATTTTCTCTTACTTAGAACTCTACAGTGCCTTCTTATTCCTATAGTTGGAATGATGTTAATATACTATTCAATTGCTTATTTATCACACCTATGTTATCATTAAATAATAACTACATATGAATAATTGTCAATAAGCAATCTGATAAATAAGTTTCTCTTCACAAGTGCCTCTCTTTCTCTCAATCGCATTTCTATGGCCCTAAACACAAAAAGTCATGAGAGCCAAAGAAAGTGATGGGAGGGTTTATCTTAAACTGCTGGAGACAGATAAGACATGAATATTTACATAGCTCACAGATTTTCCTTTATCAGTCAAAAACATGGTATATATCCAGAGTATTCCTTGAAAGAAGACACTGTAGACACTTGTATATTAGTAAGTCTAACTGAAGAGAATTTCTTTGCAGAGTAATACACTGTGTATGTGTGTGTGTGTG
>NW_006442484.1:9599413-9659715 GCF_000325575.1 Pteropus alecto
AATGAAAGCCAATCCAGAGACCTCTCTTAAGACCTCCCTGAAACCCGCACTTAATAGTTAAAAATTACTTTTACATCCTGGAATAGAGAAAGTAAAAACTGCAAAAACAACCACTAGTTTAGTTTGGTCACAAGTACGTCCACAGTTTGTACTTGTGCTAACCTTCATTGACCATAGCCTTGTTAGGCAGCTAGTCCGATATGAGCAACAAGGGGAATGAAGGAATAGGGGCCCAGCCTAGAGACTGCCCAAAGAACACCCCAATGGTAGTAGAATTCTGGGTAAGTGCATGCACTCTAGGTAAAGTTATATAGCAGCCAGGGGTCAATCAAAATGACCTCACTTGCCAATCACCTAGGAATGCCTTTGGAACTACCCCATCATGTCCCAAATATAAGCAGACATTCCGATTTCTGGGCCTTTTTGTCCTTCCGGGTTCTCTCTCTCTTTTTGGTGGCCTTTCATGGCCCTTTTGGCCCCTTTTCGTTGGGATCTGTTCCTCTTTGGGGTATGCTTTGTCTTTCTAAAATACACTTTTAATAAAACTATTAAATTTAAAAGAACTGCCATTCTTCACTGCCATCATTTGAGGAAGAATCGAGGAAAAAGTGCTAACTACATGTCTGCATCCTTATCTCTCATCTCCCTCCCCACTACCATTGAGGTGACATCAAACTCCGATCAGCCCTAACAGTGACAGCCTCATTATACCAACTTTATAATATCATACATGTGCCAGAAATACCTGAATATAATTAGAACAGACTGAATTCTGGGTCACTGCATGCATAGTAAATGAAATGTTATATAACAACAGGATGTCAATCAATATGACCTCACATGCCAATTATCTAACGCTGCCCTTGTAACCACCTATCATGGCCTTAATATAAGACATATGCCCGAAATCGGTGGGGCTGCCTTCGTCTCTGGCATATCCATTTCTCTCTTGAAACGTACTTTAAAAATCTTACTTTTCCTAAACTTTGCTTATCTGTACTTCTTTACTGCATTGGTGAAAAGAACCAAGCTCTCTCAGTGCCTCCTAGTGGCAACACGCTGTTCCTTTGTTGTGATCAAAAAGGACAAAAAAAAAAAGAGAGAAAGAAATAGCACATTCTCAAATCTGATTATCTTCTTTACTTCTCTCAAAAAGAACATTAGTAAAATCTTTTGTAGCTCTTCGTGCCCATCTTAATTAGGGCATCTTGCTGTAATAACATATAACGTACATATTCACATTACCCTGTACAAGGGCCTAATTCATTGTTTTCCCTTCTTATCATTTCTATAGGTTAAAAATAGGTAACTGCAAAATCTCCAAATCTCTTTGTTTCCAGTTTATCTGAGTTCAATCCCGAGTTTCCTGTAAATCTTTGATTAAAAGTCATTGTTTTACACACATTTCCCCATCTCTTCAGCAAAGACTCCTCTGACTTGGGGCTGTTTTTGTAAAATACTCCACGGACCTTCAATCAGAATTCCTCTACTCAATTAGCATATCTATAGCAGGAGCCACGAGCCTGAGTCAGAGAGAGACCTAGAATTTTATTCTGTTACAATTTGTGTTAAGTTCATTTTAAAGAATATGAGAAAATATGAGACATATCATCTTTATTAACTACTATATTCAAATGGGAAACAAAGTTACAGTATATTTTTGTGCTACATAGAAGGGAAGATTTTGATGACAATTTCATGGGAAAAAAAAAAAAAACCTACATAAATAGCCCAAAAAGATAATTTTCAGTATTTCACTCTGCAAGTACCCACACGCACTCCCACTTGAATTGTTATCTTTAATGAAATGCTTAAATGATTACTTCCACTGCCATCTTTTGAATAAATTACAGTATTATCAGTTTTTCTTGGTTATTTCCAGTAGAATTGTTTCCTGTTATTTCCAGTAGAATTGCCACCACTGGCATGAGCTGAAATCCGTGGTAACCCCATCAGCCTGGGGGAGGAGGAGGTAGACAGTGGACTGTGATGTTGTGTGTTGTTCCTTGGTTCTTCCTCACCGACGCAGTAAAGAATTATAGGTCAGCAAGATTTAGTAAAAGTAAGATTTATTGAAAGTACATTTTAATAGGAGAGGGACCACTGTTAAGGAAGGCTGCAGCCCTGTAAAATTTAGGAGGTGAAGAGATAAGATAGTGTGCCCCAAAGGGAGGGGTGGGTTTTCATAAGGAGAGCTCTAACAGTGCAGAAATGGGAAGGTCTGTTTATATTTGGGTCATGATGGGAGGTCCTCATGATCTACATGTGAGGTCACCTTGACTGACAGTTGGCTGCTATATAACTTTTTGCCTATTGCGCATGTGCTTTCCCAGAATTCAGTCTGTTATAATTAGATTCATGAACTTCCAGTCATAGTCATGAGATTAAAATGATAGTATAATGAGACAAGTTGTAGGCAGTACTTTCTGCACATGTGTTTGTAGCTGGTTTAGCCAGCAGCCTTTATGGTCTTTGTGCTCTAGAATATGGGCTAATTTATAACCCTAAAAGGAAAGTATTTCTGGAAGGTCCCTAAGGAAGGTCTTCAAGGGAAGTTTCTATGGTTACAGAGCTGGGCCTTCGCTCCTTTCGCTCATGCCTGACTAACTACCTAACAGAATCATATTTAGTTATATGAAAGACTCCAATCTGTTGAAGAAAACCACATTAAAGTAATTTGCTGAGGATGCCAAATGGTATAAACTTGACTTACTTACTTTTCAGAATAATGACAGGATAACAAACCACTTGAGTTTTCATTTTCAGTTAATAGTGTAGTGTTGTGACTATTAAGACAATTTATCAGACACTTAATAGAAACAGTAAATATTAGTGTTGGAAGAAATTATAATGTTCCCATTAAATGTTGCATAACGAAAAGGATAGGGTATATTGAGTGAGGAGATTTAGATAAAGTCCTGATTTTAGCCACATTTTAAATTAGGGTCTGAGGATGATGATTAAGTCATTAGTAGAAAGTTAGAATAATTTCATGTCTACCTTACTCAGAGAAGTATTTTAAGGGTCAAATCTGTTGCTCTGAGCAAATATGTTGATACAAAATGCTGAACAAGATAAAGACTCTGAATCCAAAATAGGTTGAGAATAAATATGTAATTAATAGCATCCTTATTGATTCTCAATCTGGAGTGCTTTTCATATTCAACTTTTTATGACAAAAGCAAAGAAAAGAAAGATATTGTCTTAGTCAAACTATATAAGAATGATTTTCAAGTGTGGTCCCTAGACCAGCAATGTCAGCATCTCGTGGGAAGTTGCTAGAAATGTAAGTTCTTGAGTCCGAGCCCATACCTACTGAATCAGAGACTTTGTGTATGGAAACATAAATTTGTATTAATTTTGCAGAAGATTCTGATGCAACTTAAAGTTTGAGAACTACTGACACTTTTTTATATTAAATGGTTTAATGTCTTTGCCTGTGATTACTTTGATTTTGCTCATAACAAAAACTACATAGCCCTGAAGGGTTCAGTTACTTCTTACTTCCCAGTCTCATCTCACACCAAGATCCCCCAGGTTCTAAAAAGTTCTGTTGCTTTGACTTTCTTTTAGTTCCTGAATGCCACATGGCCATGGGCCTTGCTAGGAATGCTCTCCCCTAAATTCTTCTCTCCATTTTCTAAACATTCTTCAGTTTTCACCTCAAGCACAGTTTCTACATGAAAATCTTTTCTAATCCCCAGATTAGATTATATCACAATGTTATGACTCTCATGACTCTGTACTTGTCCTTTAGAGCACTTATCATAATTCATAAAGATATAATTTTGTGATTAACTGACGGTGTCTTTCTTACCTACTAGAATACATACTGTCCATAATCAGTGTCTAAGCCTACTTTACTTACCATTAAACTCAGTAGCAAACTCAGACCCTAAATATGGGAGCTGATCAATAAATATTGTGAAACAAGTGAATAAAATAATATGTAACTATGGTCTTTCAACTTACTGAACTGTAGGAAATGTCTAGAAAATGAAGACTGTAATAATAAAATAAAACAATTATATTTGGCCTTGTGAGGATCATATCTATAATTTAGCTTAATTTACTCTAACCACTCAGTTAATATTAAGCTGAAATCTCCAAATGTCCTATGCATTAAGGCATAATTTATTTAGGATGAATTAGGCTGCAAGGAACAAAAACAAAACAGCTACAAATGACTTATAGAAGAGAAAAATTATTACCTGACTTAACAAAAATCACAGTGTAGGGTGGTGCTGTGTTTAGCTCATTAAGCAGGTTAGGACATTATCAAGGACAATATATATTTTTAAATTTCTAAAATAAAAATATATATATACATATATATTTCCTCTGCATTGCTTATAGTATTGTCTTTTTTCTTTAATATCGTCTCCTAATTCCTTTACAAGTTGTCCAAGTCTGTTTACAACAGCAGAATTGAATATTTGGAACAGTAATCATATATCTTTTAGTCTAAGATATTAACTATCTGACTGTTTTTAGAGAAAGTTTGTTAGCCTTGACTTAAATTATGAAAAAAGTAAGAAGACCTCATTCACTTCTTTCAGCATTGGCATATTTGTAAATGAGGACAGAGTTAGTTTGTACATTTTTACAAATAAGTGACAAGTCCTAAGACAGTTGGATTTATGTATCATTTTAATTGGGCTCTACAATGATGCTCTTCAACCCTCCAGATTAGGCTACATGAAGGAAAAGAGAAAGGGAGTCGCTAAAGGAATAGAACCAGAAATAGAATTTATATCCCAGCATATCTTCTAGAAAAAGCTACCCTCTTTCTCTATATTACAGTTATCTAAGTATATGTCCAAGAGAACAACATTTTGTCCATGATTCATGACCAAGCTTCTCTCTCTAAATGTTAAATGCAGGACATAAATCGGGAAAGTATGGCATTCAGACATCTCTTAATAAGTTAGAAGGTATGAATATATCTGTCTATATGTCTTTATTATGCATTTATTCTTTTCTTAAAATTCATTACCACTGGTTTCAACCTCGGGGAAAAGCTGAAATGCCTACAAATCAAATAGGGACTTAAAACCAAAGATTATGAAAAGTAGTACTTGTTTTTTTTTTAATTTGCTTATCATCACAATATGAAACTTCAACTGCTATTTTTTTCCCCATCAAACATTAAGTATTCTATTACTAGGAATAATGAACAAATTAAGCATGGACAGAATGTACGCTTATTATAGTTAAGTACTGTCCCCACATAAAACTGAAATCTATATGAAAACTGGAACATAAAGTTAATTATCTGGATGTTTGGTCTAACCACTGCAGGACATTTATAAACATTTAAGTGACCGAATAGCTAAATGTTTCTTTTATACTTTTAACTTTGATATATAGAATGATAGCTAGTTTTATAATACCTGTATAGAATTTCAGTTCTGTGTCAAAACATTATATATGGTTTTCTATTTTATATTCCTCACAGGAGTACACAAATGAAAAAAACTGAGGCTAAAATCACAAAATGAGATTTGTCACTGAGAATTTAACAAAAAAGAATCTGCTTGTAAAATATACACTATTTTTACTATTTATGTTCAGTTGCTTTGAATACATTACTTATACCTCCTTAAGCTTAAAATCTGAACTACACACACATACATATAAACAGATATTTATTTGTTGCTGTGCGGGAGGGAACAATTTGTTATTCGCTTTTTTAAAAAAATCCACAATTAAAGCATACTGCTGGGCACTTATTAACTTTTTAATAAGAGGTTTGTCATTCACAGTTTGGCTTGTTTATTTAACAAATATCCATTCATGCTTGTATCTTAATCATATTTCAATAGTTATTCACAAATAAATGTTTTCACCCAGGTTTCTTCAATGAGTTCAACTCTCATATTTAAAACTACGCAATGAACAGCGTTATGTAAATATTTCACAGAATACCAACTCCAATAGTTTTAAACCAAATTCTTGCTCTCCCTCCAGATTCTTCTAGGTCTCCTGCCTCTTCTAGTACAAGGGATAGAACACCAGTCATCTAAATCAGGACCCTGGGAAAACTTGCTAACTTGTTACATTCATTAATTTGGTCATCTTATTATTTCTCAGTTCTATTTCATAGTTTTGTTCCAACTATAAAGATTTAAGTCACTTCCCATTATTTCTCACTTATATTTCTGAAATAGGTGCTTATTTGCACTGTTTTCAGTCTTGTACTTTTTGAGTGGTTTTCTCTTACTTTTGCCTATTATTGGTTGCTTAAAACACATTTTATCATGTTATTCCCTCTCAAAGTGCATCATTACCTTTAAGACTCTTATGCCTGCCTTCCCAGACTCCTCTCCCTCAATTTTTTTGTGTACCTTGTGCTGAAGTTATCCTCAGCTATTACAGTTCTTGGTGTGTGTCATGTGCTCTGTCTTCTCTGTCCTCCTTCCCTATATTTCTCCCTTTAAATTTGCTGCCTGAACATTTCAATTTTTATTTAAGAGTCAGTTCAAATACCATCTCCGCCGATATCCGTTTGCTGATCCTTTGAGGGTATGTTACATGATCTTCCTCTAAATAACAACTTATTAAATACTTATATTTTCTTGCCAATTCAGCACCCTAGGACTTCCTCTTTTAGGGACTTTCCTGCATGGCAGAGGAGAAGTCGAGAACGTCATTTCTTAGAATCATATTTCCTTTATGGTTCTGGCTCAGAGTTTTTCCGACAAGAGAAACTTTTTGGAAATTTGGAAGGTAGAAAAGAAGGAAAACTCATGATTCTCTTAGTAAGTTGTTTTCTGATGTGTGGGACAGTCAGGAGATTCAGTGGCTTCCCAGAGAGCTTCTAAGAACCATCTACTTTGAGCCTTGAATTGTATTTAATAAATATGCATATCCTTCCTAACTTCATCTTTTACATTTACTTCAAGCCGTTATCTGGGGGAGACTAATCTGAGCCTTGCCTCCTGTCTCCTGGTCTAGCTGCCTGAAAACTAAATCTTTTTTTTTTTTTTTTCTTTGAAAAACTGTTACCTCAGACTTTGGCTTCTCTGTGCTTGATAGACATTAAACTCACTGATTTTGTTTAGTAACACCATCTTCTATCCTCATTGTCTCTAATATTCCCTATATTGACCATGCCTATCAGATCTCCCTCCTGTCATACCCGCCGTCAAAATTAGCACTCTGAAACAAAGTTATCAAAAAGCACCGCAGTGAGGAAAAATTAAGTAAATTTACCCTCCAGCGTTTCTCCTTTCCCCAAGCTGGATATCAAATTAATCCTCCAGACAAAGTAGATATTTTTCTCCTATAATTGCATATATTGCTATTTCTGTCTAACTGCATGAGCTAAGGAAATAGCAGAACACATATGATTAGAATATATTCTTCTTGGGTAAATGAAATACATCAATATAATTTCATTATTAATCTAATATCTTGATGGTTAGGTCAAATGGATAAGGAATGCTCCTCTGAGCTCCTCAGCTATATAATGGCTTTTTATTTGCCTATTATATTCTACATTTTCAAATATCGTTGTACATGCACTCATGTGACACACATGCGATATTATCCTCTCTCATAATATGCATTTTAATTAGTATGAAAAGAGGGAATAACTCATCTCACATTCTAAGTTTATTTATACATATTATAATTATATAAATGATTTAATGAAAAATTAGCAAAATAATCTACTTATATCCCAGAGTTATGAATTCATTCCAAAAACATATAGTGGTTAAAAATTTTAAATACAGTACAAAATAGGATTAATAACTAGAATAATAAACACATTTTTTTAAAAGAACCAGTCAGTTGTAATCATTCCCTTGAAGTTTATAACTATCTGCCACCGCAACAACCTGAAAATAAAGTAAAATTTTTCAAATATTTTTTGCACGTGTTTTCCATTCCAAAAGCAATATACATAAACCTAACTAAGCTTTCTGGTTCCACTGAGATATTTGATACACAATGACATAGCATTTATGTGTGTTATCTTAGATGTCTACATAAAGTTCCATAAGAAAGTTTCAATAAGTTCAGTTATAGAAAAAATGTATTCCTTAAACTTTAATAATCTATAAATACAAGACATTTTACAAGTAAATTTTAACAGTAACTGTAGTGACCTCACCTTTAGAAACAATAGGTTAAGGATAAGACATGGTGCGTGCTAACTACCATGTCTCACTTCTAGTTAGTTATCTGCTAAAAATTTATTAACTAAAGGGATTTACTGGCCGGATCACTGCCTATAGGTACAAAATATTTAAACAATGACGCATTCTGCTTCTGTACCCCTGCTTGCTTACCCACCTCTTAGTTATCAGTTAATGAATGGAGGAGATATAGTCTTTTGTGTAAAGATTAAGGATGTGGGGGATGGAATCGAGGGCTTAAAACCTTTGTGCCCCTGCATCTCGGGGCTGCTCCTTGGCAAGGACAGCCGCCGGCTAATAAACTGTCTCTTGGATTAGAGCACTCGAGTTGGGCCTGGTTATTTCGGTCACAACAGTAACCTATACTTCATTTCCTATAACATATTCAGTAAACTTTCTGTATAGTTACCCAATTTTTCTCCCCAATGTAAACAGTCTTCTTTATTTTTAAGCCAATTTTACTGAAGAAATGTGATTATTTTAGCTTATGTAATTAACATATTTTGTCTATCTTCTAAATGACTGTGGTTATTGTTCTTAACCATTCTGAACCATGTGGCTATTTTGTAGTTTTGTCTTGATACTATAAAATCGGTATAAATATAACTGGATGCTATACCATTTCCACAGAGGATATTGGATCTTGATGGTTAAATGGGACAATACCTCAGTCATTCATGGCTTAAGATTTTAAAGTTTTAAGTTTTTGTGAAATTTTAAAGCATATTTTTTAGGGACTTTTAGCATAAGCTCAATGAATTAGACAACACGCTTTGTCAAGGTCACCAATACAACTTTCGGCTTATATAGGAAAATGGTACCTTACTCCATAGGATAATAGTACCTTACTCCATAAATCTATCACACTGTCAGCTGAAAATTTTTTCGAAGCAGATCAGTTCTATTTTTCTTCCTTCTCCCAAGTCAACTTTCTAACCTTATATTCTGTTGAATGTCAATATAGCATATCCTCTCTATTCTCTTCAACATCCTTAATTTCTTCCTCAGTTCCTACTCACTACCATTCCATGTTGTTGCTCAATTCACTTTCTCCCAGAATATATTTTACTCTCATTTTCTTAAAGTCAGCATCTCTTCCAATCTTAGTTCAAAACTCATTTGCTTTAAGAATGCAACTCTGATAGAAACGAGTAAACCATATTACTTTAGGTAATAGAGAAGTGCAGTTTCCCCATTAGTGTGTGTGTGTGTATTTATACATATGTATATACACACATACACACACACACACACACACACACACACACACACCTGCTTCCATATTTGGCTACAGTGAGACATATAAGGCTGTAGTTAAAAATGGCAAGGAGCTTGCAATAGCTGTTATTTATATGGTTGTTGGCCTCCAAGATTTGTCTTTTTATTCAATTATATTGATTTCTTCTTAGATTGTCTTTTAATGTACAACATTGTATGGGTGGTTCAAACTGGTTTTTAAAATACTATTTTCACTGATATTTTATTTAAACACTAACATAATCAATTACCTTGCTCTCTTCAAAAAACTGAATGTAATATAATCAAGTGTAGCTAGACCTATAAATATAAAACATATTGGTTTAGCCAGCATATTTTTTAAAGAATATTATATGTCAATTTTTGGTACCCCTTTCCACTTTATTAAACAAAAAAAATAAGAATATAGATTCGGAAAACATAAGAAGAATGACAGTCATGGATAAATGTTAAATAGTGCTGTTGAATGTCAGCCAAATTTTAAAATATGCAGTTAAAATTAACTAAAGACGGCAATAAAACCTTAAATATTATGAATGTGAATATCCTCTGTAGTCATTTTAATCAAATTATTCTTCTATTCTTTTTCTTTTCTGAAAATACCAAGAATAATACCTATCGCAAAGGAGCTACTCATGTATAATGATTTTACTTCGTTTTTATTTATTTTACCTTTAAAGTTCCAAATCAGTTATAGTTATTGGTTTAAAGATGATGGAGGAAGAGCAGGAGGAGTGAAGACTCTATACCCTCTTTCTTCCATTTTTATCATTATTGTGTTATCTACTTTTGTTAGTATTTATTTACTTAAATATTATTTTTAAGTTCTCTTCCTACAAATTGTTAAAGGTGGAAAATTTTCAAGTGAGCCAACTAGCTAAGTCAGCTACAGGGAAGAAATATCTTTAGATACCAGAAGTTGTCCTACTTGCTTGTGTGTGGTTTAGGAAGTGTATTGTATAAGATATGAAGATGGCCAATGTCTGCTTCTGTAATCCATTTACTTGTTAATTAAGGGTGTTGTTCCAGGCAAAGATATGCTAACAGCCAACTTCCACTTCTGTAATCTGCTTGCTAGTTCAGGAGACCACCAGGATATGGTCTTAAGCTTTATCAGCTGCCTCTTCTGAAAGCTGATCTCCTCTAATCCTGCGTGGTAGAGAGTCAGTCACCGGCCGGCTAATGAAGGCTCATAATTAATCTCGATCGGCTCCGTGGGTCTCAGAATCGTTCGCGCCATAACACATTATTACTATGATTTCTCTTGTCATTTCAGTAGTAGTGCACATTTTTATTAATTCTACGATTTCATATTTAATCTCAAGCAAATTTATCACTCAATTCAATTTTTCTCGTTTATTCATTTTCTTTCTTTTTTACATAGTATATATAAAACAAAGACCTGGGGCATGACCCTCATTTTATTAAATGAAGTAAAATACATGGGATAGTGGTTAAAAATATTAATGGATAAATAAGAACATTGGTAGGGCTTCGTGAGTCATTTCTAGTGAAAAACTCCAAGTATATATCTGCAGAAGGTTTTATTTATTTAAACTGTAGTGACATTAAACAAGTGTGTGAGCAGTGATTATGGTAAGAAAATTAATAGAGAAATAGAGAGGCAGATAGCAAAATTTGCTGTGTGACTTTTATTTGTCAAGCATTTTAAGGATACTAAATGTACAGAAATACACAATCTAAAATTCTGTCATTCAAAATCAAAGCCCACTTTTATTCTCTCACCAACACTCTGTCCATCCAACCTCATTTATTGGATAAATAACTTCAGGTCTACTCTCTCACTCTCTGTCTCTGTTTCTATCTCTCTCTCTCTCTATCTCTGTCTCTCCCCCTCTCTTTCCATATATACAACTGATTAATGGTATTTACATACACACACACACACACATATACACATACACAACCCCCCCCACATGTTTCATAATCACAAATTCTCTTAACCTCTTGCTTCCAAAACTCTAACTCACTTCTATTTATAATAAACCTTTTCTTGTTTCTCCACTTGTTATAATATAAAATTGGTCGTTCTCTTATCTACGGACAATGTCTCCATGTGATTCTGTTCCTATTTCCTCTCATCTTTTAGAAAATTTACAATACTAATTACACTTGCTTTCTTCTTTACATTTAACTTTTCCCTCTTTAAAAAAAAATTACCATAAAAATGTATATATAAACTCTCTGATATTAAACAAAGAAAATAAAAATTTAAAAACCTTTTAAACTTTTCTTGTCCTCATATGCCTTTAGAATTCTCTCTCCTCTGCTTCACAAACTACTTGAAAAAAAAAATATTTACACCAGTTATCTTCTCTTTCTCTTTTCTAAGCCTCTCTTCACTTCACTTCAGTCTTCTTTCTACCCAATAACTCATTCTAAACAGCTCTCATTCAGAGCTTCATTGTCATTGAAATCGGTGATTATTTTTCATCTCCCATAGTCCCTCTGGCCTTAATTTCTTCTTTGAGATTCAGAAGCACAATCTCAATGGTCTACTTGACATTTCCTTTTAAATATCTTAAAGGGAGCTCATTCTCAGTATATCCAAAAAGGAAGTCATAATCTTTCTGCTTCAAATCTGGTCCTCTTCTGCTATTTCTAACCTCAAATAAAGGAATCACTCTCCAAAAGTTGCATTCTTCATAATCCCCCCTTTTTTTACCTACCATATCCAATCTAAGTCCAAGTTATCTTTATTAATTTCATTAATTTCCCTTGAATATCTGCATTCTTCACCATTACCATACTTATGCTACTTTTCTGGATTTTAGAGTCCACCTGCATCCCTTTTCTCATGACCTTATCCTTCACCTTCAATGACACCAGCATAGTATCTTCTTACCTCCCTCTCTATGATTCTGACCCTTCTACTTGCATCTTATAAAAACTCATGTGATTACATCAGGTCCACCCAAGCAATCCAGGATATTTTTCCTATTTATGATTATTAATTTTATAAATTTACAAAATTTCTTTTGTGTGTAAGGCAACATATTTACGGGTTCTGGGGATTAAGAGATGGACATATTTGAGAACCATTATTCAGCCTACCATAGCCAGTCTAATAAAGACCAGTATTATCTTTTGCCTGTGCAACTGAAGTCAGTCTCCTAACTTATTTCTTTTCTTCATTCATCTCCAACATCTATTCTTAACTCCTTTACATCCATTTACCACATTTCATCAAAATGATGGTCCTACAACAGACTATTTTAGTCTTATTCTAATCAATTGATGATTCTTCATTGATCTGAGAAGAGTGACTACATTCCTTAATACGGACCAACAGGTCTTGTGTAGTGAGACCCTTTCCAAAGCATTCTCATAGCAAGTTCTTTACTCTTGATACTTTAATCTCATTAAATTGCTCTTTATTCTTAACTGTATCAGGCTCTATAATGCCAAATACTATTATCATACATGGCTTTTGAACAAGGCTTTTTATCAAATTTTTTTCTCCCTTTCCCTTTCGTTCCAAGTTTTGCTTTATTTTCTTATAGTCTATGTAACCCATATTTATTGAGTGCTCACAATATGTAATTTACTGTACCCGGTGCTAGGGACTCAGTAGAAAGCAAATATAAATATTTAGTTGCCTTCATGGATCTTACATTCTAGAGAAACATTATATTTTATACATTTTTTTTTCTTAGATGAAGGATATTTTCTTCACTCTAGGTCAAGTTCACATGCCACATATTCCATGCATAATATATACTTCAATAGCAATTTCATTAGTTTAAAATAATATATTCATTCATATAAATATTTATTTGATATCTATTACTGAAAAATCATAAATTCCATAAAGCAAAAAAAAGTTGTCTTTTGTTCATCTTAGTCTCTCAGTATCTCTGACACATACATAAAAATACGCAATAACATTTTGTTGAATGGTTGAAAGAAACTCATTCTGCTCTGTTTTTATATACAGAGAAGTTAAAGATATTTGTTAATGGAATATGTGGGTGCAGAAATAGATATGGCTTAGAAAGAATTAAACATTTGAGATTCCTAAACTAATTCACTTATTCAATGTATGTTGACTGAAATTATCAACTTTGAAACAAAGATTGTGATGCCAACAGAGTCCCTAATGAGGGGGACAAGACGGATATGGTCTTTGTCTTTATAGGATACATTTTTTAAACTATAAATCTTCTATTTTTATAATAAAAAATGTAGACAGTGGTATCAGTTAATTGCTAAGGCACTAGTGGGTACATTACAGTAACATTTCCCTGAGTACTTTCTTAAATAAAATTCTACTTCTAAAATGTAGATTACTGGAAATAATTCTTCCTGACTAGTAGTGTTCTGGAGGATACTATCATTCTAATGCTTGCTGTCACTGTCAATAATATTATGAAACAGAAGTTGTCCCTTATTAGCTCTTAGTTCCTTTTACCTTTCACAATTTATTTTTTAAATAGCAGTTACATAGAAATGGAGGGTTGAATTTCCTTTCTAAATATGTAGGTCATAACCTGTTTGTCAATGTAAGAAATGTCCAAACCTGTAAAAATTTTTTATGAGATTTATTTGAGACAAAATGATGAAAATTGCCAGGAAACAGGATCTCAAATGCTCCCAAGAATTACAGTTTATCAGTTTGTTTTATGCATTTGAAATTAAGGAGGAAACATAAGGACGGTTACATGAAAGTGAGAGGAAAGCAAGGTGGAAATTGGATTACAGGATAGTTCACAAGATTATGTGCTTTCTTGACGTGGTTATACTTCTGAGAGGTCTGACATTTCAAGGCAGTGTTAACCTATATGCACAAGAAAAATGAACAGGGCTTGTTTAAAGCAAAGAAGGTATATACTTGGGGCATGGCTACCTATCATGATTTGCCCAGTTAGGAATTTATGATCAGCTCACCCCATAAGGTTACTTTCCTTACAATATTTTTTTTTTTAATTTTTATTTTTGTCCACATGTATGAAGCAACTCTATCCACCAAGATATAGAGTGCATTTTATAAAGTTTATTTTAGGATTTCTAACATTTTCTGTGATTTTTTTTTTTTTTAAAGCAATGAGTCAGTTTGGACATTTAGAAATTTCCTCAGTTGGTGTGCCCTTTCTTTTCTTGAAAAATAAAAAGGCAAATTTATCTTCAGGGTTTATATTCTGCACATGGTTTTGTTAAAAAAAATACACTGAATCAGAGATAACTTTGTGATGGTTAGCATGATCTGGCATGTAAAATGTTTTTGTTCTTACTTTAACAAATCTTGTCTCTGTAATCAAGATAAAATAGTTACAACAATTTGAATTAATTCTTCTAAATGTTTCTAATGGTAACAAATCAGTAGAAAGAAAAATCTCATTTCTAACATAACCTTTGAGAAGACAAGTATCAGGAAAGCTCAAACTTATCACCATCTCAAACCAGTAGAGTTGGATAGAGTGGAGGTAGATTAGAGCTGGTAGGGAGATAGAAGTGGGACCTTTGAATATCTATTATTTCAAATGACTTTGGACTTCAATTTAAACCTTATCGTCTTTCCCAAAATGAATAAATGAAGCAATCACAAAGTGTAGTGCAATGGAAGCAAATTCTCAGTCTAAGAAGCAAGAAGGGAGAAAGATAAACAGTTATTTACATTATATTATATATCCAGATAGTCATATCAATTATGAGTTAAGATACTCAGGGTTCGAAAATCCTTTCTTTTGGGAATAGGGGTTGAACAATGGGAGAACATTGACTAGTTTAATTATTTTCTGACTCAACTAAAATATGTTAAGATGTTAGAGATTTTCTTTTCATCATATAAATGGGCTGGCAAGAACTAAAATATGTCCTCTGTGATTTTAATTGGTTAGACCACAGTGGTTCTGGCTTATGCAGACAGTTTTGCTGAAAGGAAAATGAAGAATAAACAAAGAAACACATAAACAAGAAACTCACAAATAGAAATCCCCCTCAAAAAAAAAAAGAAAGAAAAAAAAGAAATCAAAAGCATTTTGCTTGACAGGCTGGTAGTGTGAATGTGTACCTATAAGAGTGGAATTTGCCAATCTCTATACATAGTTTGGTAAATTACAACATGCCAATATGAAAAAAAATAATAAAGTAGAATTTATAGCCTGAAATAAATTGCACGTAAATATAGGAAATAAATGTTCCTTGAAATATTTTAAATACTTAGGTTTCATTAATATTCTATCAATCTAAATACATGAGGCTGCAATGTGATAGCAGTGACTATATTTTGATAGTTAATGGAATACTTTGAAAAAGTATAACTGTGCCATAGATTAACGATAAAGAGATAAGAATAAATAAATGGGGCTCTCGGGAAATATACAGTCAATGTTTGAAATAAATTAAAAAATAAGAGTCAAATTAGTATTATAATGATAACCATGGTAGAAAATATATTCACACTTCAAAAGAAGAAAAATGCAAAATAAAACAAAGCAAAAAACAACTAAGACTACAATGGCATACCATTTTATACCAACTAAATTGCAACAATTTAGAAGTTTGACCATACCAGTCACCAAGTATCATGAAAATA
Source organism: Pteropus alecto (assembly GCF_000325575.1). NCBI lineage: Eukaryota > Metazoa > Chordata > Mammalia > Chiroptera > Pteropodidae > Pteropus > Pteropus alecto. The sequence goes on from NW_006442484.1 coordinate 9,615,371, forward strand.
CACAAGAGAATCCCCAAAGCAGGACACCTAATAAGTGCTATAGAAGTGGAGAGGATTTTTTAGCACCTGCTGACAAGATAAGGTATAGTTTTAGGTGAATTTTGTTTGATAAGCAAGTGCTATTAACATGAATAATAAGGACATTCTAGAGAAAAAAATTATTATTAGCCAATTTACAAGGTCATAAGAGGGATCACTATGGAAGGAGTGTTCAGGACAACTGAGAGAGGAATAGACTAAAGAAAGAAAACTGTAAAGAAGTAATGATAGACTTCATGTCAATCTTGCATAAGAAGTCAGAGAAGAATTGTTTAACATGACCACACCATTACTTTGAGTACACACTAAATTGGAAAAACAACATAAACGTATTCACTTCACCCTATCACACTTCAAACTCACTTCATGCTTTATGTTTTCTCCTTTTTGTCCAGTATGCAATAAATCTAAAGTTGCAGGCTATTTATTTTATTAATAATTGATTCCCTCCTCTTTATTTTTACTAATTCAGATATACAAACCATTAACAAAAATTGACCAAATTATTCTAAAAAGAGTCAAACCTTGAAGAAACTCAGTGGGAAGACTTTCTATTAAATTCACATTTTCTCATCCCTTTGCTAATTCACATAAACTCTAAGCTTTTTTCCATCTTATCTTTAAATATCTGAAGGCAGGAAATGAGAATGTTCTTATATTTTCTAACTCTTTGTTGAAGATCTCACTGTGTTCATCCAATATTCTCCAGAGCTTGGTGAGCATTTTTATGACAATTACTTTTAACTCTTTATCAAGTAGATTGTTAATTTCCATTTCATTAATATCTTTTACTAAAGTTTGACTTGTTCTTTCACTTGGAAGATACTTTGTGTCCATTTTTTTTTTCTGACTCTCCATGTTTGTTTCTACATAGTAGGTAAATCAAATACCTCTCCCAACTTTGAATGAGTGGTCTTGTGTAGGAGATGTCTTATGGGGCCCATAAGGGCAGTTCTTGGCCACCAGAGCTAGGTGTTCAAGAGATGTCCCCTGTGTGGACTATATGCACCCACATGATGTGATAGCACTGGAAATGAGGCACTGGTGAACGAGGCTGTCACCCAGCATAGCTGTGGGGCACATGGCCCACTACTGTGGTGTAGTACTAGATAGGACTTTCAGTGGGGTGCTCCTACTTTCTCTGGCTGGTTAGGAGAGTTCCAAAATGGAACCTGCCAGGGACAGCATTAGTGAGGTAGGATGAAATTGTGAAAATAATGCTTGCTTGTGTCCCTGTGACTGCAGAGTGTCCCAACATTTTTCTGCCTCTCCAGTAGATGCTTTCTGATTAGGAAGTGGGTCTCCCTCACATATGGTCTAAGAGCTTTGAAAACTGGTGTTTTTGCTCTGGTTCTCAGGGTGATGAGTTTGTGAATGAGTTCTTTAAGTGCAGGTTCTTTGTCCTCTATAGTTCTATGGTTTTTCTATATAATCTCCATTGGTTTTCAAAGCCAAATGTTCTGGGAGTACATCAGCCTTGTGCAGGATCGAAGGCTTGGGGTGCCTGATATGAAACACAAAACCCTCATTCATCAGGGAAAAGTTTTGTGCCTTTGAGATACTGCCTAAGTGTTAATCTCCGAGCCTGGGGTGGAATCCCTCTTTTGGAATGGTATCTCTGCCTCTCTTACCTGCATCAATGCTGTCTTTTTATCTTTTGTTATAGAGGCTCTGTTTATCCAGTTCCCAGGTCTTTTTCAGAGGAATTTATTTCATATGTTGTTGCAGATTTGTTGTATCCGTGGGAGGAGGTAAGTCCAAGATCTTCTTATGCCACCATCTTAAACCCCTCTGGGCAAGAAGTTTTTAAAGACTCTTCCCTTCACCAACTTTTAACTGTGGTTGCCAAATAAATTGTTCTTTCCCGTCACTAATATTGAATAAATAATTATTTCTGGTTGTATTTTATTTATAAAAGCCAATGGCTTTGATTAAATTTTATTTAAAACAATTTAATTCTATCAAACTTTCAAGGTTTGCTATTTTTTGTTTTTCTGATTGCTAAGTACTTATTCTTGAACTTTTCAAACAATATCTAGGCTTTTTTTTTTTTTTTTTTTCAGGGGGGGTTTTTTTTTGTCCTTTTTTGGTTTCCCTCAAGTCTATGTTTTTATTCAAAGTTCAGAAAAATTTTTAACCCAACGTGAATTGCCTATAGAGACAATCTAAAAGAATTATTCTGAAGGGCATAAATCCAGCTTCTGTATATTATAAGAAATATTTTGCAACCAAATTTCACTGTAGTTTGTTTTTGCCAGTATGTTATGAGTTTTCTTTTGTCCTATTTTGGTTTCCCTCAAGTCTATGTATTTATTCAAAGTTCAGAAAAATTTTTAACCCAACGTGAATTGCCTATAGAGACAATCTAAAAGAATTATTCTGAAGGGCATAAATCCAGCTTCTGTATATTATAAGAAATATTTTGCAACCAAATTTCACTGTAGTTTGTTTTTGCCAGTATGTTATTTTGCATTTGCAAGAGTTTTACTGAATATAAAATTTATAGTCAAGTGAAATGTTAAGATCATCATTGATTATGTAATTCCTCACTAACAAAGTCATCAATATTATCAAATACAAGTCATTCAGGTACTTAATATTTTCTTATATTAAAAATGTTAACTTAAATCATAGAACTCTTTTCTGTCCATGAAATTACAGTCACTTTGGGGGTTGTATTTGATATTTCAGATTTTAAGGAACAATATTTAATTTACAACAAGAAGAACAGAAAGGAGAGAAGGAACTATTTCTATCATTAAAAAAAAAGATTTGTCACCATTAAAAAACAGATGTAACTCTGCTGGTAATTCAGTTGTGAGAAAAGACATTCCCTCTTCTTAGATTTTATACTGAGATTCAAATTGATTTTTTTTTTTTGCTCTAAATAATTACTTATAGCAATAGATATAAATATACTAAAAACTGAGAACTAGGGTAAGATATTTGGTATTTTGAAATTATTATGAAATCAAGCTACTGCTGTAATCAGAAAACATATTTTAGTTTCATATCTCTTGGTAAAATTAATATAAGAATTATAACTATATGAGTTATTTTTAGGAGATGATAATAAAAGTATTTTCTTTTTTTCCTTATGTGATAAAGCTTTTGTGTTAAGAAATCATGTGTTTTAGTTTAGCATATTAATACTAATATTTTTCTCAGTGTGATTAATATAAAGATAAAACAATTTAACAACTATAAACTAATACATAATGAAAAATTTAATTGTTAGAATAGCAATGATTAATAAAAATAACATTCTAAATATTCTTACAAAGCAAGCAGTGATTGATAGAAAGCAGAAATAATTCAGATTGACCCAAAAAGTATAAAAAATTTTGTATTAGTAGAAACTTCTTTGTTTTATGTATTTTATTATAATGCATGCCTTGTGAAATAATGCAGGAACGCTTTTTACTGGAATTTTGAGAAAAGGATATTTAGTTATTTCAGTGACTTGTTCCTTTTATCTTTCTCTTCACTATCTGCTGTCTTTTAGTTATATGCTTTAAAATGAGTATATTTCACAATAATAATAGGTATTGGAATGATGAAAATACACATTATGCACAACTATGTTCGTACAAGCCTGTGTTTGTAGTGTTTCGTCCATAAATATTTCTCACTCTCAAATTTGTTTTTATTCACTATACTTTGACTTGCTTTATTATAATCCTACCCATTTGAGTGCCTACACTAAAATATAGACCTATAAATTATACTAATAAAAAATAGATTTAAAATATCTTAGTCGTGTTCATTGTCAGAAATATAGAAAAGAGAAAAAAGAATAGCCTTAATTTCACATCTCAAAAATAACTATTTTATTTTTCCAAGAATGTGTGTGTGTGTGTGTGTGTTTGTGTGAAGTGAAAATAAATTCTACTTGGAAACAATTTCTACCTGTGCTTGCCTCTAAAATGTATTGGTAGACATAAAGGGGCAAATGCTTCAGACAATGACTGAGGAATTATAACAGTAGATTTATATACTCAGATTGGCTCATTTGAGTGAGGCAAAATGATGTTCAGTTATCCAATGGATGAAAGAAAAATAATTTTAAGTGTGGTGCAAAATTTAGATGATACTGGAGGATAGTAAGAATCTGAATGAATGGAGGAAGGAAGGTGAAAGAATGAAAGAAAACATTCAGTTAGGAGACGCATAGATTTTCTAAACTTAAAAATAGGGACATGAATAATTTTTATTTCATCTATAATTTTCTGTCAAACCCTCGAGAATTATTTGTCTATATCATTTTGCAGTTTTGGGGTGATATGTGCTTTTTAGGTACTATCACACATCTGTTGAAGCATCTGTGATACTAATTCCTAAATATTTTTCTTTTTGATACAATAGCTCTTCACAGTAAATCTGTGAATTCAGAGTGCCATTATTAAGCCACCTAGCATTATATATATACACACATATCGGTATATATATGTATACGTACACATATACCCTTTTATTAGCTATATAAGGACATAAATAACGAATATAGAATTTTTGGTAAACTTTTGTCTTATTCCTTGATTTAGAACATCTCCTGACTAAGATGTATTCCTTCCAAGCCTTTTTATACCAAGCATTTTATCTGAAACACTTTATCTTCTCCCAGCCATGGTCCTGTCAGGTATATGTTGTCATTCTCATTTTGTAGATCAGAGAGATTAAGTAATTGTCTGAATTCACAAAGTAAATAAGTAACAGAAACAGGATGAAAAATATATCTGTCTGCTCTTAAAATGTTGGGTTTAAATGTATCTAATGAGAATTTTAAACTCCATACCATTCATTAGTGTTAAAGTTCAATGCCTACAGGTCCTAAATTTGGCTGTGTCATTCTCATGTAAGTAATGATACTTACTGCCCAGTCGTTCTCATGTAAGTAATGATACTTCTTTGCACTGGATTGGAGACATATAGAAATCGCTGCAGAAATGTGCTTGAGATCAGGATAAATAAATACATATTTTTATGTCTTACAAAGTCATTTCTTATTCTCATTAATTACTCTCTTTTCTTTACTTCTATACCCAAATAGTACACTATAATACATTACTGCACCATTGGAATGTATGATAGAAATTACAGAGAATTTTACACTTTTTCTTTCTTTCTAGTTGCTCCATCAGAATAAGAGAAAGCTAAGCTGACTTTCAAACTTGTTAAATCCAAAGTAAAAACATACTTTTTCCAGAAAATGTGTTTCTGAAAAAGAAATTGACTATAAATACAAATCTGTAAACCTCATGCGAAATGCATGACAGAAACTCTTTATACCTAGAAAGTCTGTGGTAAATTCTTCTAGAAACAGAAGATTTATCAACATTTTTATGCTTGGATTTATGTTTTAAAAGACTTTTATAAAAATAGTACATGCCTGTGTTTTGTTGGATGTATGACAAACATTCTTTAGAAGGAGTGACAAGAGTGAAAATTTGGGGGAGGGGGTGCACGTACAAGACTACATGAGAATTTGAGCCTTCCTCTCCCACTTCCCAATATTATACATTTGTCCTCTAAGGCATGTTTTTTTTCTCCCCTATTCACATAACTGAAGAGTATATTGCTTTGAAAACAAGGTTTTGTAACTGGTATTTAATAAAAATCAAACAATATAGACCATATCTGTTGAATTCCTCCTATGTACAAAACTCTCCAATATTTTCCCATTTCCATTGTGATAAAACCAAAATCCATTGGAAGGTTTCATTTATTTATCCAGGGAAAGTGATATAATCGGGTACTTTTTAAATTTTAAATAGCATCTTCAGTATTTTTAAAAATTATTAAAATTATTGAATTTCAATAGTTAGGTCTCAAGTTATGTATTGTTGCCTCAGTAAAAATTTCTCAACTTCATTCTGTATCATGAGTTCATGACATGCTGTGATAATGCTAGATATCTTTCCTTTAAAACAAATTATGTTATTCATAATTATACATGTATTATTTTAAAGATTATTTGATTACTAACTTGGTTAATTCACTCTAACAAAGACAAGAATTTTGTCTGATGCTGCTCACCATTGAATCCCTCAGGGCTTAGCATATAATATATTAGATGGTTAATAAAGCTTACATAACATATTTTTTAAAATGACATCCTGACATGTCTGTAAATGTGAAAGAATTTCCTCAAAGTTATCATTAGACATTTTAAGTAGTGTAATTATAAATTGATGATTTTATTTTACATGTTATCTAAAATATACATATGCCATTTTTGTAATGAAAATATATTTTAAAAGCAAATGAATCAAATATAAACATCTATATTGATTACCTAGCACCACACAGACAAAATTCAAATTAAAACTCCTTGTTCTGCATATCTGCTTCTGCTTTCTCAATTTTTACGATACAAACTCATTCCTTTGGCAAGTGCCCCATCTATAAACTGACATTTTCATATTAAACTTTGTTTCTCCTTTTGAAAACAAGAAAGTTGTAATTTGTCTTCTGTATTGGTTACTTGATTATAATTATTTCATGTGAACCACATCAATTCATTCATACTGACTATTTAAGACCTCTTATTTGATGATCTAACTGGGTGCTAGATACATAAAGAAGAAAAGGACATGCTTCTTACTGTACATAAGTGCTTAGAATAGAAGCTATGGCTTTAAAGTCACATCGGAGTAACTGCTAGTAGAGCATAATACCTGATGTGATTTGAAGCCTCAGAGAAAATTGTGAACTATTCTAGCGAGTACATAAGGTATGGTGTTAATCTAATCATCTTCCGAAAAGTTTAAAATTGAGCAGAGTATTGGAGGAAGAGTAAGAACAAAGTGAGAGGAGAATGAATTCCCGGCAAAGGAAGCAACACACGCAGTAGAGTGAAATCATGAGAATGTGAGCCATCATTAAGGAATAACAACAAGAAGGGCATGGCAAGTTCATATGGCACCCAGGGGAAGTGTTAAAAGACAACACTAGCAAGGGAGTTAGGAGCCAAAATATGAAGCAAATCTCATTCCTTGCTAAGAAACTGGCTGGCTCGGTACATAAAAAATTTCACTACGGTAGAAAGCAGAATACATTCCAAACATTGAAATTATGTATTTCTCTAGATTGTTTCCTCAAGAACATAATGGGATCATAAAGCTCTAAGATGCATTCTTACTTTCTAGTTCATTATTCTCTCTCTGAAAAAGTCAATGGTTTTAACATACAAGTAAAAATTCACTAATAAAAATGCTTTGGTAGTATAGATAGTATGAATTGACATTTTCCACATCATTCCTTATTGAAATTTAAAATTTCTTCTTTTGATAATAACATTGTATCTTAATGTTAATGCATAGTAACCCATTTTGTCCCTCAAAAAAAATTCTTGTGTTTATTAAATAAAAATCTCTAATAAATAACTTTGGTTATGATGAGGTGATAATTTATTATTATTATTTTACTATTTAGTTTTAAATATGTATTATTAGAGAGACTTTGAAATCAGACAATGTTTTTAATTCCCTACCTGGTTATTGCCTGTGTAATGTCCATCATAATCAATCTCTCTCAGCCTCTATTTCCACAGGTAAAGTGATAATAGTGTCGACTTCCATTATTTGCTTCAAGGGCTATATATCATGATTCATCAACCTCATCCTCTCACTCAGCCATTACTCATGTCTTACTTGGAAAATCTGAGTATAGTCTATATCTATGGGTCCATTAGAAATTGAACCATAACCTTGATAGCACCAGGCACATTCCATCAGTGTTTATCAGGCTTATATATGTTCAGAACATTTTTAAGGAAGAGGAAAATATTGCCTCGAATCATTCTTATTTTAATATTACTGAATATATAAATGGAAATTTCACTTTATAATCTCTATAACTCTTACACAACTAAAAAACTACATAATGAAACTATATACCTTTAAATTTAAATTACTAAGAAAATTCAATATAACTCATTGTATTATTCTGCTGAAATAAAACTGCTGCCTAACAGAAGCTCACTAATGTGTCATGAATGTACACATGAATATCAACAGAGTCCTGACTGCTGATTCGGGTTCTACTGAATCATCCACCAATTATCAGCCACCAGGTTATAGTTCAATTCTCTCATAATTTTCTTCTGTTTGATCTACAGTTAAATCTTTATTTATAGTGTTCCCAGATATTATTTGTCCTTCAATTAGCTTAAATGGGTTGTTCTAGAGTAAGTCTGCCCTAGTGTGTTATTAGTCTGTGATGAAGTAATACTTTTCTGCATCAACAAAATCTAAAATATAAGTACTGATACTGAAATTTCCCAACATTAATTATCAATAGATAGTCTAACGATTACATTATGCTTTTATTAATATTCTATTTTAGTATAATGTAATAGTATACAATTAAAAAATATTGAGGATATATGGATATGAAGATTCTTAAGAAATCCAATACAAGAAAAAATTCTCTAACTAAGGTAATGTGATAGCCTGCTGAAATGTGAAAGGGTTAAAGGATAATTAAAACCTGAAACTGGACAAAGGAAGTCTATACCTTAGGCCTAGTTTCTGAAACCCCTAACTGCATTCTATTAATCATGAAACTTGTAACAATGAGCTCATACACTAACTGCCAATTTTAGCCTGTGTAACCCTGCTTGCTTGCGTGGCATGAAAAATAATTAATTGTATATAAAAGCTGAAAATTACTGTTTGGCCATCGCCCATGGGAACACTGGCTATTGCCCCTGGGAACATAGGCGATCACCCATAGGAACATAACATTCTAACAACAAGCTTTCTGCTTCTGTACTCCCCACTTGCACACCTGACCAGTGGGTTGACAGGTAGTGAATAGGAGAGAAATAGACCTTTGTGTTTAAGATAGAATGAAGAATGGGATTTAGGGCTTAAAAACCTTGTATCTTGGCATTTCTGGGCTGCTCCTTTGTACAGGACTGCCGCCAGCTAATGAACAGCCTTTGAGAGCATATTTGGTTTGGTCTATTCTATACAGGCCACAACAGTAATATGATGCTTAGAAATAAAATACTTTTAATTCTTGATTATTTCAAATAGTATTACACTCTTAATAGCATTTTCAGAAAGTAAAAAAAGGTTGTGAGAAAACTGTGAAACTACTTTTTAAACAACATTCAGAAAATGTTTTGGATCTCTAATGAGTCTCAATTCCATTTCATATGCTATAGTGAATCATTATTATTATCTTATGCCACATCTCATAGATTTGGAAGAACATTTCATGACAGGAATTAGTTTTGAACAATGTGTTCAAGGAAATATTTTTTCCAATATAATGTTTAAAATATATGGAATGTACAGCATCCTATTTGTGATTTGAAAGAAGTCAGTTTTTTCTGATTTAAATTCTCATAATAATCTGAGATAAACAATATTATTCTCATGTTGTATAGATAGGAACTAAGGTTTAAAAGAGTTGAAGTAACTCACGAATGTTCCACAGTAAAGAAAAGACATATTTAGGACCCAAACCCAGGCCAGTGTATCTCCCAAATCCCTGATCCTTCCACTGAAGCATTAGGTGTCCAATTTTTCATGACTATATTTAATAAGATTATTTTCTCTAATATGTGAGGCCCGGTTTATTAATTATTAAAAAATCAGCTAATCAGCTTATAGTCAGATCCATTCATGTTATTAAAAAGAAAACACATTTTGTAAAAGAATATCATACCTTGTAGATATGACTGAAGAATCATCATCTAAAAGTGTTTTTGCATCCAGGTATAGTATTAGTATATATTTTAATTAAAATGGTCAGAAATATGAAACTAAAAATTCAGCTGAATAGCCATGCTTACAAATCTAAAAAGGCAATTTTAATATTTAATATAAATTCCCAGATCTCTTGGTGTTCTAAAAGAATTCCAAGTAATCTCATTGAACTTTATTATCATTTCTTAAGGGCAAAAATAAAATTTGTATCTTTTGGTTATTTTTACACTGACATTTTCTAGACATAGAAACAGATGTGCAGAAACCCTTAGGAGAAATAAACTCCACTGATAATTACCTTTGCTTTGCTAAGCTACGGTACACCTGTGACATCTTGACGGAACCAAGTTTACAGACTAGAAACATTCAAATTTAGGATTAATTCAATTCTGTTCTCTTTTTTATACATAGATCTTTACTTTCCCCAAATTAAACCCATGAAAACATCAAATTATTTATGTATATCAGTATAAATTTTGCTGAAGAAGTATATGTGAGAAATATGATGAAATAAGTTTCAGGCTTCGTTTCCCCACAGAGAGATCAACTTACAATAATACAGGAACAGAAATATGTTTATAAGAACTGCAGAAACCATATAAGATGTTGCAGTATCTCAGATGTGTGCAAAGCCAAGAACAGATATATTGAAACACGTAAGAATAGTCATTTCACTTTACCCTTAATCAGCTCAGGGCTGTCAAGTGAGAAGCCCTGCTCATGGCTTCTCCCTTGGAAGGAGGAGAGACGAGTGGAACAGGTGTACAATGTTCTAGGTTTTTAGAGACGTGCCTGAGGGACTGTTTTTGTCTGATTTGGAGCACTGATAAAACTAGCATAGTTTGGATGACTGGGGGCCACTGAAAGCAAGTGAGAGTGGGGCAGCTTGCTGTGGTACCATAGGGCCTGCAGTGCCACAGTGAGAGAATGGGTATGGCTTTGAGTGACTGAGAGAAAGTATTCGACTCATGGTTTCTTCTTTGGGAAAGAGGGAAAAGAGTAGGGCATACCTCTGAATTCTAGCTTTTCAGAGGTCTACCAAAGAGATTGATTTTTGTTTCACCTGACTCATGGTGCTAACAGGACGCTGGTATATTTCAGATGCCTTAAGAAAAAAGGAGAGCGGAGAGGCTTGCTACTGCAGCACCACAGAACCTGCTGTGCCACAGGTAGACACCAGAGGGAGCAAGAGATTATGAACTCTTGAGAAAGAAACTAGTAAACTTCTAAATGGAACATTCATTACACACGCAAACCCAGAGAATTCTCATACTCCAAAAGATATTTCAGAGTTCTCCAGAATCTCTAGCTAGACTAATTCATGAAAGTATTGGTCTGTACAAAGAGCAGCTCATAAAGACTTGGAATGGTGGCTACTTTTTTAAATGCATTGAACTCAGCAAAAAAATAAATAAATAAAAAATAAAAAAATAAAGAAGCAAGGACATGTGGCCAAATCAAAAGAATACAATAAAATTTTGGGAATCAACCTCCTCCAAAAAAGAGATCTATGAATTATCTGACAAAAAATTAAAAATAATTGTCTTAAAGAAGATCAATGATCTACAAGATATCAGATAGACAACTAAACAAAATCAAGAAAACACAAATAAAATGAGAATATCCACAAAGAGATAGAAGCAAACAAAAAAAAAGAGAGAGAAAGGAACAAATTGTGAAGCCAGAAAATATAATAACTGAACTGAAAACTTCACTAGAGGGGTTCAAAAGAAGATGTAGTCAAATAGAAGAAAAAAATTAGAACTCAAAGGTAGTTCATTTGAAATTGTTGAGTCAGAGGAGTAAAAAGAAAAGTAAAATGAAGAAAATTGAAAAAAGCCTAAGGGCCTTATGCAGTACTATAAAGTGGGCCTAAATATTATGCATGATGAATTTCCCAGAAGCAAAAGACAGAAGGAAAGTGTTCAAGTGCTTATTTGAGGAAATAATGTCAAAAACATTTCAAATCTGAGGAATAAAATGGATATCTAAATTCAAGAAGCTTAAAGTACTCTTACTAAAATAAACACAAAGAGGACTTTTAATAGTCTAAATAAAGCAAAGCTGGAGGCCTCACACTTCCTGATTTCAAATCATATTATAAAACTGCAGTAAGCAAAACAGTATGGTAGCAGCATAAAGACAGGTATAGAGAGCAAGGGAACAGAGTAAATAGTCCAGAATAAACCTTCATGTATATGGTCAAATGATCTTCTACAAGGATGCCAAGACCACACAAGTAGGAATGGATAGATTCTTCAATAAATGTGGTTGAGAAAATAGGGTATCCTTATTCAAAAGAATGAGGAGAATAAAAGATGGACCCTTAACTTACTCTATTTATAAAAATTAATTCAAAATTAATTAAATATCTAATTATAAGATCTGAAACTATAAAAGTCCCTAAAAAGTACATAGGGAAAATCTTCATGATATTGGAATGAGCAATAATCTCCTAGATATGACAAAAAAACAGTCAACAAGAACAAAAATAGACATAAATCTACATCAACTTAAAACACTTCTGTGCAGCAAAGGAAAGAAATCAACAGAATGAAAAGCAACCTATGGAATGGGAACAAATATTTGGAAACCATATGTTGGATATCCAGAATATATGAAGAGCTCTTAACAACTTAATACAAAAAATAAAAATAAAACCTAATTAAAAAATGAATAGATATGCCTCCATAAAGACATACAAATGTCTAACAAACATATGAAAAGATGCTCAACATCACTAATCATCACAGAAATGTAAATTAACACACCGTGAGAAAGTACCTCACACTCGTTAGGATGACCATTATAAAGAAAAAAATAATAAATATGGCAATAATGAAGAGAAATTGGAACCCTTACACACTATTGTTGAGATTATAAAATGGTGCTGCCACTGTAGAAAACAGTCTAAAGGTTCTTCAAAAAATGAAAAATGGAACTGGAGTATGATCTAGCAATCCTATTTCTGGGTATATGTTCAAAGAATTAAAAACAGATTCTTTTTAAAGAGATATTTGCACATCTATGTTCATTGCAATAAACTATTGTTTACTCATAATAGTTAAGAAAAAGAAGCAAACAATGTCCATTGATGAATGGATAAAGAAAATGTGCTATAAACATACAAGAAAATATTATTCATCCTTAAAAAAAGAGATTATGGCAAATGCTACAACATGGACAAAGTCTGAGGACATTATGCTCACTGAAATAAGCCAATCACAGAAAGACCAATACTTCATGAGTCCACTTATTTGAAGTATATAAGGTAATTAAGCTCATAAAAATAAAAAATTAATGATGGTTCCAGAGGTGGGTGGAGGGGTAAAGAGTAATTGTCATTCATGCAAGATGAAATAATTTTAGACATCTCTTACACAACAATGTGTATGTAGATAATAATACTGTACAATATTATTAACATTAAGAGGGAAAATTTGTTATTTTTAGCACAGTACTACATATGTGTATATGTATTCATAATTACAATCATAAATCTCATTATAAAGAAACCATTATAAGGTTAAATTTTTTACCTATTTTTTCAGGAAACAATGTTTCTCTTTGTTTCCTCTATTTAGATTGAATTGTTTCTTAGTCAAAGCTAAAAATGCTATAGTAGTATCAAGGATCTTAAACTGTCGTAATTTTTAAATTTCAAAAATTTAGGCAATGTTATTTTCGTATCTTTTACTTGTTTATTTTTTTCTGAATACCAAGGCAGAAATGAAGATATTTAACCACTATTAACTCAAATTCTTAATCTTAAGAAGGAAGACTAGTTTAACATCAAATGTTCTGACCTGGGTCTTTTGACTATTGCAAATCCGTGAAACTTAATGAATATTAATTACAAGTTCAGTCTTGGAATTTGGTTCTATTTTCTAAGGGAGGAAAACCACCTGTTCTAAAAAAATTTCTTCATAGCTAAGCTCAAACCAGCTTTGCATTTTTATCAAAACTAAAATTTCAGAAAAATCACGAAGATAATTTTTTCCAAGTAGCCTCCTTAGAAACCATCCAGGCCCACTATTGCTTTGGATATAGTTTTTTTTTTGGGGGGGGGGTTGTTTTTGTTGTTTTTAATGTGGAAATTTATTTCATGAGTATTGGTATATTTAAATTATACTCCTTCTTCATTGAGTTTATTGATATATGTTATTCCAGAAGCATATAAGGGAATTTTATTTCATATATAATTTTCCCAGGACTAAGGTCTACGTTCCCTCTAACTATTGTTGTGTGTGTATGTGTATATATATATGTGTGTGTGTGTGTGTGTATATATGTGTGTGTGTGTGTGTTTGTATATACACATATATATATATATTTAACATTATGACTTTGTGTTCTTTCATATTCCAAATAACATTTTATTTATGTATTTTTGTTGTTGGATTGTTTATTCATATTACACATGTATGCACACTTTCTCATGTATTTGGACTAGTTGTTTCTGATGAGATTCGGGACATGCTGCCCTGAAATATGGCCCCTTTATATATTGGCTGTCTAAAGCTGAAAGAGTTTGAGAAGATAGAAGAAGCGAAGAGGTCATTCTGATCTTTACCTCCTCACCCTTCTTCCCTGAAACAAGTCATAAAACTCTCATGTAAAAGATATGTTCCCTGTACCAGGAGGAAGGAAGACATTCTTATGATCAGAGATGGAAAATCTGGAAATGAGAAATCTACAAACAAATCTTGCTAAACTAATCCTTATCTTCCTAGTTATTTCTTCATCATTTACTATGTATACCCCAAATCCTTTGTCTTATGAATTTTCACAAATATATAAATATCTGTGTCTTTGTCTAAAAAGTATAAAAGTTTCCTGCTCTGGTCTCTCCTTTCAGGTCTTCATTCTTTTGTGAATGTTTCCGTGCACATGTAAAAATTTATTAAAATTTGTATGCTTTTCCCTTCTTATTCTGTCAGTTTAATTCTCAGATTAACCAAGGACTCTAAGAGAGTTGAAGAAACTATTTTCTCCCTTACATTTCCTTAAGCATCTACACTTCAAAGTAATTTTACCTTTTATTTATTTATTTATTTATTTATTTATTTATTTATTTAGTGACTATTTCTACCCTACTAACATCCTACTTAATCTGTAGTTAATTTACCTCCCCTGCTTCTCTTAATTTTCAAACAGTTAATTGAATACTGCACTCTTTTTTTTTTTTTTTCCATTTAATAATTGATAGCTCTGAATTTTACTCCAAGTGCAATTTTACCTACCACCTTTTGGCTTGATATGAAATACTGAAATTTTTCATGTGTTCTAAGAACGATAAATTAGATTTTTGGTTTAATTCATCTAAGATAAGGTTTTACCAATTATCTTAGCTTGACAATAATCTTTTGTTATAATTCCTATAGTTTTATTAATTGGATTCTATAATTTTTACCTTTTGCGGTTTGTTAAGAATTTGTTTGTGTCCTCATCATGCCAACAAGCAAAAAAGATCACAAAGATATTTTCACTTGCACACACTACAATAAATCCATTTACATGTCTTTCTTAGACTTCTTGTCAAGAATGACTACTCTTTAACAGTTATTTTTATTTATCCATTTGTTTATCTTAATAAGTGAATTTAATGAGATAGGAATAATCCAGTAGTTGGCAAGGGGTAAAGATATAGGAGCAAGGTATAAACAGGGGAACAAGATCTCTGAGGAATTATGAAGGAATGTACATCAGAGTCCAATAAGAAGATTAACTTATGCAGGCGCTAAGACATTTCTCATTGTTAAAAATGCAATAGTACACAATGGCATTGGAAATAGTTATTTGCTGTTTTTTGGTAGCATGAAATTGTCAGTATTCCTGAGTAATGGCTCCTAGTTTTACAAGGAATATAAATAAAACTTTCGATTAAACTATATATCTGTGGCATTAGGTCCCAGAATGTGTTAAGTTCAAATTCCTCATGGTAGCTTTGACAAGTATTTAAATTTTACCCATCCTTTCTATTCGGCTTCCCATTAAGTAATCAATTACACATATTCTCTGCTCCAATTACAATGTACACTTGATGTTGGGTAGACCATGTGGGCACATCTTTGAACATGCTCTTCCTTCTGCCTGAAACTATTTCTCATATCTTCAAGTGGTTAATTCTTGCTCACTCTTTAAGACTCAGCTCAACTGCCCCCATTACTGAAACCCTTTCTAATATTCCTCGACAAAGTTTTATTTTGTCATATCGCTATGCTCTCATAAAACATTGTATTTTCATGTATTAAGACACTTTTAGGTTTCATTTGCTTATTTACTTCTGATTATTCTACTAGACAAAAACTCTTCAAAGAAACTGTCTATGAATTTGGATCCCTAGGGCCAAGCACATAGTCAATTTTAATTAATCTGTATCAAAACCCATGCATACATACTTCAGAAGCATGAAGAAGACACTATTAGGATAGAGAGACTTCTCAATGAGTTTACAGAACTAATTATCACAGAATTTCACAGGGATGATATGCAAGTAGTTTTAATAAAAGATTGTAAAAAGTAATGACTTCTGTAGCACTATGAACAATATTGTAACAGTGATTGTTAACAGTAATTTATAAACACAAACATAAAAATAGCTTTCAAGAGTGAATTATAAAACTAATTATAAAGATAACTACTTTAATAATTAAGTGGAATAGCAAAAGGAACGTCTCAAAATGAAAGTTCACAGAGTGAGTGGTTGGAAACCTGAACTTCATAGATATGAAGATATGACTGAGAGAGGAAAAAAAAGAGAGAGGAAATGTAGGAATTCCATAGATTTCACCATTTTCTCCAGGTGTAAAATTGTAAAACTGATCAAAGCACTCCTCCATGATGAAATGCTCTTTACTTCGAAGAACTAATAATAATGTAATAAATTATACATTTTGTTTTCACGCCTACAGCACCTCATCTTCCTAGGTAGTCTCCCATCCAAGTACTAACTAGGCCTGACCCTGCTTAGCTTCTGGGATTAGAGGAAATCGGGCTTGTTCAGGGTGGTATGGCTGTAGACAACAAATAATTTTTTAAAGCAATTTATGCTCAGTAAAATTCTTCTGGATGAGAACTTTAGGAAACAAAACTGTCGGGGCACTCCATCAAAATATCCATGAAAATAAAATCAGCCAATCACTTCATTATCACTACAGCTTGACACTCTGAATGAAATACAGTAACTATGACTAAGCCTATAGATAAAGAATTTGGGACAAATGTGTTTACTGCTGTATCTTCACCCTACTGACAGTGTCTGGCTCATATCATTCAATATGTATATAATTGTGATGTGAATGAGGAAATATCCAAAAATTAAATACTGTGTGAGAGTAATTTATGTTAAAGTTGGGAACTGTAGCCTAAGTAGGAGTTAGTCACATATACAGTAAAGAATTCTAATCAGATAAATTATGTGCACAAAGATTTTGAGGCAAGAAAGAATTTAGAGAGTTCATGTAATTAAATGAAAAATATATATAGTCGGATTAGACACATCAAGAACTTAAGTTTAGAGAGGTAATCTGGGGTCATATCCTGGATAATCTTTTGACATAATAAGCATTTTCTATTTTACTCTAAAAATTTGGGAATTTTTCAAATTATTTTAATCAAGAAATTTTATGTTATGTTATAATCAGGTAATGCTCAAGGTATAATTTTGAAATTTAACAATTATATTGCTAAGTTAAAAATACTTTTGGTGCCAAACATTACGATGGCTAATGCATCAATTTTACTCAGTGTGTAATTTTATTTAATGTAAAATAAATTGAAGAAATTAAGCTATGCACACAGGCTTCTGAAATGTGAATCTATGGTATTTGTGGGTCATAGCTAAAATTCAAATTTAGAGTCTGTTCTCTAGAATTTTAAATATTGTTCGCCATAATCTGAGTGACAATTTATGTTGTAATTATCAACTAAATGAATACTAAATTAAAAACAAAAAACAGAAAGTCAAATATAAATCAAATAATAACTACTACAATCCTTTGTAGTTTGAACACTAGCAGTCTAAGAGTTTTGTTTTTTCCCCCTGTATCCTGAATTTGGTCTTATGATCATCATTTTCTGTCTGAGAGAGTTAAAGTGTGTTTTTCTTTAATTTTTAGGAGATAATAAAAGCATCTATTTTTAACAAAATCACAGAAAAATTAAACAATGATAGTTTTTTTTTTGCTCTAATTGTTTTTAGTAAAAAATTACAAGTATTAAATAATTTCTTCTTGCTATAAAAACATCAAATTTGCGAAGAACATATTGAGTACTGTATCTAATTTTGGTCTAGCATTAAAGGTTCTCAAATGGCTGCCTATCCCTCTTAATTCAAATCACATCATTTAATCACAGACCTCTTCATGAAGCAGAGTTTACAAGGGCACAGTTTCAAAATCAAGCTGACCTGGATTTAAATTGAGCACAGCCATTTGTAACACCTGTGTAACTTGAAAGATGTTATTTAATATTTCTGAGTCTCAGGTTTCTCATCTGTAAAATTAGGTAGCAATATTTTAATTACAGTCTTAAGGTAAATTTTACATATTGTTTACTATGTAATTTACTTATATATTTATCATATTATGGTAAACAATATATAAAATTTTATAATAGTGACTTAATAGTCACTATTATAAAAATATTATAAATGTCTAACCAATGTACTGTATACTTGAAATTAATAAAATAAAATAAAATTAAAAAACAAATATCAAAATAATTTGAATTAAGAACCAGACCTTTGAACCACTGTATCATAAAATTTTGCTTTTAAAAAATTAAACATTTTCAATCACATGGCCCTCATTAAAACTTTTAAGTGAGAGCAAATATGTTTTGAACTATTAATAAATACAGTAAAATCAAATAATTTAAAATAAAAAAATATAGAATTCTTAATCTTCTTTCATATTTCTTAGAAAATTCAGCTTTTGCTCATGGAGACTGTTCTTTTTACATTTTCTTTCAATTCATATTTATACTTTCAGAAAGTATAATTTTTGTTTAAATATCATTCCTACCGAAATGATGAACCAGTCAAGGAAATGACTTCTTTCTCTTAAAAATAAGAATAAAGTAAATTAAAATTTTTTCCTAATGATAGGAATCACAGTTTAGAGTATGCAGCAAGTCTATAAATATGAAATGTACAAAGAAAAATAAAGGGGAAATCTAAAGGTAAATTATAAACATATCTATTTTTTTCATTTTTGTCTTAAATAAAAATGAAACTATATTTGGAATTAGGATGATTTTTCAGTAATTATTTTAAGCTATTTAATTTCCTAATTAATTTTCTAATAATGCAATTTGCAATACTTTATAAACTTATCTGATCTTCAAAATCAACTTTTGAAGTAAAGAATCTGAAATTTTGAACTTTATTTTATAAAAATTTATTATATAAACTTTAAATTTTCTAATAATATAATTGAAAATATTTTATAAACATCCTCAAAATCAACTTCCAAAGACTTATTATTAAGTTGATCACTTCATAAGGTATATAAATATCTAATCTCTATGTTGTACACATGAAATTAATACAATATTGTATGTCAACTGTAATCGAAAAATAAATTTTTAAAAAGAAAAAGTCAATTTTTGAACTAAAGAATCAGCTATTTTCAACTCTATTTTATAAAGTGTTTAATGAAATTTTCTAATAGTGCAATTTTACATATTTTATAAACTCATCTTTAAAATCCACCTCTGAAGTAGAGAATCAGATATTTTCAATTCTATTTTATATAGGTCAGTTTCAATAACTAGCTCATGTTCAAATAGCTGGTAATGAGATTTTGTCATATGTTTTTATTTGCAAGTCAAAGGTGTTATCCAAATACCACAGCACCTTACATGTCAAATTGATATACAAATAATTCAAGATAAAAAAAAAATAGAAATGTAGACACCAAAGCTGAATAAAAGGATCTGTAGAAATACTTAGAAGAGGTTTAAGGCACTAACGTAGCACATGATATATTTCAGCACTGATCAAGATTAAAAATGAGGAAGCGTCTATAACTTTATTTTTATCTTCAATGCATCTTGAGAGGTGAAAATCTATCATATTATAGCCGACTGAGAGCACTGTTATATTTTCTCTAGCTGAATGAGACAATATTAAGGTTCATAGATGTGGGATTATTTTTTAAATAATTATTAGAGAAAACATTAAGAAACTGATGATACGTGGAGACAAGTCTTTGGGACTAAGATAGATTTAAGGTGGTTGGAATGAAGAAACAAGGATAGAAGTAACAACATTGAGTGACATTTAACTGAAATATGGGGAGGGATTTCAGCGCAATATGAAGAAAAAAGAAATTCAGATCTCAATTTATAGTTTTCATTCTTAATTTACTTTGTGAAAATATATGATGATTGTGGTATGCAGAATGATGTCTCCCAAAGATATCCATGTTTTAATCCCTAGAACCTGTGTTTAACCCCTTTAATATGCCACATTACTTAGCAAAATGGACTTTGGAGATGCGACTCGGGGTTTGGACCTTGAAAAGAAGAGATTATACTGAATTATCTAGGTGAGCCCAATTCAATCACATGAATTCTTAAAAGCAGAAACTTTTCCAGGCTGGGTCTAATAGGCAGATGTGACTATGAAGAAGGATCAGAGAGATAAAATACTGCTAGCTTTAAAGAAGGAAGAAGAGGGACATGAGTCAAGAAACGGCCTCTAGAGGCTGTAAAAGGCAAGGAAAGGCATTCTCTCCTAGAATCTCTAGAAAGGAACACAGCCCTATCAATATCTTGACTTTAGCTCATAAGAGCCATCTCAGACTTCTAAACTTTAGAACTGTAAGGTATTAAATTTGTGTTTTTTCAGCCAGTGATTTAATGATAATTTGTTAGGGCAGCCATCAGGTATTTTCAAATCTAACACAAGCTATCTATATTCATCCTTACAGCTTTGTAGTCTATTATCATCCATAGCAGCAATCCGTAACAACCCCTTTGGGAATGCTCTCCTCTTTGATAATATGAGACAATTTCAGACTCAAAATGGAGCGCACTATTTTAGAGAGACAATGGATGCCAGCATAAGAATCCTGTTCTATTATGAATGAAGAAATGGGGAGGCATTGCTGAAAGATATTCAAATGAATGTCAGAGAAGACAAAGAATTAAATAATGCCAATGGGCAGAATACGTATGATAAAAGATATATTTGTGAATTATCTCATGGAAAGAGTCATCAAAAGACCATAGGAATACATTAAATTCTGTAATAAATTCTCTTACAATGAGGAACCCAAATATTCTGAAGAAATAGGGTACTTTTGGAAATTTAATCCAGTCATTATATGAAGATGACTTTATAATAAATTTAAAAAGCAATATGTTGTAATCACCAAAATTAAAGTCAGCTTTCTGAGAAACCACCTCTGCATGATATGCAGATTTAGGTTCTATAACCCAGAACAATAATAACAAAAAACTGTAACCATTAATGAAAAGACAACTTCACTGAAATTTTAAATATTATTATTATCTTGTTTATTAAAATCCTTCTACATTTCTTATAACCATTTGTGAACTTGTAAATATTTACATTTATATTGTCCTTGCTTATTATAAAGGATTATTTAGATAAAAAACATAGGAATATGAATAACATTTGCTCATTCTTTAAAAATAAATAATTTCCATAAACTTTCTTCTATCCACTGAGATATACATCATCTATAAATTAGTAACTTACAGTATTATATTTTGAAGTCATTTCTCATGGCCTCATTTTCTGCAAATAAAAGGATGGTCCTTGCTGAATTATTCATTTTCATTTCTAAATTTAATAAAATTCTTTCTAAGATAATGTATATGCCAAAATAACAAGTGATTTCTCACAAGATTTCTGAAATCAGGGAAGAGATAATGTACATTAAACATTTTCTTAATGACTCTATTTGCAATTAGTATATTAAATGTTATTTTAGCAAATGATATCTTATAGCTTATTTCATTTTACCAAACAGAGATGGAGTGTACTTTAAAGATACTAGAAAATAAAAATGTCTCATGCAAGTAGCATTTAGTTTAAGATTAATGTAAAAGCCACTGATCTTAGTATAGTAGAAAAACCAGCAATAAGATATCTTTGAAGTGATAATACCATATTGGTACAAAAACATTTGCCTGATTAGATTTTCAATGATTAGTAGGTGAAGAATGATATAAATTGAATATACTAATTTGGTTTAGAAAGCCTGGAGGAAACAATGTCCTTCATGTTTAAATTCTTATTTTAAATTAACAAAAAGTTTCATGTAAAGATAAAAGTAATTGAGAATTTCTCCTTGTGCACTTGTAGCTCATACATTTCTATTTGTTACTTGATGATGGATATTTTTACAATTATTTTTGGTATAATTTTACCAGGATTTTTAATTTTTGTTGTAATTATTCACTAGATGTGCTGTTGAAGGTGAAAAGATTAACCACTGCTCTACAGTAAAATAAATAAGAATCTGGATTTTTATATTATTTTGTTAAGATAATTATTATTTTTAATTTATAAAATTAATCTCATTTTTTAGACTAATTCTTTTTTTTTGCTAACCCTAATCAACAAAGATATATTAGACATAAGATTAACTAGGACAAGAACTTTTTTTTAAGTACTTTAATTTGTTTAGCCCTCCCAAAATTGCATATTGCCTTTAACATGGTAAGTTTTAAGTAAACAGTGATAAATAGTTATAAACAAAAATAATATAATAAAATTTATGCTTTTTCTTTGGAAAATCCATCAGCCAATTCATTTTAATGATGGCTTAAAAATATTTGTTGTTAGATAAATCT
Organism: Pteropus alecto; assembly: GCF_000325575.1. Taxonomy (NCBI): domain Eukaryota; kingdom Metazoa; phylum Chordata; class Mammalia; order Chiroptera; family Pteropodidae; genus Pteropus; species Pteropus alecto. The sequence goes on from NW_006442484.1 coordinate 9,637,960, forward strand.
CATGGACTTTTCTTTACATGAGCGGGCAACTTCAACATTTATATCACTATTTTACTTTTGAACTATGACTATTATAGAGATAGTCTATGGTAGAAAGATTGTTCTACTTTAGGAACTAATTATCCTCAGGTATATTCATGCATCTATACAGTCAAACAATATTTACCAAATAACTCCCATTAAAAGCAATGTAATAAATAATTAATAAAGTATTTATTGGATTGGCTTGGTTGTTCATTCATCAACAAACAACCCTAATTGACTGAGACTGTCAACCTCTAGAACTGTGAAAGAAGATTATAATTTTTTGGGTTAAGTTGCTAGATTTGGGGACTCAAAAATTAGTTTGATACTTCTAATAGGAAATAATTAAATATGTAATGAAATAATTCTGCTTTGTGAGTATCCTGGTAACTATGTTGCCTCTATTTGAATAAACAGATATTTAGCATTTTTATCTGTGATAACTGAACTCTGAACAATGAACTCTGAGCAAATGAACAATGGTACATGTGTCTCTTATATTTTTTGAGTAAGAGTAAATAAAGTCTTCTGGTTCCAGATTAACATGTAATGAGACTGAAAGTCACCACTATATCCTAACAACAAGTAAATAGCTGAACAGACTAAAAAATCATCAATTCTTTTTAGACCCAGAAGAAAAAGAAGGACACAGAACAAAACACTGCCCCCCATATTGGAGAGAAAGGTGAATAAAGGGAATAATGGCTTATCAGAGAAGAGACTCAGGAAGAAATCAGGTAGAAACCAGAGCTGGGCTATGAACTGTAATTGAATGGCTGGAGGCTCAGTGCAAACACTGTCATAAATAAAACTCCAGGGGACCCAGGATAGGTAGGCTCACAATACTGTAAAATTTACCTTAAGGAAATCAACTAGATCCTTACAGTAAATATTGGAGAAAAATCCCCTCAGGCTTCTGGCAGGAAGATGGGAAAGAAATCATCTTCAAATACACCAGAGCACTCTGTTCCTTAACAAGTTCTGCCCTCAGGAGAATGTTACCTTGCGATGATCAGAGTTCTGGTAACACACACCTCAGTCTTTATAATTGATGAAGAAATAAATTTCAACTCTGTGAATTATGAGAAATTATGAGAAATATTCGTTTATTAAAGGCACATTTTCAGGTAGAACATGGGTCAAACCTAACGCTGGCCAACTACGTGGAAATGAGGATATCTGCCCTGCAGGGGTTCCATTGGAGATGGGTTGCCACCAGGGAAGATAGAGAGCTTAACCTCGGGGGACAGAGAGGTCTGCATTATATTTAGACCACGATGGGTGGTTCCAAAGGCGTTCTTAGATGATTGGCATGTGAGGTCATTTTGATTGACACATGGCTACTATATAATTATTTGCCTAGAGGGCATGCGCTTACTCAGAATTCAGTCTGTTAAAATTAGATTCGTGAATTTATAGGCATAAACATAATATTATAATGACAATATAATGAGGCTGAGATTGTGGGCAAATAAAGTAGTAACTTCTGCCCAGGCATCTGTGGCCGAATTAAACCAGCTATAGATTATGGCCCACCTATTCTTGATCTCTGGGGATGCAGGAAAGATTCTCTAACTACCAAATTAGTGTTTTTTGGGCGGTCTCTAGGGTGAGTCTCTATTGCTTTGTTCCCCTGTCGCTCATGTCTAACTAGCTAGGAATCTAGTTAGCCAGAACAGCCTGCTGAGGTATTATCAGTCTAACTGACCTGGAGAAAGGGAAACAGCCTACTCCAGCCCACTTTAGCCATCCTGTTCCGCCTAATGGGGAAAAAAAAATACTGAGAAACACTTGTTAATTCACAATTCAGAGGCCTAAGTTAACTGAAATACTGAGAGCTAATCATAGGCTGTAGAATGCTCCTCCCTCACATACATACCTCACTCACACATTACTAAAGGCTTATTTATAGCAGTTCCTTTTACCCAGTACAGAACAGTGTTCAAGTACTTGGAAAAGTTCCAAAATGTGTAATATACATGTAATGAGAATAGCAAAAGAAGAGAGAGGAAAAAAAAAAAGAAGAAATGTTGAAACAATAATGACTGAGATTTTAACTCATTTTAACTCATTCCAATCCATATATCCCGAAAATGCAGAGAATATCTTTTATTATCTTATTCTTAATTGAACTAACTTTACTTACTTTGAAGTCTTCTTTGTGTGAAATTAATATAGCCACTCCTGCTTTCTTTTGATTGGTATTAACATGATATATTTTTCTTTAATGACTTATTATCCACATGTCTTTATATTTAAAGTGAGTTTCTTGTAGACGACATGTAGCTGGGTGATATTTCTGATCCACTCTAAAAATCTCTTTTAATTGGTGCATTTAAACTGTTGACTTTCAAAATGATTATTGACATAGTTAGATTTATACCTACTATATTAGTTACTATTTTGTATTTATTGACTTGTTCTTTGCTCCTATTTGTCTAATCTATTCTTTTTCTGTTTGTGTGTGTGTGTGTGTGTGTGTGTGTGTGTGTGTGTGTGTGGTTTAATTGAACTTTCTCTCTTCTCTTAGCAATCAGTTTTACCTTGTTTTTTAATGGCTGCCCTAGAGTTTGTAATATATATTTACATCTAATCCAAATCCACTTTCAAATAATACTATAAAACTTCACAGATAGTGTGAATACCATTTAATAACAAAATAATCCTAATTTTTACCTTCTGTCACTTATAATTTTGCTGTCATTTATTTCATTTATATATAAGCATACATAAGCATATATGTATATATATATACAGCCATAATCAAATACATTGTTGCTATTATTATTTTGCACAAATTGTTATCTGTTAAATCAATTAACAAAAGTATTTTATCTCTACTTATTTCTTTTCTAAAGCTTTCATTCTTTATGAAGATATTAGTTTCTGACCTATATTATTATTTTTTTCTCTAAAGAACATTTCTTAATTTTTATTGCAAGGCAAGTCTACTGGCAACAAATTCTCTCAATTTTTATTTTTCTGAGAAAGCGTTGTATATTATGACATAGTTGTCAATTATGTCCAATTTATTGATGGTGTTGTTGAGTTCAACTATGTCCTACTGATTTTCTGCCTGCTAGATCTGTTCATTTCTGAGAGGGGTGTTGAAGTCTCCAACTATGATAGTGAATTCATCTATTTCTCCTTTTTTTTTTTTTTGCATATATGCATAAAAATATCTTCTTGAAGAACAGAATATGTCATCAATACATTTTTAGGCCACATTCTGGGCCATAAAATACACCTTAACACATTTAAAAAAAAGAAAAATCATACAATGTCTGCTCTTATATGACAATGAAATTAAACTAAAAATCAATAACAGAAAAATAACTGAAAAAACATGGAAGTCAGACAACACACTTCTAAATAGCACGGGTGTCAGAGAAAAAACCTTAAGAAAATTTGAAAAATATTTTGAACTAAATAAATGTGAAAGCACAGTTACAAAATTTATGAGAGGCAGCAAAAGCATTACTTAGAGGAAAATTTCTAGAATTAAATGCATGGATAAATAAGAGCAAATTAAATTTAAAAAAAAGTAGAAGAAAAGAAAAAAATTAGATCATAAATCAGTAAAATTTAAAATAAGAAATCGATAGAGAAAATCAATGAAACTGAAAGCTGGTTGGTTAATCAAGATAGTCAATAAAATTCATAAGCCTCTAGGGAGGCTAACTAAGAAATAAAGAGAGAAAACACAAATTACTAATATTAGAAATAAAAGGACACCACTACAGTATGTTTCATGCAAAGAATAATAAAAGAATATTATAAGCAACCTTAAACCCACAAATATGATAACCAAAACCAGAATAGGACATTACAAAAAAATGAAACTACAAACCAATACTTCTCATGATCACAGATACAAAAATCCTTAACAAAATATTGGTAAATTGAATTCAACAATGTGTAAAAAGAGTTATATACCACAACCAAGTAATATTTATCCCACGTATGAAAGGCTAGTTTGACATCACCACATTCAAAACCTAATTAATGGACTCTATCACATTAGGCTAAATGTTTGTTTGTGGAAACCTGGTTTAAGCTAAACAATTCATGGTCAACTTGCTTCTAAAACAAAACAAAAAACAAACAAACAAAAAGGCAAAAAAAAATTATATGATTATGTCGATAGATGAAGAAAACACATTTGACAAAATCCAGCACCCAATCATAAGAAAAACTCTCAATAAACTAAGACTACAAAGGTAATTTTTCAATATGATAAAGAATATCCACAAAAAGTTCACAGTTAACATTATACTTAATGGTAATAAACTTAAAGCTTTTCTACTCAGATGATGTGCAAGGCAAGGGTGTCCCCTCTCACCATTTCCTTTTACTATCATTCTAGAAATTCTTGATTATGCAATAAAGCAAGAAATTTTTTAAAAAGGTATACAGATTGTTCAAAGATGATATGATTATTTATCTATGTAGAAAATCCAAAAGAATTGGCAAAATTATCTTGGAACTAATAATCAATTATAGCAAGTTCAGCTAGGCGAGAATATAAGCAGTTTCACAATTACTTTCAGAATAAATCTTATTCTCAATAAAGTTCTTTAAATATTACTTATTTTATCAGAAATGCTAATTTCTTTTCAGAAGAAAGTTTTGAGTCATAGCCCCAAGAAGTTTCCAGACTGTGGTTGGGACACTTTTTCTTAATTAATGCAATGAAAATAAGAAAAAGAAAAGTTTTAATTGAAAAAGTATAACACTTATTAAATAGGTTAAAACTGTTAGAATTTGATGAAATAAGTAACATTCAAGATATGGTGAGTGTTTAAAACAGTTTATAAACACTCTGACTAAATGAGCAGGGCATGTGAATCTTCAACCTCTTATTTGCCTACATCTGCCAAATGGTCACCCTGGCACTGCTACTACAACACTGCTATAGTTCTCTCAAGTCATTCTTTTTTTTTCAGAGTGTTTTGGAGTGACAAAAATATGGAGACCAGAGGTCACTGACCTTAGACAAGGGATTATTAAGATTGACATTTTTCCTGCTTTGTTAAGGAGTGAATGTGTAGTAGAGTTTAGTCTAATACTTACTTTCATTATAATCTATGAAAGAGGTTAATGCTCACACATTACCAAATATTATTTACCACCTATATTTATTAAGGACACAATAATTAATTGTGGATTCCAAATAATCTCTTTCACTTTGAAAGTATGTGTATCAAAGCATGGTTTCCACTAATTAAACAGTGTGATATAGTTTTTCTTAGCTCATCTGAAATATCAGATTTCTCTAAGAGTTTTGAGACCAAGGAAGCTATTTCACCTGATAACATTCCAAGATTCTAATTACCTGGGAGAAATCTCATTAAAATTTTTATTTCATACGATATCTGTTTAATGTTTTTACTGTTTAACATATATTTTAAAGTTTTCTTTTTAAGAAACAAAATATAGTATCAACTTTTTTACCTACCCTGATGTTTTTTATTTTGTAATTACTGACAAGTTTCTTAAATAATGATCAAGAATATTTGTAACCATATATTTACAATATGGTAAATTTACTTTTAGCTAACACTCAGGATTGGACACATTTATATATGTCTAAATAAAAGAACAATATTAAAACCACTAAACTTTTTTTTTACTTATCTTTTTGAGCATGTTTTTGAAAAACTACAGTCTTTAAACTATTCCCCAATGCATAGAATGGATTATGCCTTTTGTAATCTGTTACATTTGATTCATATTAATAGTACACTATGTCCATTCTAGTATGTATGTATATATGTATGTATGTATGTATGTATGTACGTGTGTATGTATGTATTTATATTGAGATATAATTGACATATAATGGTACTTTAGTTTCAGGTATACACATAATGATTCAATATTTGTATGCATATTTAAGCTATATGCTCATATCGTTGACTATTAGAAGTAAATCTCTTTCAAAGTGCAATTTATCTCTAGTAGCACTGGGCACAAAGCACTTTCAGTGATAATCTAGAATTTGCTTACTTGTGACTATTTCCAAATTCATTAAAGTCCTAAGAGAGTTGTGTATAGATGTAAACTATTATCACTTTACATAGCCAACATTCATCAGAAACAAGAGCTGAAACCTGTTCTACGGTTCCTCTCTTGGGGGAACAAACTGTTTGATGAATCTATGAAGAAAAAGATCTCCAATAGTTCATAAAGATTCTGACCAAACTACCAACTTATGGAAAAGTGAACATGTCCAAATTTAGAATTTGAAAATGTAAACCTTTTTCGTACAACCTACTTTACTATTAGTCACTGCTAGATCCTAATCTGTAATTCAGGATTAACACCAAGGAGTATGGATCCTACCTAACTCTGAAGGTGCTGAGAAATAGCACCAGAATCCAAGTGACAGAAGAGACAGATCATGCTTACTACAAAATATTCATCATTGGTGCCTAACACAGTGACGAGTGTAAATTTTACTTGCAACTTAATTTAAAATGACCAAAACAACATGGAAAATTAATTTACTTAGCCAAAGTTCAAGGATAAAGCAGCTGTAGATTTGGTTACTTCATTGGCAAAATGAGGTCATCAAGAATTCAACTTTCACCCCACTTTTTTTCTGTCATGCTTAGTATGTTGAATTTCTTTATGAGTAAAACTGGCTATTTTATTTTCAGGAATCACTTGCAGGCATGACAATATCAAATGGAAAAATAATCTGCTACTTCCAGGCACCTTTTCTAAAAGTTAGTGAATCTGTCTTAGAAACTCCTTAACATACTTCCTTTTCTAACATTTCCTAGGCCATAACTAAGTCTTATATCTACTCCTAAAATAAACATTATCAAATAATTTCCATCATGATTTACACTTCTATGAGGGGTGAATATAATAACACAATTAGAGTTTTGATAACAAAAAGTTGGGAAGAATTTTCCATAGGCAACCATGGGTATTTGCTACAGAATTTAGTAAATTCTCTAATACAAATATTGAGTCATCCAAGAATCTACAATAGACTAGAAACTATATAAATATTTTTAAAGAGATTTTAAAATAAAGGAGAAAAAGAAAAAAAAAAGATATTACCATACCAAGAACATCACAGTTTAAGCCAGGTATTTTTGCACAGCTAGGTTTTAAAAGCATCTTGGAGGAAGGCCAATGTCCTATAACATTTCTGAATTCTACAGTGTCTGCTTTCTCCTCAAGTGTCTTTGTCATAAAAGTGTCTGAGAGATTCAGTTTCTATTAAAAAAAAAAAAAAAGGAATTCTATCTAAAAGCTAGATGTAAAAGCTGACAGACATAAATCCCTTTCAATTACCCCTGATCCCTATAGTTCTAACAAATCAATTATATGCATTAATTGTTGAATATTTTCAGCTTTGGAATGTTTTATTCATAAGGCTAGCTAGAAAAATACTCAACACCTCACAGAACTTTGCCCTCAGTAGAGGAGATTGATAGGGAATATGATTTCCAAGGCTAGGAAGTTGCTCTTGTTTTTGACTCTAATTTTCTACATTATCATATTTTCCATATTAAATATAATTGTTTAGTTCTACATTATGTGAGAAGAGGAATAAAAATAGAAAAATATGTAGTAGGTGATGACAAGAAGCAAAATATTAAACAAAGATTTTGCAAGTAAGCAAAGGAAGTGGTTTAAGCTAGCAAATATTTTAGTTGAATTATCCTTCTCAGTCTTTGACTCTCACAGTGGTCTGCAGCCCCAATGCTGTTCCACAATTGCCAAGTGTCAATGAGGAGAAAATATAGAAATTAAGAGTGAGCCTTTAGAAACACATTGTGTCAAAATGGAAATGAATCTTCTTGTTATAGAACAGTTTTACATCTGTTCAGGTGTTGTTGAACTAACATGCTGAATTACATGTAATATGAACAGCATGTACTGATCTGTGAAAAATTATAAACCTAAAAACTAAGAACAAAAAAAACTTATCTTCCATCACGAAGAACTTGAGAAGACTTACTATATTAGACTTAACCTAAGAATCCAAAGCCCCTCTTTAGTTTTAAACAGATGACCCATAAGAATGTTTTTATTAATTAATAAGTGAATTATATAATAGTAACTGTAAGTGTAAGGCATAAGACAGCACAAAAGATTTATAGCTGGCTACTCAAATGTGAAACCAATTGTGTTTCTTTCAATCTTGTAACAAAACATTTTCAAAGCTTTTGTTTCAATAGTAGATAAAGTAGTTCTTATCTATGTGATTAAAAACAGTAAACAAGAAATACTTCACTGCTTATACTCCTAGAGACCAAAACCTGAGACTCAGTGCACTACACCCCTATGAGTCAAGTTTAGCTAAGGTTGAGACTAATAAAATCCTGACCACGAGGATGAGTGCTGGAATCTAATTTCAGAGATCAGGCTAGACAGGGACAGATTAGTTTCCAAGGTTCCAGAAAGCATCCACAAATCTTGAGCATAGAATTTTTCTATGTAACTAAGATGAGTTGGTTACTGAAAAGAGAAAGATCAATTATGGAGAATAAAAGACAAAGAAAGAAGCAGAGAAAGATATGAGAACTGCTCCATCTCAAACTTAGTTTTTGGAGCTCAGCTTGTAGATCTTGCAATAGTAAACACATAAATTCTTTAAATGAAATACTTTATCATATTAATAAGCACTGAAAATTCACACCATAAATTTTAAGTGCACCTATTAATTATTTGTTATATTGTATATAATTTCATGATACTTTCTTTCTGTATTTGTCGTGGATTATTCTGTATTTTTATAATGTATTTATAATGTATTTTAAATATATTTTAAAAATACATGAGTTAGGCATGTATTTTTGAAGAATGTTATAGAAATCATTAAACTCTCACTTTCACATTTCTTTTTTATTAATTATAAAAAGTAAATACACCGTTTAAAATAGCATAAAAATGCAATTGTTAAAATACAAATTGTCAAATCTTTAAAAAAAAAATACATGAAATCAGGACAACACACACACCCAAAAGTAGAAAGTAATTCCCAGTTTTATAAAGTAGTATATGGGAAAAATAAAAAGTGTGAAGAAACTCTAATATTTTTAAGAGTGAAGAATCCAAACTTTCATACATTTTAGATGGAAAACAATAATTTTAAAAAGTATTATGGTAATATTTGTTGAAATATGCATTTTCACTAAGTTATCACATTTGGGAAACACTTACTTGAATTAAAGAATTATCAGGTATATCTATATATACATGCATATATACATATATAAAATATTACGTATATAACATTTTTAGATATGATGATATTTGTTGCAGCATTGTTTGTAATGGAAAAAAATTAACAATCTTAATTTCAAACATCTAAAGAAATGGTTGAATGAACAGTGGATCACTCTATACCATAGGATATTAAGTAACTTGTAAAACAAATGAGATATTTCTATATTAAATAAAACTTGACAGACATTCTTGATCCAAGTTACAAAGTAATGTGCAAACAATAAATAACTGTGGAAACAAAAACTAAAAATCCTACATGTGTGTATTCATGCAGCCATTGAAATATACATACAGTAAGATGTGGAATGATGAAATATTTTTGCATGCATATATTTATTAGCTCAGAAGAAAAAAAATGAAGGGAGACATTGAGGAGAAATTTACTAATTTTATCTTTATGCATTTTTGGAAGATTTCATTTGTTATAAAAATGCATATTACTATTTCAATTTGAGATTTTTTGTTAATTTTTGTTTGCCTTGAAATAATTTCATACTTATAGTAAATTTGCAAAAAGAGCACAGATAGGTCCTATTTACCATGATCCACCACAATTAGGTTTATTACATAACTGTAATAATCAAAATAAAAAATCAACACTGATACAATGCTATGATCAACACATAGGCAATATTAAAAATTCACTAATTTTTCCAGTGTTATCTTTTTATATGTTTCTCTATCAAGATCCAATCCAAGATCTCAAAACTATATTAAATGTCATAAAATCTATAATCTCAATAATAGATAACAGTTCTAGTCTCTCTTTGTCTTTCAATACACTGTTTTTCGTTTCTTTTTTTCAAGTTTTGTGTATTCACCTGAATTGTCAAGGAACTTTCACCTATTTTAATTAGGTTTTCTTTTTCTTTCTTTTTTTTTTTTTCAAATTCCAACCAGGAGTTAAATACAATTGGAGACTTATAAGCACTAAATTTTACTCCTAAGGTGTAGGATCATTAAGATTTACTCAAATAAAAGTCTGCAAACCTTAAGCAAAGTTTTTCTTCATTTAAACAAAAGAATGGACAAACAAAAAACTAAAAACTATACAGTAGTTTTTTCCTTCATGTTTATTGCATAAAATGAGTTCTACTTTTAGTTATTTGACTTGCAATGGTTGTTTTTACAATTTAAGATTTCAACTTTAATAACTTTTTTTCTACTTCAAAAAACTCTCATAAGTTTTCTTTAGGATAGTTTAGAAACAAGTATTTCTGCACAATTCACTAGACTGACCCTCTTTGTAATAAGCTCTCTTCTCTTTAAAACCAGAAAACAAAACAAAAACCAAAAAGAAAGGTCCTCTCCCCATCACGGTTTCTGCAGCTGTGAATGTATTTCCCAGCTTTATAGCTACTTTAGCTACTTTAGATTCCAGATCTGCTTTAGTGCATCTAACATTAAAGTATCCACAATCAGCAGAGTACTCTTTTATAACAACACCATGGGGAAAGAGATCTGGAAATAAATAAACATGACCCAGCAAAATATGAGGTAAGAATGTCTACAGTGAGATGCTTTTTTTCATTTAAGATTTCTTTCTCATGGTTGTATTTTTTTAAAAACCATTCTGGCCTTTGGAACACTTCTGACAGTGGTCTTGAACAACAGTGATTGTAACAAAGCTATTAAGTTTTTTTAAATGTTATTTATATCTGTTACATTCACTTCTCAGCCTCTACATACTGATGACAGATGTTAAAGAGACAAAAACCAGAACAATTTGAAAAACCATCAAAAATGAGTATCATCGTGTGCTTTCAGAAGGACATTGATATTTTTTCAAGTCTACTGGTCATTTTTGTAGAATATTCTCAGATTTGGGTTTGTCTGATGTTTCCTCATGACTAGATACAGGTATACACTTTTTGTCAAGAACATCATAATAGTGAGTGACATTATTCATGGAGTTAATTTTTATCACTTGATTAGGAAGATATCTGCCATATTCTCTACTATAAAGTTATCATTTTCCTCTTTATTATGAATGACTAATTTGTAGTGTGGGGAGATATTTTGATGTTATGTAAACATCCTGTTCCTCATTAAATGCTCACTTGCTAGTTTCAACATCAATTGGTGATGCATTGTGACCATAACAGTTGTAAGATGTTGACCTTCCAATTCCACCATTTCTTCTACATTTATCAATTGGTGTCCTACTGTAATTTATTAAAAAATAGGACAGAAATAGAATAACAAGAGGCATAACATATATTGAACACTGTTGAGGAGTAACCAGTTTCAGGACCAAGTGAGTTCAATTATTCACAAATCCAAGCCTCAGGTCAAGCCTTGGTTCTAACAGGGTGATCTCTGGTACTTTCTGTACTTTCCTTCCATTCCTGCCAAAATAAGGTAAATTACTACTAAAGCACTATTCAGATTTATGATTCTATGAGATCTGCTGGATTTGATTCATTCTCAGGAATTATTGTACTGAAAAATGTGGCTCAAACTTAAGAGCTTCGGATGAACAAAGATGGGAGTAATTTGCCTACTTACTATGCAGCAGTGGCCATGACATCTTATGTGGCGTTATGCACCAAGAAGTATAATTCTGGGTAACTAGAGTATGGTATAATTTTTCTGACAATCCATCAAATTATACCTTTTGTACCAGAGCCAAAATAGTAATTTGGAGAGACAGGGGCAATATGAACATTTAAATATTTGTTTTAAAATGTTACAATGATATTCTTCCCCCTAATTCTTCCATGCTTTTAAAAGATTGAATTGCATATAAAGGAGGCATTTACTGTGAAAAATACAACTCCTCTCAATGTAAAGGATAATAATAAAGCGATATCACACCTCAATGGAACATGTCTTGTTAGCGATAAAGTTTAAATTATCCTCCTACAAAAGAGAGAGCTGATGCACCATGTAATTATATAACTAGAAAGAATCTTAGACATCGTGGGCTCCAACCTCTTTATTTCACAGAGAATGAAATGAGGTCAGTTGAGATTAATTGTTGAAGGTCATGGAGAAGAGACTGCCTTCTTTGTTGTGTAGTCCACGCCAATTCTGATGCTGTATACTTCCTTTCACACTAAAGCTTAATCATTATGTTTCCAGAGACAATATTTTAGAATAAATACATTAAACCTTTTTCCTGCTTAGCAGGATATAAAATGTAGCAAGGTCCAACTATCACCCAAATTGCCCTCTTACAGAGAACATATTTTTTTCTGCATTTCCGACATCAGAGTTTCATATTTTTGAAAACTTATTCTATTTATTCCTATTGGTCTTTTTTACAATTTTCCTATTAAACCTTAATTTCATTGAGACTTGCTAATTTATTAATAGAATGTTGTGCATTTCCTAAGAATTTTCAAAAGTCTTCTTTAATAGCTCTTTATATATTATATGTATTAGTTAGTTATCCCTTTTTTTTCTTCATATACCTACAAAAGTTAATTTATTATTTTGGTCTTTTCAAAACAATAACTTTTAGTTTAGTTTATTGTCTATAATTATACTATATTTTGATTGACTATTATTTAAAATTTTGTGTGTAGATTCATTCTAAAGTTGCTCAGGTTTAGAATTTTTTTCTAAATATTGTTGAATACCTAATCTACTAATTTTCATACATTCTTTAATATCCTACATATTAAATTATAATGAAACTCTGAATATAGCTTTAGCTATATTTAGAGACATAGTAATCTAATGTAGTATTGGTCAAAACAGTACTAGTTTTTGTGTCAGACAGACCCGAATTCCAGTTCAGCTCTTACTTCCAATTCACTTTCTAGAGAGTTACTTCAATTTTGAACCTTAATTACATCATTTCAATGTTGTGATATTGATGGTAGACATCTAGTAACAAGTGTGAGCTCTCTTTCATTTCTCAGCTTTTTGGCTAAGGTCAAGTGTAAAAGTATGAGCTCTAGAAACAGACTGTTAGGGGTTGGAATCTGAGATCCCTCAGTTATTAATTCTGTGAAGCAGGGTCACTTAATAATCACTCTGTTGTACTTTTTGCTTATCTATAAACTAAACTTGATAGTATTATCCACCTCATAGGTATGTTTTAAGTTTTAAATGTTTCAGCACAGTTTAAACATTATAGAACATTATAATGACTACACAATAAATAACTATTTTGATGACTAAATTAGTCCAGGAAAACTTTAACTGTGTTGTTATAATTTACTACTAATAATTTTTCATATTTGTAATTAAAATTTTTCTTCTCCTTCCGTCCATCTCTCCCTTCTTTCTTTCCCTTCTTCCATTCTTTCTTTCTTCCTTTCTTTCTTTCCTCCCTCTTCCTTCTTTCTTCTCTTACCCTCTTCCCTTCCTTTCTTCTTTTTTTCTCCTTTCCAGTGTTTTATCAAGGAAACAAAACTGGAATAAGTACTATGAATAAGGAATTTATTATGATAATTAGGTACTATAAAATTGTGAAAGCTAGTGGAGAGGTTCATGGAAGATTAGTGATGGAGTACCAGAACTCAGCAAGGTTAATATGGATAGCAGTCAGGAAGAAAAGATGGAAGTAAAGAAGAGCAGTGAAGACAAAGATAAACTAAAATCTGTGTACCTACTAGAACTTGTATCCATTTCTCATCAACTCCAACCTCAACAAGAACGAAAATCAGGATTTTTATATTCTAAACTTTCTACTCTTTACTTCTATTGTGTATTGGCAGTGCAATTTCTTTATTGTCAGGATGGATTACTCAAACCAGTGCAATATCTGAAATTTGAGATTTGGTTACAAAAGACTGTGATTTTCATCTTGCTAACAGATTCTCTTTCTTGCTGACTTTGATGAAGCTGCCATAGTGGAGAGAACCACATGTCAAGGAACTGAGGACAGGCTCAGACCAACAGCTAGTAAGGAAGTGAAGCCCTCAGTCCAGCAACTTTAGGTGAGCCTAAAAATCATCCTCCTTTAGTTGAACTTTGAGATGTCCTCAACTTTAGCCAAAATCTTGAGTACAGTCTTATGAAAAATTCTGAAGCAAAAGACCCAGCTACGCTATAACGACTTCTTACAAAAAGAAAAATTGAGATAATACATGCATATTGTTTTAGCTGGAAAGTTTAGGAGTAGTTTGATACACAACAGTACATAACATATGTACTCTTCTTAGCACTAAACCAATTATGAGGAATGCAGTGAAAGGAGATTTTAGGGAAAATAAATTTGTCAAAAACAATACTTTTCTTTTATGAGTTTGAGAAACATCTTCAAATCTACATGAGAATGTAAGACATCAATGTTAAAGGAGTAATGAGTACTATGAATAATAAAATGGGATTTAAGACAATTGAAGAATATATGTGCTACTATATTCAATTCTCCACTGCTTTCAAATAGCCAAGACAGATATACAATCCATATTCATCCTCTCTTTTCTACACCCACTATCCAAGTGGATCACATGTCTTTAAAGGAGATGTAAAGGATTATGTGCATTTTGGGAAAGAGAGATAACTTTGTAATTTTTAAGATAGTTTTAAAGCTTACTTTTGACAGAGAATGAATCTGCAGAGGTCCTCTTGCTGTCATACAGGAAATGGAACTCCTCATTATTGTTTTAATTTACATCTAGTGATTAACAATGCTGAGCATCTATTTATGTACTTATTCAACTTTTATTTATGAAATATTTATTTAAGAATTTTATGTTTATAAAAATGTGTTGTTCATAATTTTTATTGACTTGAAAAGTCTTTTTTTATTTTCTGGGTGCAAGTACTTTATGTATATTTACATTGTCTTCTTGTCTGTGGCTTACTTTTTAATTTTTTAATAAGATATTTTAATGAACAGAAGTTTTTAACTTTAATAAAATTCACTTAATCATTTTTTTCTTTAAAGTTATTGTTTTTATATTTTATCTAGGAAATAGTTGTCTTCCTCAAGGTCATGAAGATATTTTCCTAATAGTTTGTATTTTGACTTTTCTTTTTGGGTCCAATGAAGTGATTCTGTAATATAATGTTCTAGCACCATTTATTACAGATAGTCTATTCCTCCACAGAATTTCAGGGACTATTTGGTATAAATCAAGTTTCTTCAAATGTGTAGATTTTTAGGGGGAACTCTAGTCTGTTCTATGGACCTATTCACTTCTCCTTACAGAAAAACAGTCTGTTTTATTACTATTATTTTATAATAAATCCTGAAATAAAGTACTATTATTCTTCTAAATTATTATTCTTTTTTTCAAATTGTTCTGGCCAATCTAGTTCTCTAACCTTTCACGTAAAATTTAGAATTCAGCTTGTCAATTTCTACCAAAAAAAATAAAAATTTGTAGAATATTTCCATTCTAACAATATTGAGTTTTCTACACCTTATATCTCTCCACTTAAGTATTATTTCCTTCAGCAGCCTTTTTATTAAATTTATAGCTAGATATTTGATTTTTTCTATTATGTTATTATAAATGGTTTGGTTTGTAAATTTTATTTTCCAGTGATTCCTATGGCTTTATAGTAATATAATAAATTTTTTAGTATTCATTCAATATTCCACAAACTTGCTAAATGTTCTTATTTGTTCTAATAATCTCTTTGCATTTTATTTTGGATTTCACATTTACTCAATAATGTTATATGTGAATAAACACACTTTTTAAAATTTTATTCTAAACTTCCTTGTTGTACCTAACTTTAGCAAAATGTTAAATAGAAATAATCAAAAAAAGTGCCTGTTCCTAATTTCAGGGACAAAGCATTAACTTTTCATTTCATATTATTTTAACTATAAATTTTTTGCAATTATTATTTATAAGAATATGAGTATTTCTATTTCTAGCTTGTTGAGATATCTGTCATAATAGTTGAAGGATTTTGTCAAATGCTTTTCTTCGCATCTTCTGAGATTATCATATGGTTTTCTTTATTCTATTAATGTGATGATTATGTTGATTTTTTGAATGTGAAACAATCACTTTTTCATGTTGTACAATCTGTTTTTTTGATATTTCAATGTATTTGATTTGATAATACTTGTTAAGTTTATTTGCATCCATGTTGATGAAAGATAATAATTATTTTTATCTTGTAACATAATTGACAGATTTTGGTATCTGGAATGCTTGCTTCACAAAACAGTTCAGGAAGTATAGTGTCTTTCTCTATTCTTTGATAAATATAGCATTCTGTACTCATCTTCCACCTCTTCTTATCTTTTCAAACCTTCTCCATGGATCGTCTGAAACTACATGGTCAACAATAGAAAAAAGTCTTTAACTTCTTTGAATTTTCTCTTCTCTTTCTTGCTTTCTCTGAAACTTGTTTCTACCATGACAATACCTCAATATTCTCAAGTAGTGATTGTTTTATACCCACATTCTTCACATCAGTGGTGCCGAAGTATTATAATTGTTTCTTTTTTCTAAATGACTATTTCAGAGAATTCCATACACCACCGTCCTGCCAACAAACAAACAAACAAAATAACAACACGACAAATGTTACAAAATATTAAAATTCAGGTTTTTATAACACCTGAACACCTGCTGTTTCTTCTTCTTGCAATCTTCATCATAAAAAGTATAAATATAACATTCTTTTTGTCACAAGTTTGCTTGTAAATCTTACATGGCTCCCAATTGCTTGTGAAACATTCTACAAAACTGTTAATTAGATATTTCATCCTATTCATAATTTGACCCCAGTCCAACTCTATAATTTAATCTCTCAGGAATATCCCTGGGTCAAGTTTATTGTATTTCTCTAAACATATGTAATTATAATATATCCTTACTATGCGATTTCTCTGAAATATACTCTCTGTTCTGCCTATCTTGATTCTGCCTGTCATTCTTTGCATAATTTTATTTTGATCTTTTCAAGATTTCTTTATCAATTAAAAAACAAAATATTCTAGTTGTGCTTTTGAACACCTATGCAGTGACATCACTCCTTTACTGCTCATTATTATTAGTTAACTTTTCTTACATATCAAAATTTTCAACCGCATTATATGTTCAGAAAAAGAAAAAATTCTTTCTTATTTTTTTTTTTTTGTCTAAAAGTGCCTAGAATAAATCAAATATTCAAAATATTTGTTACAGAGATGGAAGTAAAAAAAATGATTATGTTTATTTCAGGTTTTAAATTTTAATAAAGCTCATAGAATATTCCAAGTTTAAGAATCAGGGATTTGGTCTTGTCTATGCTATCAACTCTCTGCATGGTATTAAATAAATATTTCCATCTAAAGTCATTCACTGCGAAATAAAGTCTATTAATGTTTGTCTCTATATACTCTGTAACCCAGCCAGATACATCCTTAGAAAATTTAAAAATCCAGGTTGAAAGAAACGATCTGTTATACAAAAATAATAATTATTTAGATTAAAATTTAACCAAAAGCTAGTCTGTGTGACCATAATACTATAAATACAGTAGTCTTCCATTATCTGGAGGGATATGTTCCAAAATCCTCAGTAGATACCTGAAATCATGAATAGTATTGAACCCAAATATACTACATTTTTTCCTATACATACATTTATATGATAAAGTTTAATTTATAAATTAGGCACAGTAACAAATTAATAATAACTAATAATAAAATAGAATAATTATAACAATATACAGTAAAAAAAGCTGTGCAAATGTAGTTACTTATTTCAGGAGATCCCTTCCTAAAGTGAAAAAATTATAAAAAATAAAAATAAAATAGAATAATTATAACAATATACAGTAAAAAAAAGCTGTGCAAATGTAGTTACTTATTTCAGGAGATCCCTTCCTAAAGTCTTCGTATAGGCTCAATGCTTTCTAGAGCAGCACATTGCTATCAGTCAAAACACATTTTCTGTTCATATCTTCCACCTATAAATGTAATGCTTTCTCCATCTTAAATCCTTATTACTCACTGTGGCTCTAACTTTTGAAGTTTGAGGTGTGATAGTAAAACTAGCACAATTTCTTTCTCTTCTTTACAATTTTATGGGTAGAAGATTTTTGTTACTGTAGATTTTTAGCAACATCAATATATATATATTTTTCTTATTAAGTCAAGAACTTTTTTTTCTTATTAAGTCAAGAACTATTCAAAATTGCCGGTATTACTACTCTTGTGTGTTAAGACCATTATTAAGTAAAATTAAGGTTACTTGAACACAAGCAATACCAAAACAGTCTATCTGATAACTGAGATAACTATGGAATGACTAACAGATGGGGAGTGTGTACAGAGTGGACAATCTGGACAAAAAGATAAGCCACATCCTGGGTACGGCAGAGTTTGATATATTTCATCACACTACTCACAATGGCATGCAATTTAATTCTTATGAATTGATTATTTCTGGTATCTTTCATTTAATATCTCTTGACCATGGTTGACCTCGGACAACCAAAATCAGGAAAAGTGAAACCACAGATAAGTGTAAACTAAGTATGAACTTTAGAAATCATGAGGATTACCAAAGTAATTACAGAAGGGAATACAATGTGTTTTGAGATCAAGTATCAAAAACAACATTTGCATTCCTTCCATTTACAGAAAGACAGAAAAGAAAGTAGCTTTGACATAAATATATACAGATTTTCTGCAAAAGATTTAAGAATAACTGAAAAAATATTTCACTCACAAAAACAAAGATGAATTTAAAAATATCTTTAAAAATGCTCAGTAATAACATAATATTTCTATGAAAAACATATTTTAATGCAAAATTGTGAAAAAATTTTTCTAGCTCTTTGTAATTTAAAGGGAAAGGCCCAGTAACATCTGAGTTCTAGATGTATTGGGGCCTTATTAGATGAATATGGAGTTATGTAGGTAGATGAGATTCTAATTATCATGCTCAGTTGGAGTTTGAATGGGAAGGATACCACCCAGATACTGAATATTCAGACAATCAAAAAACCAAGGGAAATTTTCTATTAATTTATTATTGAGTGAATGTTTCAAAGGCTGAATAATAACATAAAGTTTGTTTATATAATTGACTAAATGAAGGCAAAGGAAGCTTAGAGCCAATTTCCTAGAATGACTAAAAGTTCTTTTGTTAGATGGAAATAATTAGTATAGAATTAGTGAAAAGAAGATAGCCAGGTTGATGTGTTATCATAGAACTTGACAAAAATTTAGGATTACATTTTCTTGAGCGTTAATAATGTTTTGTTTAGATACAATGATATGTGACCAGTATCCAGAAGCTTTACAAGAGAAGTTTACAATATAAATGCCAAATAGATCAACTAAAAATTACATTTCTAACATCTTCAAGAAAATACGTTTCCTGTTATTGAGATAAAAATTGGAAAAGTACAATTTAACAAAAGTCTCAACATTGAAAATTTTAAATACTTGAAATTAATTGTGTATATATTTATTAAATTTATATAAAAAACAAGAAGATTCTATTCTACAGGCTGATATAAATTATTCAGAACTTCATCTGAATAAGTAAACAGAAACTTATAGATGAAAAATAAAATCAGGAGGACTGACTCTATCACATAATAAAATACTTTTTAAAGCAAAATAATTGAATTCACAAATATTCAGGCATATCATTGAACTAAAAAGAGATAGCTGTGGAATTTACCTCATGATAGCTCACAAATTGTCATGGATTTGAACAATGTTTATCTTCTTGGCTTGCTACCATGAGATAGAATTAATAATCAATAATACATTGAGAAGTGGAGATGTCAAATAAATGGACTAATAGCTTATCAAGATCTAAGCTATTCGTAGGTAGCAGTTCTCCTGTTTATATAAAACCTTAGTATATAAAAACAGAGATATGTAACACATAGTTCAGGGAGGAAAATATGGTTACCAAACAAGTATATGTTAATGGGGGATGCTAAGCCAGGTTTCTTAATATATTGGATATGCAGATAGCAAGAGAGAGAGAGAGATGAGCGGCCACAATTGAATATTTTATTAATTTGTGAATTGAAGATTGGTAGCACTGGCAATTCTAATGAGAAACGAGTCATCAGAATTGGTTCCTCAATGAAGTCAGTGTGGAAAAGTCAATATAAGAAGATATTTGGAAATCTTTGCTAATAAGACCTTTATTGAATGGTTTCCTTTAAGCATTTATGGCTTTGAATATTAAAGAGAATGTGATTTGATTCTGAAAAATACAAATTAGGTATAATTCAACTAGTCATTTAATAGATTCCAAAGGGGCTCGAATTATGCTATGCATTTGCAACCTCTTTTTGTTTTTGCTTTTCTAAATGAAACTATTTCCAAATGTGCAAATTCTTTTGTTCTCTTTATTCTTATACAAATGGTTTGATTGTACCTTTACTGTTGTAATTCAGAAGACCTCAAAACATTTAACTCTCATTTTTGTATTTTTTATTTATTGCTAGACTACTTTATTTTCTCAGCAGAGTTAAAAGAATTTACTAGTGACTCATTCGTCTGCCTGAAATTGTGACAGTTGACTTTTAGGTCTCTGACATCCTTCTAGTTATGTTGAATACCTTTGTGTCAAAAAGAGCTCATGTCAAGAGGGCATAAAATATAACTCAGAGTAAAATGTTCTCTTTCCAAGACTTTGGGCCAACCTCTATATTTTCTGTTCATTAGTGTTACTGACCTCCTCTTCTCTAGTTTAACTGTCTGCACTTCTAATACCTGCTTACTCCTTCCTGCCCTAAGCTAACTTTGATGAACTCAGTCTTTTCTCCTTTAAACCAAGTGAAATAGAGACTGATATAATTCTTAACCCCAATTCCCAAAATTTTCCTTGTTGGTCTGGCTTCTAGATTTGTCCTGGTCTGATTCTATTGCTATTATTTAAATCAACTATAATTACTATTTCTATTAAATCTCACAAAAATATAATTTTGTACTAAGCACCATGCTATATAAACAATAATTATTTAGTCTACATATTAATCCTGAAATACAGATTTTATACCCCCACATACAAGAGGAAAAACTGTCAGAAAGATTAAATAACTTGCTTTAAGACATATGTAAATGACGAAGCCAAGAGTATTGTCCATATATTCTGATTTAAATACTATTCTCAATTTACCATATATATAGACCAGTTCAGCAGAAAACCTCATCAATTAATCTGTGGGTCAAAATAGGATTACACATCTCCTTATTTTGTATGGACCTCAATTACCAGGTTCCAGGCAGAGCAAGCAACAGTTTAAAGGTATAAACAATTTGAAAAAAAAAGGAAATTAAGGCTTTATGTTAGGCAGTAAGCATTTTAATGATGTAAATAAAAAAATAAAAATTATAAAAAATATGTACATATACTTATGCATATTTTACATATACATATAGATAAACATACATGTGTATGTTTATAGAATTTTAGAATTTAGACCCAATAGAGGAACATCTATTCATTCCTAGGCTTATAATTTATTGGTCTAGTTCAACAGAAAAATTGAGTATCTACGCTATCTTACGAAGCAAAGCAAGGCAATTAACCAATGGGGGTAAAAATAGAAGGAGGAGGAGGAGGAGGAGGAGGAGGAGGAAGAAGAAGAAGA